>NC_072001.2:77317463-77620494 GCF_028885655.2 Pongo abelii | reverse complement strand
TGAGAACTTGCATTTCCAGACTGAAAAGACTCATGAAGTCTCTTGCCCAAGGACTGATGTGACAAGGTGCATTGTGAGATTTCAGAGCAGCCAGAAGTTCCTGGGAGCTACCAGATGGGAATAAAAAGGATAAATGCAGGGATACAGGAATCAGAATAGCCTTGGACTTCCCAATGGCAATTCTGGGAAGTGGAAGACAATGGAGCTATGCTTTCAAAAATTACTTTAAAAGATTGAAAATTATTTTCAACTTAGAATTTTATATCCAGCTAAACTCTTGATCAAGTGTGAGGGCCGAATAAATGCATTGTCAGATAAGCAAAGGCCTCAAAATGAAGCCTTTCATGCACTCTTTCTAAGCAAGTACTGAGAGGTACATTCAAGCAAAACAGGAGAGACATGGGGTAGGTAGAGAGGCAAGAAAAAGGAAATTTCCAAGATGATGGTGAAGGGAGGATAAAAGCTGTGCACAGGCTTAGAGATAAGCAGCATGAATCAGGGAACGCAATGGCTGGGAGATGCTTCTAAGAAAAAACAAATGGATGGGAACCTGATTGGTTAATTGTGGAGAAGAGATTTCCATTTCCCTCTGGGAACTGGCATCAGGAGTAGGGAGGGCTGGGGTTGGAGCGGGGGGTTGCTCTCTTTCCTTACAAGTTTAGTAATCCTGTTGATAGTCAGTTTTATGTGCAGTTTTATGTATATTCAGTAGCATTGACTGATAGTTTTATGTGCCAACTAGACTATGGCCCCCAGTTATTCAATCAAACACAAATCCAGGTGTTGCTGTGAAGGTATTTTATAGATGTAATTAAAATCCAAAATCAGTTAACTTTAAGTAACGGAGATTATCGTAAATGATCTGGGTGGGCCTGGTTCAATCAGTTGAAAGGCCTTCAGAGCAGGGCTGCAGCTTCCCTGAAGAAGAAATTCTGCCCGAGCAAAGTGGCTTCAGCCCATCCCTGAGAGTCCCAGCCTGCCCTTCCTGATGGGCTGCCCTACAGATTTTGGACTTGCCTAGCCAGTCTCATGATTTTATAAACCAATCAATGTCTTGATACATATCTCCTACTGGTCTGCTTTTCTGGTTGAGTCCAGACTGATACAAGAACTACTTGAATTTTTCAACCACCTACATGGATTATTTTGATAAAACTACACGACGAAGTAAAAATGAGTAAATATTTTATTTATTTATTTATTTTTTGAGACGGAGTTTCACTTTTGTTGCCCAGGCTGGAGTGCAATGGCGTGATCTTGGCTCACTGCAACCTCCGCCTCCTGGGTTCAGCTGAACCTCCTGCTGCAGCCACCTGAGTAGCTGGGATTACAGGGGCCCGCCACCACACCTGGCTAATTTTTTTGTATTTTTAGTAGAGATGGGGTTTTACCATGTTGGCCAGGCTGTTCGCAAAGTCCTGACCTTAGATGATCCACCCACCTAGGCCTTCCAAAGTGCTGGGATTACAGGCGTGAGCCACCGTGTCCAGCCAGAGTAAATAAAATTTTAACCTCTCAGAAAATAAAGCAAAAAAATTAATAAGAATTAATTAGAAATGAGATTAGAAAAAGGACTAGAAGGAACCACACCAAAATATTTTTAACACTTACCTAAGGGGGTAAAACTACAAGGAATACAGTAGCAGTCCCTTTCACACGCGTCTCGCGTGTCCGTGTGAAGAGACCACCAAACAGGCTTTGTGTGAGAAATAAAGATTTTTAATCACCTGGGTGCAGGTGGGCTGAGTCCTAAAAGAGAGTCAGCGAAGGGAGATGGGGTGGGGCCGTTTTATAGGATTTGGGTAGGTAGTGGAAAATTATAGTCAAAGGGGGTTTTTCTCTGGCTGGCAGGGTGGAGGTCACAAGGTGCTCAGTGGGGGAGCTTTTGAGCCAGGAGAAGGAATTTCACAAGGTAATGTCATCAGTTAAGGCGGGGACTGATCATTTTCACTTCTTTTGTGATTCTTCACTTGCTTCGGGCCATCTGGATGTGTACCTGCAGGTCACGGGGATACCGTGGCTTAGTTTGGGCTCAGAGGCCTGACATTCCTGTCTTCTTATATTAATAAGAAAAATAAAATAAAATAGTGTTGAAGTGCTGGGGCAGCAAAATTTTTTTGGGGGTGGTATGGAGAGATAATGGGTGATGTTTCTCAGGGCTGCTTTGAGCGGGATTAGGGGCAGTGTGGGAACCTAGAGTGGGAGAGATTAAGCTGAAGGAAGATTTTGTGGTAAGGGGTGATATTTTGGGGTTGTTAGAAGAAACACTTGTATAGAATGATTGGTGATGGCCTGGATGCGGTTTTGTGTGAATTGAAAGACTAAATGGAAGACACAAGGTCCGAATAAGAGAAGGAGAAAAACAGGTATTAAAGGACTAAGAATTGGGAGGACCCAGGTACATCCAACTGGAGAGTGCCTAAGGAGGTTCAGCAGAGACCTGCCAGCAAAGATTATTTATTTACTTTAAGAGGGAGGTAAGAGTGGCGGTTTGGGGATAGCACCAGGAGATATCAGCTGTGATGGCTTGGAGAAACAGTGTAAACAGGCAGTGTAAACGAGCAGGGTGTAAACAAGAGAACGGTGACTAGGAGTATGACTAGACAGAAGATAGTAGGGATGACAAGTTTTTGGGGCACAGTCCAAGTTGAGCTGGTGTCTGGAATGAGACTGGGGCCTAATAAAAGGAACATCCATACAGGAGCTCAAATGGGCTGCACCCTGTAGCATTCTGAGGACAGGCCCAAATTCTGAGAAGGGCAAGTAGTAAAAGTATTGTCCAGTCCTTTTTAAATTGGTGGCTGAGCTTGGTGAGGTGTGTTTTTTAAAAGACCATTAGTCTGTTCTACCTTTCCTGAAGATTGAGGACGGTAAGGGGTATGAAGGTTTCACTGAAACTGCCTGGGTGATTTGATTAGTAAAGGCCGGTCCGTTATCAGACTGTATAAAGGTGGGAAGGCCAAACTGAGGAATTATGTCTGACAGAAGGGAAGAAATGACCACAGCGGCCTTCTCAGACCCTGTGGGAAAGGCCTCTACCCAACCAGTGAAAGTGTCTACCCAGACCAAGAGGTATTTTAGTTTCCTGACTCAGGGCACGTGAGTAAAGTCAATTTGCCAGTCCTGGGCAGGGGCAAATCCCTGAGCTTGATGTGTAGGAAAGGGAGCGGGCCGGAACAATCCCTGAGGGTAGTAGAATAGCAGATGGAACACTGAGAAGTGATTTCCTTGAGGATAGACTTCCATGATGGAAAGCAAATGAGAGGTTCTAAGAGACAGGCTAGCGGCTTATAACCTACATGGAAGAGGTTATGAAATGATGACAGAATAGAATGGGCCTGTGAGGCTGGAAGGAGACATTTTCCTTGGTCTAAGAACCATTTGCCCTTTGCCTTGTGTGGGGAGAGATTGTTAGGTGGAAGTTTCAGTGGGGGAGTAGGTTGGAGTGACCAATGAGGAGAAAACCTGGCCGTGAGGGACAGAATTTGGAAAGCTAGATGCTTCTTTAGCTATCTTATCAGCATAAGCGTTGCCCTGAGCAATGGGATCTGATGCCTTTTGATGGCCCTTGCAGTGAATGACTCCAGCTTCCTTTGGAAGTAAAGTGGCCTTGAGAAGAGTTTTTATTAAAGAGGGATTAAGATGGAGGACCCTTGTGTAGTGAGGAAACCTCTTTCAGCCCATATAACAGTATGGTGGTGCAGGATATGGAAGGCATATTTAGAATCAGTATAAATATTGACATGTAGTCCTTTTGCAAGACTGAGGGCTTAAGTTAAGGCAATGAGTTTGGCTAGCTGAGAGGTAGTGGTGGGGGGCAGAAAGCATATGCATCAGGTGTGAGGAAGAAAATAGATTTTGGAAGTTATGAGAACTGTAGAGAGTGAGTTGAGCACAGTTTGTGATTTTGAGGGCCTCTAAAAGCATTAAAGCAGTGACAGCCGCCACACGCAGACATGAGGGCTAGGCTAAAACAATAAGGTCAAGTTGTTTGGACAGAAAGGCTGCCGGGTGCGGTCCCAGCTCTTGTGTAAGAACTCTGACTGCACAGCCCTGTACTTCAGCTGTGTGTAACAAAATGGGAGTGATGAGTTAGGGAGAGCTAGGTGGTAGCTCTTTGTAAGGAATGGAAAGGGGATTGGGAAAAGGATTTAGGATCTATGGGGTCAGCCAGATTTATTTAGAACAGAATAATGGGTTGTGGAGGGAGGTATTGAGGATAGGAGAGTATATGGGTTTGGCACCATGGGGTGGATAGGCAAAACAATTTGGTTGATAAGGCACAGATCCTGCACTAACCTGTAAGGCTTGTCCAGTTTTTGGATGGGTAAAATGGGGGAATTGTAAGGAGAGATTATAGGCTTTAAAAGACCATGCTCTAACAGGCAAGTGATAACAGGCTTTAATCTTTTTAAAGCATGCTGTGGGATGGGATATTAGCATTGAACAGGGTAAGGATGATTAGGTTTTAATGGGATGGTAAGGAGTGCATCATCAGTCACCAAGGAGGGGGTAGAGGTGTCCCATACCTGTGGATTAAGTTGGGGAGATACAAGGGGAGGATGTGAAGGAGGCTTTGAATTGGGGAAAAGGGCAGCAATGAGGTGTGGCTGTCCAGGAATAGCCGGGGAAGCAGATAATTTAGTTAAAATATCTTGACCTAATAAGGGAATTGGGCAGGTTGGGATAACTAAAAAGGAGTGTATAAAAGAATATTGTCCAAGTTGGCACCAGAGTTGGGGAGTTTTAAGAGGTTTGGAAGCCTGGCTGTCAATACCCACAACACTTATGGAGGCAAAGGAAACAGGCCTTTGAAAAGAAGGTAATGTGGAGTTGGTAGCCTCCATATTGATTAAGAAGGGGACGGACTTACCCTCCACTGTAAGAGTTACCTAAAGTATTTGTGATGATCCAGGAGGCTTCCGAGGTGATCAGACAGCATCAGTCTTCAGCTGCTAAGCTGAGAAGATCTGGGAAGGAGTCAGTCAGAGAGCCTTGGGCCAGAGTTCCAGGGGCTCTGGAAGTGGCTGCTGGGTGAGTTGGACAGTCCAATTTCCAGTGGGGTCCTGCACATATGGGACATGGCTTAGGAGAAATCCTGGGCTGCGGGCATTCCTTGGCCCAGTGACCAGATATCCAGCAGTTGAAGCAAGTTCCTGCTGGAGAAGTTCCTGTAGGAATGCTTGACTGCTGCGGCTTAGGCATGTGCAGCTTAGGCATTTTGAAGTTCTCGTGTGCTGGAGGTGCGGCTGGGGTTTTGTCTCACAGTGGAGGCAAGTAATTGTAACTTTTCTCTATTATTGTACACCTTGAAGGTGAGGTTAATGAAGTCCTGTTGTGGGGTTTGAGGGCCGGAATCTAATTTTTGGAACTTTTTTTTTTTTTAATGTTAGGAGCTGACTGGGTGATAAAATGCATATTGAGAATAAGACGGCCTTCTGGTCTTTCTGGGTCTAGGGCTGTAATGCCTCTCAGGGCTGCTGCCAAAGGGGCCATGAACTGGGCTGGGTTTTTCATATTTGATGAAAAAGAGCCTAAACGCTGATTTGAGAGAGGTCGGATAAAGAAAAAGGAACATTAACCTTGACTATGCCTTTAGTTCTAGCCACCTCTTTAAGAGGAAATTGTTGGGCAGATGGAGGAGGGCTAGTCGTGGAACAAAACTGTAAGCCGGACTGGGTGTGAGGAGGGGAGGTGATAAAGGGATTATAGGCTGGGGGAGCAAAGGCTGAGGAAGAATTGGGACCTGGCTTGGCCTGGTAAGGAGCAGCCTGGGGAGGAGGGGAGAGGTCAGATGGGTCCGTAAAAGAGGAAGATTGGAAAGACTCAGCAACACTTGGGGTTGGGACTGAGGGGACAGGCGGGAGGGAAAGAAGGAAGATTTGGGACGAGTTGCATTGGGAACAGAGACTAGGGAGGGACCAATGTGTAAAAGAATGCCTGGACATCAGGCATCTCAGACCATTTGCCCATTTTACAAGAATTATCTGGATCTTATAAGATGGAGAAATCGAAAGTGCCATTTTCTGGCTATTTAGAACCATTGTTAAGTTTGTATTGGGGTTAAGTGGCATTGCAGAAGAAAATAAGGCATTTAGGTTTAGGTCAGGTGTGAGTTGAAGAGGTTTTAAGTTCTTGAGAACACAGGCTAAGGGAGAAGAGGCAGGAATGGAGGGTGGAAGGTTGCCCATAGTGAAGGAGGCAAGCCCAGAGAAAAGAGAGGATAGAGACACGGAGGGAAGGTGTGGGGGGTGCTTGCCCCCCAGGAAAGTGGAGAGAAAAGGGAGGGTAGAGACATGGAGAGAAGGGGTGGGAGGTGCTTGCTCCCCAGGTAAGTGGAGAGAAAAGAGAGGGTAGAGACATGGAGAGAAGGGGTGGCGGGTTGCTTGCCTCCGAGGAAAGTGGAGAATGGGTGGGGGGTGCTTGCCCCCCCAGGAAAGTGGAGAGAAAAGAGAGGGTAGAGACATGGAGAGAAGGGGTGGGTGGTGCTTGTCCCCCAAAATACTGGTACTTGACACTAAGTGTGAAGGATCAAGGCAGGCATTACCACGGTGATCAGACACCTCTGAAATGTGGGGGAATAATCAAGCAGGCGTCCCCGCAGTGATTAAACACCAAGGGAAAACTGTCTTGCTGAGTCCGTGACCAGCGCCAGAGTTTTGGGTTCACGGATAAAACGCATCTCCTCTGTCTCTGCCAGAAAAGGAAAGGAACTGAAATTAAGAGAATGGAGAGATTGAAAGATGCTGCCAAGATTGAAAAGAGAAAGAGGTTGAGGGATAGTGAGGGAGGTTGGAGAAGACAGTAAAAAGAGGCCACTTACCAGGTTTAAAATTGGTGAGATGTTCCTTGGGCTGGTTGGTCTGAGGACCCGAGATTTTAGGTGGATCTTTCTCACGGAGCAAAGAGCAGGACAGGGGATGGATCTCCCAAAGGAGGTCCCCCGATTCGAGTCATAGCACCAAGTTTCACGTGCATCCGTGTGAAGAGACCACTAAACAGGCTTTGTGTGAGCAATAAAGCTTTTTAATCACTTGGGTGCAGGTGGGCTGAGTCCTAAAAGAGAGTCAGCGAAGGGAGATGGGGTGCGGCTGTTTTATAGGATTTGGGTAGGTAGTGGAAAATTATAGTCAAAGGGGGTTGTTCTCTGGCTGGCAGGGGTGGGGATCACAAGGTGCTCAGTGGGGGAGCTTTGGAGCCAGGATGAGCCAGGAGAAGGAATTTCACAAGGTAATGTCATCAGTTAAGGCAGGGACTGACCATTTTCACTTCTTTTGTGGTGGAATGTCATCAGTTAAGGCAGGAACTGGCTATTTTCACTTCTTTTGTGATTCTTCACTTGCTTCGGGCCATCTGGACGTATATGTGCAGGTCACAGGGGATACGATGGCTTAGCTGGGGCTCAGAGGCCTGACAGTCCGCATAACAAACCTTTTGCCCTCCTTTCCATCAAGTGACAGTTTGCCATGAGACTTTCTCACTTTGGTTCCTAGACTGTCCCCTTAAGGAGTTAAAGCCTGTAAATAAATTAAAAGTAGGATTATCTGAGCTGGAACAAAATGTTTGGAGTAAGTTTGGAATATAAGAGTTTGGATAAGTTTGGAATATAAGAGTATGACAGGCCAGGTGCAGTGGCTCACGCCTGTAATCCCCGAACTTTGGGAGGCCGAGGTTGGCGGATCACCTGAGGTCAGGAGTTCGAGACCATCCTGACCAACATGGAGAAACCTTGTCTCTACTAAAAATACAAAAAATGAGACGGGCGTGGTGGCACATGCCTGTGATCCCAGCTACTCGGGAGGCTGAGGCAGGAGAATCACTTGAACCTGGGAGGCAAAGATTGTGGTGAGCCAAGATCACACCATTGCACTCCAGCCTAGGCAACAAGAGTGAAACTCCGTCTAAAAAAAAAAAAAAAAAAAAAAGGAAAGAAAAAAAGAGTATGACAAACTCTTAGCAATATAGTTAGTTGTTTACTAGGGTATCACTCACAGTTCTTAGTTGTTAACAGCAGATGTAGTAGCTAACATGTAGTAGGAAAAAAATGTATCAAGGGGACTATGTCGCTCACCAAATCTCTAGGAGGGTCAATAATCAGGCTTGGATGCCAAGGTTTCAGGAATATCACTCAACTCACATCTCAGAGCTGCCCTGGTGCCCACCCACTGAGCCCCACAGGGCTCAGGTGCTGCAGCTGTCCCAGGGTGGAGGTCCCTGTCACCCCATATGTCAGACTGGGTTTCACATGGTGCCTGCTTCATCATGTTGCTACCTTCTCAACGAAGATTTCATGAGGGTGCATCTGATTGGTAGAGCCCAAGTCATCTGCCTGCATCCCAGTTGCAAGGGATGCTGGGAAAGAGAGTTTCTGGCTTTTTGCCTTGAGTTGAGGCATAGAGTCATTAGCTAGATAATTTCCAAAAATGCTTTGGGAATTTGTGCCTGGACAACCCAGCCCCAGATGCCCAGCTGTTTTGATAAAAGCCAGGACCACATTCATTGGCCTCATAAACAGAGAGAGTCCAATGGCC
The DNA here is from genome assembly GCF_028885655.2 of Pongo abelii. Taxonomy (NCBI): domain Eukaryota; kingdom Metazoa; phylum Chordata; class Mammalia; order Primates; family Hominidae; genus Pongo; species Pongo abelii. The sequence goes on along the minus strand of NC_072001.2, from coordinate 77,611,963 downwards.
ATCACCTGGGTTACCAGGATGACTGTTAGGTGTGATGCTGCCACCCTTGCTGGGACCCACTGAATGAACTGCTGCCCCTTCCTTACCAGATGGCAGTAAGCGCAGAGCTTCTCAGGGCCGCTGGCTTCTAGTACCCGTCTCCCTGTTCTCTTCACTGTGTCAGGGTGGCCCATGTTCTGCCTGCAGTGACAATTTGATCTCTCAGGAGTCAGGGACCTCCTTCTCCTTCCCACAGAATCTGAGGAGGAGGAAACCTGCACCAAAGCTTATTTGGGGCTTTTTCCTACTCAATGAGTCTGTGTCCTCTCTCTAAAGGTCATTGTTTTTAATACAGGAGAAAGGATTACCTAGGCAAAGATGCAGATTTTTTATTTACATTTTTATTGAAGTAACTTATATTTAATAAAATGAAACAAATCACAAATGTACAGTTCAGTGAATTTTTACATATGTAAACACTCAGCTTAAAAAGAACATTTCCAGCACTCCAGAAAGTTCTGTGGTACCTCCTTCTAGTCATTACCCCACAAGAGAAACACTTCTAACACCATAAATTAATTTTGCCAATTCTTGAACTTCATCAAAATGGAATCCAACAGTGTGTATTCTTTAGTGTCTGGTTTCTTTCATTCTAACATTAATGACCCACAGGATTTTAATTTTCTTATTTGGCCTTTTCCTCAGCGTTCTACAATGAACAAATACAACTGTAATTTAAAAAATAATAATAGCAACACTTGCCATTTACACAATATTTTCAGAAAATATACGGTATTTTAAAATCAGGGAACTATATAAAACAGTTTATAATCACATATATATACAATCACGTGCTGCATAATGGCATTTTGGTCAACAATGGAACACATATAAACTGTGGTCCCATAAGATTATAATACTTTATTTTTACTGTACCATGTCTGTGTTTCGCTATGTTTAAACAGATACTTGTGTTTGTGTTACAATTGCCCACAGTATTCAGCACAGTACGTGCCGTACAGGTTTGTACTATCCCATGTAGCTTAGGTGTGTAGTAAGCTATGCCATCCAGGTTTGTGTCAGTGAACTCTGGGTTGTTCACACCTCAACGAAATAGCCTAAGGAAGCCGGGCTCAGTGGCTCACACCTGTAATCCCAGCACTTTGGGAGGCCGAGGCGGGTGGATCACCTGAGGTCAGGAGTTTCGAGACCGGCCTGATCAATATGATGAAACCCCGTCTCTACTAAAAATACAAAAATTAGCTGGGCATGGTGGCATGTGCCTGTAATCCCAGCTACTCGGGAGGCTGAGACAGGAGAATCACTTGAACCCGGGAGGCAGAGGTTGCAGTGAGCCGAGATCGCGCCACTGCACTCCAGCCTGGGCAACAAGAGTGAAACGCTCTCAAAATAAAATAAAATAAAATAGCCTAAGGATGCATTTCTCAGAACTTATCCCTGTTGTTCAATGATGTGTGTCTATACAGTGGGGCCATAACTAAGATGTATGTCGCCCAAGCTGGCAAGATGGCTCTGACCTTCTCTTGGGCCCCTTATTTCCCCCAAACACAGGTTGTCTGCAGTCTTGACCAATGGCTGCCAGGGCATGGACTCCACTGCAGGGGCCAGCGGGAGGCCCCAGCTCAGGCAAAGGCACAGGCAGATATTTCAGGAGTCTTCTAGGGCTGGCACTGAGGGCAGAGACAGAGGGGTCTCCCTGTCCTTTGGAGAACCTCACGCTGCAGAAATTCCAGACTGAATCTTCATACCGAGTAGGGGAGGAGCTGTCTGTGGGGTGGAGCCTGCAGCAGGAGGAAGGACGTGAACGTTTTATCAGGTTCTGGTATGGCCTTGAGCTGGTAGTTATAATCTTGGCTCTGGTGGCTCAGGGCTACAGTCATCCTGGCAGTCCCCGCTGAAGTGGAGCAGGTACAGTCACAGCTGTGGGGACAGCATGCTGGCCAAGGGTCTTTCCCCACGCTCAGTCCTGGTCAAAGGCTGCCAGACCTTTCTGAGTGCCCCCAGGGAGGGGCTGGGGCGTCTCAGGGTGCCCACTGGCGAGAGAGCTGGCATCTCCACTCGCAGTCCTCGCCCCTTCAATGAGATCCCCTCTCCTGGTGACAATGGCTGGCTAAACCTGTACCATTTCTGGAGGGAGACGGGCACACACAAAGTCCACCTTCACCATGTCCAGAATTTCCAGAAGTATGGCCCGATTTACAGGTAAGCCTGGCAGAGGGTGGGAGCCGAAGGGACAGGGAGGAGGAGGGGCCCGGGTAGCCCTGCTGTGCTCCCCACTCCCCCAACAGGCTGTTCTCCGGTTCCAAACTCCTGTCTAACTTCTTTTTTTTTGGTAATACAATACAGAAATATATCAGGGATATTTCAAAATTCAACATTTGAATCTGTGAATGTCTTAAGTACTCTAAACCAGACATCTGCTTTTGAAACAATTGGTGGCAAGACCACCAGCCATCTGTAAGGAAGCTCTTTAATGGGTCCAAACCCCAGGTCTGGCCGGCCATGGTGGCTCACACCCATAATCCCAGCACTTTGGGAGGCCGAGGTGGGCGGATCACTTGAGATCAAGAGTTCGAGACCATCCCGGCCAACATGGTGAAACCCCGTCTCTACTAAAAATACAAAAATTAGCTAGGTGTGGTGGCAGGCGCCTGTAATCCCAGCTACTCGGGAGGCTGAAGCAGGAGAATGGCTTGAACCGGGGAGGCAGAGGTTGCAGTGAACCGAGATTACGCCATTGCAATCCGGCCTGGGCGACAGAGTGAGATTCTGTCTCAAACGAAACAAAACAACCTCCTCGGTCTGAGGAGGGGCGACTGGTGAGGCTAAGTTTTGAATTCCTGGCCCTGTAGCTGTCAGACCAGGCAGCGAGTTTTAAAAATTGGGGGAGGGCCGGGTGCGGTGGCTCACGCTTGTAATCCCAGCACTTTGGGAGGCTGAGGCAGGCGGATCACTTGAGGACAGGAGTTCGAGATCAACCTGGCCAACATGGTGAAACCCTGCATCTACTACAAAAATAAATAAATAAATAAATAAATAAATATAAAAAAAATTAGCCGGGCATGGTGGCGGGGGTCTGTAATCCCAGCTACTCAGGAGGCTGAGGCAGGACAACCGCTTGAACCCAGGAGGTGGAGGTTGCAGTGAGCCGAGATCATGTCACTGCACTCCAGCCCTGGGCAACAAAAGTGAAACTCCGTCTCAAAATAAAAATAAAAATAAAAAAAATTGGGGAGGGCGATTTGAAGTTCAGAGCACAAGGTCGCAGCGTGGTCGTTTGGCGCTAGCGACAGCCCCAGCATTCCTCCCAGCGCACGCCGCCGCCGGGGCCGCGCTATTCCGAAATTGGGTCCGCCCTCGCGTCGCCCCGGGCCTGCTCCTACGCTCTTCGCTGGTCCCTCACCTCCGCCTCCCCCCGACGCAGCCCGAGCCCATCCGCCCCCCAGGTCGACCCGCGTTGACCTCAGGGCGAGGTCTAGGCGCTCGGCCCCACCGCAGGTTCCTAGGTCCCCGTCACTCTGCCGCCAAGTTCCCCAACACGGACTCCGTGCGCTTTGAGGTGTTACGGGGGCGCTGGAGCACTGGCTCCGCTGGCCCTGCCAGGAGGCGGGGGCGAAGCAGGGAGCGACCCGGGATGCGTTCCTCTGGCCGGCCTGCGCCCCTGCAGCATCCACTCCTCGCCTCTGCTGGCCTCGGCCCTCCCTCACTGCGTTCACCTGAGCCCACCCGAGCCGACAGTGGCGCTCTAAGGTGACGCCCGCGCGGCCGGACCTCTCCTGTCCAACTTCTGATCTTACTTCTTCCAGGCCTGGATGGTGGTGGGTAAAAGGGAAAGTATTCTAGTTACCAGGCCTGAGGCCTCAACCTTCCCCAGATCCCACTCCCTTTGAAATTCTCGGAGAGAGGCTGTCAGAGAACAAGCCCTACTAAATGCCTCCCTACATCCGTTACCCTCCTCACACCTTGCAAGCGAAGTTTGTTGTCCCCACGGTCAGAGGAGGAGACTGAGGCTCAGAGAGGTGACCCAGCTAGATTCCTGTCCTGCTGGGGTGCTGTTCTCACCCTTGGCCCTGAGGCTCTGAGTCTGTCCCTTCCCTTTCCCAAGAATCGGGCTCGCCTCCTGCTAGGCGGAAAGGCCTTTTTTTTTTTGTCTTTGGGCCTCTGAGCCCCCAGGGCTTGTGGCTTTTTCCTGGGAAAACTGCTAAAGCTGTTTCTACGGTGGGCAGCCTTTCAGCCACACCTGGGTTCTTTGCTAAGAGTCCGGTTGAGAGGGAAGGGAGGTGGCGTGGGGGTGGTTGGGGGCTGGGAGGGGAGACCAGGAGGGACAGTACGTTTTCCTTTAAGTGAAAGGTCCTTACAACTCAGAGCATTCCAATGGGTCAGTCACGAAGCATTCCAATGTGTTGGCCGGCTTGATGACTGGGCTGGGGGTGGGTGGGAGGGCAGGCTAGTTTGTGTTGGGGCTTCAGCTGCTCCCTCCCTCCCTCTCTCACAACTCCTTTAAAGTCCAAACTGCCCCTTTTGATAGCTGGTTGGTGGCAGGGAGCTCCCCCTACCCCGCACCCCACCCTATTCAAGGTTGGGTGCTGGGCTTGGGAGGTTGCTCCCCGCTGGGTCTCTCCTTCCTCCCCCTCTCTCCTAGGCCTATTGGTGCTTCTGTCCCGTGCTCACTTCACATAGATCTCTAGTTATCCTTGCTTCCTCCTCTCTTCCCTTTTCACCACTTCATAGACCCTCAGTAGCAACTCCTTATTTTATTAAGCCCCTTTGTTACCAGTGGAGGGTGTCCAGGTTCTTGGCGTCTTGAACAAAGAATTGGACAAAGTAAGGAAGGAATGAAGGGATTTATTGAAAATGAATGTACATGCCACAGTGTGGGAGCAGGCGGGGCGTAGGGGCTCAAAGGCCACGTTACAGAATTGTGGGGCGTTTACCCCCTAGAGGTTTCCATTGGTTACTTCAGATACACCTTATGTAAATGGAGAGGATGAAGTATTCAAGTTACATAGTCATACACCCTATGGAGAGGATATTTCCTGTTATAGCTGAAGTGTGAATCGATCTTATGTTCCCTGCCTCCAGACCCTATTTTCCTGCCTCATTTGCCCCTTCAAGAGATGTGATCCCCATAAATCTTTATGGGAGGCAGAGGGACCGATGGTCTTTTTTCTGTAACTGCTTCATGCCGGCTTGGGGCGTAGTCCCTACCTATTGGGGATCACGGAACTCTCACCCTGCTCTATCTAGTGGAGGAAGGGTAGCTTCTTGATGTCCAGGGGTGGTGTCTTCACTTGGAACTGGCTGGAACCTTTGTTACATGATCATCTGAAGCTTGATGGTCTCTAGGTGAGAGGAAATGAATTTGGTTAAAAGATTTAATGGAAACTTTAGGGGGTGGATACCTATACTGTCAGAAATGTTTGTTAGAGAGATTTGCAGAAGAAAAATCAAAACCTAGTCTTTTCTAGAATCTGTGTGTTTCCTTAAAGTCTTGGCATGAGTGGTCCCATTTTGGTTTTGTTTGGTTTGTGGGGGCCTAGTGCATAAGTTCAGTCCAAAACAACGGCCTCCCAGAATTTTGTTGAAAAAATTCCCTTTTTGATCAGGTTTTCACTTAGGTGAGAGTGTGACCAAAACCTAGGGCCTCAGTGCCACTCTCAGTTATCATCATTTTGGGTTTCTGGTCTCAGCATGTCATTTATAGGTTATGGTGCCCTCATGGTTGCATATTTCTTTGAGCTCCTGTTATTCCAGTTGAAGAGAGACCATATGACATTCTAGAAATGGCTCATGCAAGCATTTAAAACCTTTGAGAGCATACAGCGCATCAGGGAGACCATTATTATGGCTATTGGGAGGATAATACCAAGAATTTGGGATTATACTCCTTACCCAAGGTCCCCATAAACCAAACCTCCTAAAATCAAATGGATCAAAGAATGAGCTAGATACAGAATTTACTCACGGCTGGGTGAGGTGGCTCACTTGAGGTCAGGAGTTCAAGACAAGCCTGGCCAACGTGGTGAAACCCCGTCTCTACTAAAATACAAAAATTAGCTGGGTGTGGTTGTGTGCACCTGTAATCCCAGCTACTTGGGAAGCCGAGGCAGAAGAATTGCTTGAACTTGGGAGTCAGAGGTTGCAGTGAGCCGAGATCACGCCACTTCAGCCTGGGCGACAGAGCGAGACTTGACTAATCAATTTCTTCATCAATCTCCTACCACTGAATTTCTATAAGCTTCATTTGATGTATTTCTGTATAGGCCACAAGTGCCAGCAGCTGCACAGATACTTCTCTGTTTAGCCAATTCTATTATAACTTTCACAAGAGAATTTAGAGTCTGTAGCCTTTAGAGTAGAATTTGCTATAGAACCTATCATGAGGGATACATTTCTAATCATTGCTGCTTTTACTTTAAACCATGGAAAAAGGACCTAACAAATGATGCCCTTTTAGAAGAGTGAAGGACTTCTGGCAATGTTCTCTTTAACCCACTATGTGGGTTATGTGGAGTGAATCAATTTTTTGTTTTTGATTGATTATGAGCTAACACATCTACCATTAAAGTTTCTTACATACATTGGGCCTTTATCCATGTATAAGGCTGGCTGCAAACGCCTTCACAAATAAAAGTGTTCCCCATAAGTGCACATAACAGACCCCTTTTCCACTTCTATTGTTCATAGAAGGCATAAGCAAGAAAAAATATTCAAAGGTAAGAGTTTCATGATAGTAGAAGTCTTAATCTGTGAACTTGGGAAAAGATGTTCACATCAATGATGCCATCTTCTTGGGAGAAATTTTCCTGGTCAGTTTTACCTTAAGTGTTCCAGTGGGTGCACAGCTCCAAGAGCATGGAGGGACCCTTCTCAGTTGTGAGATTATGAACCCAAAGTTCAAGGTCCTGAAGTTTTGTTATAGTGTAGATGGCAAGGACAGTCTTTCTCTGATGTTTCCAGCAGATTCAAACCATAAAAAACTTTTTTTTTTATCTGGTGAAAATACACTGTAGCGTAATAATCTACTGTTATAACATCAGCCCTCTTGCATGGGAAAGCTTTTCTACAACCAGAAAACATGCATGGAAAATAACAATGGAGTGAAATCCCTTTATAAAATGTTTAAATGGCTGACCAGATGACCAAATGTACCTGAAGCTTTAATTGTTTTCCCAGGAATATGGGATCAAGCACTGGTTATAAACAATTTTTTGTTGTTGTTATTTAGTTTTTATTTCATAATCATAAACTTTAACTCAACTTTGCAATCCAGCTAGGCATGGAAGGGAACTGCAGCGAGAGCACAAAGATTCTAGGATACTGCGAGCAAATGGGGTGGAGGGTGCTGTCCTGAGCTACAGAAGGAATGGTCTGGTGGTTAAGATAAAACACAAGTCAAACTTATTAGAGTTGTCCACAGTCAGCAATGGTGATCTTCTTCCTGGTCTTGCCATTCCTGGACCCAAAGCGCTCCATGGCCTCCACAATATTCATACCTTCTTTCACCTTGCCAAAGACCACATGCTTGCCATCCACCACTCAGTCTTGGCAGTGCAGATGAAAAACTGGGAACCATTTGTATTGAATCCAGCATTTGCCATGGACAAGATGCCAGGACCTGTATGCTTTAGGATGAAGTTCTCATCATCAAATTTCTCCCCATAGATGGACTTGCCACCAGTGCCATTATGGCATGTGAAGTCACCACCCTGACACGTAAACCCTGGAATAATTCTGTGAAAGCAGGAACCCTTATAACCAAATCCTTTCTCTCCAGTGCTCAAAGCATGAAAGTTTTCTGCTGTTTTTGGAACCTTGTCCGCAAACAGCTCGAAGGAGACATGGCCCAAGGGCTCGCCATGACAGCGATGTCAAAGAACACGGTGGGGTTGACCATGGCTGATAGTACAGGGCTCCTGGCGGCAGTGATGGCATCTGCAAAGTGACAGGTTATAAACTATTTTAAACAATTTCAGTATTCGCTGGTTTAACACGAAAGTCTTTTCTTGATATGTAATTAACTTTTTGTTGTTGTTTTATGTGGGTTAGTAGCTTTATACAAGAAAATTTGGTCATTTTTTGTGGTTTACAATAACTTAACATAATTATAATTGTGACTGGTAACATATACTTAGACATTAGAATTTTAGAAATTCCATACAATTTTGGAATATATTATTCACAAAAATATAACCTAAAGAAGATTGAACATCATTTTGGCAATCCCATGTACCTAAATATGTCAAATAATCCTGTTTACCTCTTTTCTGGATGTTTTCAGGGGCCCTTTGATTCATCTAGAAAGCCAGGCATTAGGAAAGACAATTTTGAAATTGAAGTTTGATTTTGGAATTCCAGATTACCGTAAACTATTTATTTTGCCAAAATGATGACTCAGAAATTTTAAAGAAGCAAAAACCTTTTATAACCGTCCACACACACACACACACACAAAACCCAACACTTTCTACTGTTCTTATACACCTTGCATGTAAAACTGTTTCTAGTAGTCTTAATTGCATGTTATAATGATGAATTTGTTTTTTTTGAGACAAAGTTTCACTCTTGTTGCCCAGGCTGGAGTGCAATGGGATGATCTCGGCTCACTGCAACCTCTGCCTCCTGAGTTCAAATGATTCTCCTGCCTCAGCCTCCCCAGTAGCTGGGATTACAGGCATTCACCACCATACCCAGCTAATTTTGTATTTTTACTAGAGATGGGGTTTTACCATGTTGGTCAGGCTGGTCTTGAACTCCTGACCTTAGGTGATCCACCTGCCTTGGCCTCCCAAAATGCTGGGATTACAGGTGCGAGCCACTGCAACTGGCCTATAATGGTGAATTTTAACATAAAACCTGGTAAGTTAGGCCAGGCGCAGTGGCTCACACTTTTAATCTCAGCATTTTGGGAGGCTGAGGTGGGTGGATCATGAGGTCAGGAGTTCAAGACCAGCCTGGCCAAGATGGTGAAACCCCATCTCTACTAAAAATAATAAAAGTTAACCAGGTGTGGTGGTGGACGTCTGTAATTCCAGCTACTCAGGAGGCTGGGGCAGAGAATTGCTTGAATCTGGGAGATGGAGATTGTGGGTGAGCCGAGATTGCGCCACTGCACTCCAGCCTGGGGGACAGAGCTGCACTCCAGCCTGGGAGACAGAGCGAGACTCTGTCAAAACAAAAACAAAAACGAAAAAAACTGGTAAGTTCTGATAAAGTTTCTGATAAGGTTTGACTACTTCCAGCACAGCTAGGGGCATGGCCAACTCCACATGTCCCCAGGCTTTACCTAGCTGGAAAGCAGGCAAGTTAAACAATTTTCAAAAGCCAAAGAAGCAGCTTATGACATTAAAGGATTTAGCAAACCTAGTATTTGAACATAATGTACACCACATGTTTACATTTTGAAGACAACTATTTTCCCAATAATCTTGAAAACTCTTTATTTCCCAAATATTGCTAAAGTCACATGAACCAAAAGGCGTTACACTTTCCACTTTTCTGACAAAATATTTGACTTAAGCTCTTATTATTATTAAACCAATTAATTAAAAATTTTACAGAGGAGATATACAGTGACTTTTACTTTATATTTAACCAGTTTGCACAGAGGGAAAGAGCTCAGAGACTGACTCATAAGAAATTCTTATCCTTTCACTGGCATGCCAGATTTCTGGGTTCTCTCTTTCATGCGTGTCCCTGTGAAGAGACCACCGAACAGGCTTTGTGTGAACAATAAAGCTTTTTAATCACCTGGGTGCAGGTGGGCTGAGTCCGTAAAGAGAGTCAGCGAAGGGAGACGGGGTGGGGCCGTTTTATAGGATTTGGGTAGGTCGTGGAAAATTACAGTCAAAGGGGTTGTTCTTTGGTAGGCAGGGGTGGGGGACGCAAGGTGCTCAGTGGGGGAGCTTTTGAGCCAGGATGAGCCAGGAGAAGGAATTTCACAAGGTAATGTCATCAGTTAAGGCAGGAACAGGCCATTTTCACTTCTTTTGTGATTCTTCAGTTACTTCACGCCATCTGGATGTATACGTGCAGGTCACAGGGGACATGATGGCTTAGCTTGGGCTCAAAGGCCTGACATTCCTGTCTTCTTATATTAGTAAGAAAAATAACATAAAATAGTTTGAAGTGTAGGGGCAGCAAAAATTTTGGGGGTGGTAGGGAGAGATAATTGGCAATGTTTCTCAGGGCTGCTTCAAGCAGGATTAGGGGCAGTGTGGGAACCTAGAGTGGGAGAGATTAAGCTGAAGGAAGATTTTGTGGTAAGGGGTGATATTGTGGGGTGGTTAAAAGGAACATTTGTCATATAGAATGATTGGTGATGGCCTGGATGCAGTTTTGTATGAATTGAAAAACTAAACAGAAGACACAAGGTCTGAATAAGAGAAGGAGAAAAACAGGTATTAAGGGACTAAGAATTGGGAGGAGCCAGGACATCCAATTAGAGAGTGCCCAAGGGGATTCAGTGTAATTACTTGTTTGGTTGGTGAGTTTTTGGGCTCTATTGTTGACAGAGTCCTTTCTTTAAGTTGGAGGCTGAGTTTGGTGAGGTGTGTTTTTAAAAGACCATTAGTCTGTTTTACCTTTCCTGAAGATTGAGGACGGTAAGGGATATGAAAGTTTCACTGAATACCAAGAGCCTGAGAAATGGCTTGGGTGATTTGATTAGTAAAGGCTGGTCTGTTATCAGACTGTATAGAGGTAGGAAGGCCAAACCGAGGAATTATGTCTGACAGAAGGGAAGAAATGATCGTGGTGGCCTTTTCAGACCCTACGGGAAAGGTCTCTACCCATCCTGTGAACGTGTCTACCTAGACCAAGAGGTATTTTAGTTTCCTGACTTGGGGCATGTAAGTAAAGTCAATTTGCCAGTCCTGGGCAGAGAGGCAAATCCCTGAGCTTGATGTGTAGAGAAGGGAGGGGTCCTGAGGAGTAGCAGAATAGCAGATGGAACCCTGAGAAGTGATTTCCTTGCAGATAGATTTCCATGATGGAAAGGAAATGAGAAGTTCTAAGAGGCAGGCTAGTGGCTTGTAACCTACATGGAAGAGGTTATGAAATGACGACAGAATAGAATGGGCCTGTGAGGCTAGAAGGAGATATTTTCCTTGGTCTAAGAACCATTTGCCTTGTGTGGGAAGAGATTGATAAGTGGAAGTTTTAGTGGGGGAGTGGGTGGGAGGGACCGATGAGAAGGAGAAAAACTGGCCACGAGGGACAGAAGTTGGAATGCTAGCTGCTTTTTAGCTACCTTATCAGCATAAGCATTGCCCAGAGCAATGGGATCTGATGCCTTTTGATGGCCCTTGCAGTGAATGACTCCAGCTTCCTTTGGAAGTAAAGTGGCCTTAAGAAGAGTTTTTATTAAAGAGGCATTAAGATGGAGGACCCTTGTGTAGTGAGGAAACCTCTTTCAGCCCATACAACAGCATGGTGGTGCAGGATATGGAAGGCATATTTAGAGTCAGTATAAATATTGACGTGTAATTCATTTGCAAGAGTTAGGGCTCGAGTTAAGGCAATGAGTTTGGCTTGCTGAGAGGTAGTGGAGCGGGGCAGAAAGTATATGCATCAGGTGTGAGGAAGAAAGTAGATTTTGGAAGTTATGAGAACTGTAGAGAGTGAGTTGAGCACGGTTTGTGATTTTGAGGGCCTCTAAAAGTATTAAAGCAGCGACAGCCGCCGCACACAGACATGAGGGCTAGGCTAAAATAGTAGGGTCAAGTTGTTTGGACAGAAAGGCTGCCGGGTGCAGTCCTGGCTCTTGTGTAAGAATTCTGACCACACAGCCGTGCACTTCGGCTGTGTGTAATGAAAAAGGGTTGGATGAGTTAGAGAGAGTTAGTGTGGGAGCAGCTTCTAGGGCTGTTTTTAAGGAACAGAAAGAGGAGTGGTGAAATAATTTAGGATCTGTGGGGTCAGCTAAGTTTGCATTTTTAAGTTTATATAATGGTTTAGTCAGGATGGTAAAACTAGGTATCCGAAGGTGGAGTATCTAACCATGCCTAGGAAGGAACGGCATTATTGCTTTGTAGAAGGGGTTAGGATTTGCGAGATTAGCTGGACGTGATCAGCAGGGAGAGCATGTGTGTTTTCATGAGGAATTATGTTGAGATAGGTAATGGATGAGGAAGAAATTGGGATTCACTGAAGTAATGGGGCCTGTCCATGAAGCCTTGCAGCAGTACAGCCCAGGTAATTTGCTGAGCCTGATGGGTGTCAGGGTCAGTCCAAATGAAAGCGAAGAGAGGCTGGGATGAAGGGTGCAAAGGAATAGTAGAGAAAGCATGTTTGAGATCCAGAACAGAGTAATGGGTTGTGGAGGGAGGTATGGAGGATAGGAGAGTATATGGGTTTGGCACCATGGGGTGGATAGGCAAAACAATTTGGTTGATAAGGCACAGATCCTGCACTAACCTGTAAGACCTGTCTGGTTTTTGAACAGGTAAAATGGGGGAATTGTAAGGAGAGATTATAGGCTTTAAAAGACCATGCTCTAACAGGTAAGTGATAACAGGCTTTAATCTTTTTAAAGCATGCTGTGGGATGGGATATTAGCATTGAACAGGGTAAGGATGATTAGGTTTTAATGGGATGGTAAGAGGTGCATCATCAGTCACCAAGGAGGGAGTAGAGGCATCCCATATATGTGGATTAAGGTGGGGAGATACAAGGGGAGAATTTGAAGGAGGCTTTAAACTGGCGAAAAGGGTGGCAATAAGGTGTGGCTATAGCCCAGGAATAGTCAGGGAAGCAGATAATTTAGTTAAAATGTCTCGACCTAATAAGGGAACTGGGAAGGTGGGGATAACTAAAAAGGAGTGCATAAAAGAATATTGTCCAAGTTGGCACCAGAGTTGGGGAGTTTTAAGAGGTTTAGAAGCCTGGCTGTCAATACCCACAACAGTTATGGAGGCAAAGGAAATAGGCCCTTGAAAAGAAGGTAATGTGGAGTTCGTAGCCTCCATATTGATTAAGGAGGGGACAGACTTACCCTCCACTGTAAGAGTTACCTAAAGCATCTGTGATGGTCCAGGAAGCTTCCAAGGTGATTGGGCAGCATCAGTCTTCAGCCGCTAAGCGGAGAAGATCTGGGAAGGAGTCAGTCAGATAGCCTTGGGCCAGAGTTCCAGGGGCTCTGGGAGTGGCTGCTGGGTGAGTTGGACAGTCCAGTTTCCAGTGGGGTCCTGCACAGATGGGACATGGCTTAGGAGGAATCCCAGGCTGCGGGCAATACTTGGCCCAGTGACCAGATTTCCAGCACTTGAAGCAAGATCCTGGGGCAGGCGGTCCTAGAGGAATGCCTGGCCGCTGCGGTTCAGGCATTTTGAAGTTCTTGTATGCTGGAGATGCAGCTTGGTTTTGTCTCACAGCAGAGGCAAGTAATTGTAACTCAGAAATGTGTTGCTGTCTGGCTGCCTCCTCTCTATTATTGTACACCTTGAAGGCAAGGTTGATTAATTCCCGTTGCGAGGTTTGAGGGCTGGATTCTAATTTTTGAAGATTTTTTCTAATGTCAGGGGCTGACTGGGTGATAAAATGCATATTGAGAATAAGACAGCCTTCTGACCCTTCAGGGTCTAGGGCTGTAAAGCGTCTCAGGGTTGCTGCCAAATGAGCCACGGACTGGGCTGGGTTTTTATATTTGAGGAAAAAGAGCCTAAACACTAACTGATTTGGGAGAGGTCGGATAAAGAAAAAGGAGCATTAACCTTGACTATGCCTTTAGCTCCAGCCACCTTTTTAAGAGGAAATTATTGGGCAGATGGGGGAGGGCTAGTTGCAGAACGAAACTGTAAGCTGGACTGGGTTTGGGGAGAGGAGGTGATAGAAGGATTATAGGGTGGAGGAGCAGAAGCTGAGGAAGAATTGGAGCCTGATTCAGCCTGGCTGGGGAGTGACCTGAGGAGCAGTCTGGGGATGAGGGGAGAGGTCAGATGGGTCGGTAGAAAAGGAAGATTGGAAAGACTCAACAACACTTGGGGTTGGGACTGAAGGGACAGGTGGGAGGGAAAAGAAGATTTGGGATGAATTGCATTGGGAACAGAGACTAGGGAGGGACCAAAGAATGCCTGGATGTCAGGTACCTCAGACCATTGGCCCATTTTACGACAAGAATTATCTAGATCTTGTAGGACGGAGAAATCAAAAGTGCCATTTTCTGGCTATTTGGAACTATTGTCAAGTTTGTATTGGGGTTAAGTGGCATTGCAGAAGAAAATAAGGTGTTTAGGTTTTAGGTCAGGTGTGAGTTGAAGAGGTTTTAAGTTCTTGAGAACACAGGCTAAGGGAGAAGAGAGAGGAATGGAGGGTGGAAATTTGCCCATAGTGAAAGAAGCAAGCCCAGAGAAAAGAGAGGGTAGAGACATGGAGAGAAGGTGTGGGGGGTGCCTGCCCCCCAGGAAAATGGAGAGAAAAGGGAGGGTAGAGACACAGAGAGAAGGGGGGTGCTTGCCCTCCAAATTAGTGGTGCTTGCCACTAAGGGTGAAGGATCAAGGCAGGTGTCCAGGCATCCCCGCAGTGATTAAACACCAAGGGAAGACTGTCTTCCCGAGTCTGTGACTGGCGCCGGAGTTTTGGGTTCACGGATAAACGCGTCTCCTCTGTCTCTGCCAGAAAAGGAAAGGAACTGAAATTAAGAGAAGGGAGAGATTGAAAGATGGCACCAAGATTGAAAGGAGAAAGAGGTTGAGAGATAGTGAGAGAGGTTGGAGAAGAGAGTGAAAAGAGGCCGCTTACCGGATTTAAAATTGGTGAGATGTTCCTTGGGCTGGTTGGTCTGAGGACCTGAGTTCATAGGTGGATCTTCCTCATGGAGCAAAGAGCAGGAGGACAGGGGATTGATCTCCCAAGGGAGGTCCCCCGACCCGAGTCATGGCACCAAATTTCACATGTGTCCGTGGGAAGAGACCGCCAAACAGGCTTTGTGTGAGCAATAAAGCTTTTTAATCACCTGGATGCAGGCAGGCTGAATCCAAAAAGAGTCAGCAAAGGGAGATAGGGGTGGGGCTGTTTTATAGAATTTGGGTAGGCAATGGAAAATTACAGTCAAAGGGGGTTGTTTTTTGGCTGGCAGGAGTGGGGTCACAAGGAGCTCAGTGGGGGAGCTTTTGTGCCAGGATGAGCCAGGAGAAGGAATTTCACAAGGTAATGTTATCAGTTAAGGCAGGAACAGGCCATTTTCACTTCTTTTGTGATTCTTCAGTTATTTCAGGCCATCTGGATGTATACGTGCAGGTCACAGGGGATATGATGGCTTAGCTTGGGCTCAGAGGCCTGACATTCTCTCCCTGAGTGGCCCCAGGGACCCTGCTTGACTGTGTGCAAACAAACACATTGCAATGAATTAAGAATATTCATAAATAGTTTACAAATTTTGGAGAAACTAGGCAGAGAGAGAAATATGACTAAAATTCTATTTGTGAGAGTATACTCAACACACTTAAAGTATCAGGAAGCCTAAAATCCAAAAAGTTAGTTTAAGGATAAAAAAGCTAGTATGCTCCATTAATTCCTGCAGGCCCAACAAAGGTAGCTTGGGAATTCCAGAAAAATGGAATGAATGATGACTTGCTAGAAATGCATAGGAACACAGAACTAAATGAAAACCTTCCACTAGGAACTAAGAAAAATCATGGTTTTTATATACATGCATACACAAGCAAAGTCAGAGGAGAACAAATGGCAAACAAATGAAAACTAGAAGCAAAAACAAATAAGCAGGAAACCAACCCTAAATTTTCCTATTCAATTTACCCTGGAGGCTACAGTGTTACACAGGGCCCCCAAAAACCCACATAATGAATATTTTATTCCTGATACACAATTCAGTATCCTTAAGTTCACTAATATTATCATACATCCTGTGCAATTAACAAATTCACTTTAGGCATATGATCAATAAGTACTCCAGCACTATCCATGCAAAACAGTAAACATAGTGTGAAGCAATGCAAGCATGTATGTGGAATTTGGTTCCACACTAAATCCAGCTTCATGCTTAACTATATTAAAAAAAGAGTTGCCAAACTGCCAATGCATTTTTACAATACTTCTTACTTTAATCAAGACTAAGAGCTTTAACTATAAAAATGTTAATTAGCCAAATGTTTCCAATTCTTTATCAGGTTTTAAAGAATATTTTATTATTTAAACTGTTCCTCATCCTTCTCCCCTACTTAATGGTTCCTTACTACATTGTTTCATAAATAACCTTTTCAAAACTGTAACTTGAACTAACTTTTAGATAACTTCTGAATTAGACACAATTATTCTTTCCTTTTTTTACTAATAACCCTTTCAGGCACATTTTGTATACAGAATTACGTGTTAACTAGAAACCTTATCCTTAGTAATGTAAAATTTTAGTGAAACCCTAAGAAGCAAGAAATCCTGAAATATCAGATATGGGCATTTATAGATAAGAACAATTCCACAATTTTAGAAACATATTTCCCCATATCACAACCCTTTCTTACTTGGAAATGACCCAGATATTAAATGAGTGCCAAAAGTAACTTTAAGGTTTTAATTTACACAAAAAGTTTACCTAAAGCATTTATCCCATTCGCTGTACTCAATTTTTACTTTTAACAAGGGAGACATGAGACACTAATTAACATATGTAAAATGAACATTGGTTTGGTCCTGAAAGGTGGGACCACTCAAGGCAAGGAGTGGGCTTGGAGGCTTTCAGATCACAGGTGAGAGACAGATGTTTGCATTCTTTTGAGTTTCTGATTAGCCTTTCCAAAGGACCCAATCAGATATGCATTTATCTCAGTGAGACTTTGAATAGAAGGGGAGGCAGGCTTGCCCCAAGCAGCTCCCAGGTTGAATTCACTGACATTTAAAAATATCTAGTGGTGGCTCACGCCTGTAATCCCAGTGCTTTGGGAGGCTGAGGCAGGCAGATCACGAGGTCAAGAGTTTGAGACCAGCCTGGCCAATATGGTGAAACTTTGTCTCTATTAAAAAATTTAAAAATTAGCTGGGCGTGGTGGCACGTGCCTGTGGTCCCAGCTACTTAGGAGGCTGAGGCAGGAGAATTGCTTGAACCCAGAAGACGGAGGTTGCAGTGAGCCGAGATCGCACCACTGCACTCTAGCCTGGGTGACAGAGTGAGACTCCGTCTCAAAACAAACAAACAAACAAAAAATAGCAAAGGCAAACATAAAATTCAAACAAAATGTATACTGGTAATACTGAAGGCATTTCTATTTTTATTCCACCAATAATTTTAAAGCTAGCTTGTTTAGTAAAGTTATACTTTAAGCCACGTGAACTTGAAAATTGTTTAGACTTATTTACTTAATTTATGAGTGCTCATTTACTTATAAGGCAATTTGGTAGACACAACATATAACAATGTGTACATACAAATAAACACATCTAGACATGTATACACACACATAAACGAAGATTCAATAGCTTGGAACCTTACCCATGAGATAGCAATACAAGCTTGCCAGTTTTTGCCCCAATAGATAATCCAGTGAAGGCTGTGAACCAAAATTTTGGCTAAAGCAGTCTCCATGGCAGTTTGATTTTTAAAGACCAAACCTCCCAAGACTTCAAAGGAGGGTGTCACATGTTAACCAGGCCCCCTGCTTAGAGCTGCAGCACAAAAGCCTGGATACATGCAACTCTATTCCACTTTCCAATTCAACAGTAAACTTCAGATTCCAAACAATGTTGGGGCCAAACAGCATTGCAACTGTGGAGAGAAAATTCTAAGGAGGGCTAGACCTCAGAACCTCTGCCAAGAGCATCCTCTTTGGAGTGGCTGGGGTCCGCAGGACCCACAGAGCTTCCTCCTGTGGGGTCCAATCTTAGGGTCCCAGATGTCTCTGGCTTTAGGTGGGCATCACATGCAGGTTTTCCCCTCCGGAGCATCCTATGAGCTTTATAAGAGTAGCCATGAACTGTAATGTGAACTGGATGCCGTGTGGGCTTTTTTTGTCCTTAGCTAGTTGAGTACTATAAGGGAAGAATTTAGCATAAGAAAAGAAGGTTTAAGCCCCCAGAAACATGTACGAGTTTGCTCCGAGCAGCACCGCATGTAGGGATCAGGAACCACAGGCAAAAAAGATTTTTAAAAAAAGTCCCTCCCGCTTTGGGGCAGCGCAATTATTCCCTTTCATTCCTAGACCTTCAGGCAGTACTGGTGACCCCAGCCTCAATTTCCAAGGAGCTACTAGGAAACAGCCGCTGAAAGACTGAAATAGAAAGACGAAAACAAGAAAAAAAACATAAAAAAGACCCAGGTCCCTTAAGCGAACCGGGCGGTGGCAGTCAGGCTGCTTCTCCACATGGAAACCCCTCAGTTTCACTGGCCATGGTCAGAAACCTGCAGTTGTCTCCGTGTTTAGGTGGGGCCCAGCAAGTGTCCCAAGTTGGAACAGAAAAGAGAAAGAGGGAGCCCCTGTATGGAGCAGAAAGGAAAGGGAGAAAAACGAATCCCAAACTTTGGGCTTACCTCTTCCTCCTGGCTGGCTGGCCAAAATATATGTTACTGGTGGAGGGTGTCCAGGTTCTTGGCGTCTTGAACAAAGAATTCGACAAAATGCACAAACAAAGCAAGGAAGGGATGAAGGAATTTATTGAACATGAAAATGCACACCACGGTGTGGGAGGGGCCTGAGTGTGGGAGCTCAAGGGCCCCGTTAACAGAATTTTTGGGAGTTTAAATACCCCTTAGAGCATTCCATTGCTTAATTCAATATGCCTTATGTAAATGGAGAGGATGAAGTAAAGTTACAAAGTCATTTACGGCATACGTCCTATGGAGAGGATATTTCCTGTCACAGCTCAAGTGTGAATTGGCCTTATGTTCCCTGCCTCCAGACCCTAATTACCTTTCTGTTTTCTGAGTCACTTCCATCTGAATCTTGCAACATATTCCTGTAGTTACAGATGGGGAAACCGAGGCCCAGTGAGAAGAAGGGTCTTGTCAATGTCACACAACTCATGAGAGCAAAGCCACGGTGGGAACTGGAATTGTCTGACTTCCAGCTCTGTGTGTCATTATACTTGAACTTATAGCTAATAAACAATAAACTTGTGAATAAATGTGAGGAATTTAAAATACAACTTTTGTGGGTTTTTTTCCTAACACAAAGGCTGTTCTTGTTTTATATAGAGCAATTTAGATAATACAGAGAAACACAAATGAAAAATTGAAGTCAGATACAATCAATTCCAATTGATTTAACATTTAACTATCATGAAGTATGTGAATATACTGTATATGCTGCTTATGTTGTCTCACAACAATATATCAAGGACTTCTTTCCTTTTTTCTCTAATATAAGATTATTTTATATTTTAAGAGAAAGTGCTGTTCAGTGGTCCTCAGACTTTTCTGGGGAAAGATCTCATTTCGTTTATTTATATCTTCTTCCTTTTTCTTGATCTATCTTATTAATATTTATTTTTTTTGAAGTAGGGTCTTGCTATGTCTCCCAGGGCGGAGTGCAGTGGTGCCATCATAGCTCACTGTAGCCTTGAATTCCTGGGCGCAAATGATCCTCCCTCTCCCTCCTCAGCCTCCCAAAGTACTGGGATTACAGGTGTGAGCCACTGTGCCCGGCCTGTAATATAATTTTAAAAGGCAGCATAGTAGTTCACAGTATGGATTTTTTTTTTTTTTTTGCTGGTTCTTTAAAATGAACATACGACCTACTCTTGACTTTTTTTGCTGTTAGACATGAGGCTGTAATGGACATCCTCATCCATCAAGCATCGTTGCTGATGTCAGATCATTGCCTTGGGCTAGATTCCCAGAAGTGGAATTGATCATAATAGTAGTTCAAGGGCTTGGCTGAACTGGGTTAGGGGTATGGAGCTAGTTAGTGCAAAGACACATGGTAGCTGGAAAAACACTGAGGGGATTTTCTGGGAGGCCACAGAACAAGTGAAGGCCTGAAACTCGTCAAGGTAGGCCCAGGCTTTCTGGCTCAGTGGTTAAAGCAGCACTATGAGAGGAGAGAGAGAGAGAACGTGCACACACATGAGCACACTTGGCACACTTGGCTTGTATCTCCATGTTTTTATGATATTTTGCCTAAAAGTATGTCTTAAATTAATTTTCTTAGACAAAAGGCAGAGGCAAGCAAGAAGTGGAATTTTCTGTTGTTTTTCAGTAGTTGTATTTTTATTTCTTATTTTTTGCTTAAACAACAGAATTAATTTTCTGGCAGTTCTGGAAACTAGAAGTCAGAGATCAACATTTTGGCTGAGTTGCTTGCTTTCTTCTGAGGCCTCTCTCCTTGGAGTTAGATGCCATCTTTTCCCCTTGTGTTGACATGGTCTTTCCTCTTTGTGTATCTGTGTCCTCATCTCTTCATGTAAGAACACCGGTCATATGTAACAGTTGCATTTGGCTAGGCACAGTGGCTCACACCTGCTATCCCAGCAATTTGGGAGGCTGAGGTGGGAGGATCTCTTGAGCTCAGAAGTTTGAGACCAGCCTGGGCAATATGGCAAAACCTCATCTCTACAAAAAACACAAAAATTAGCAAGGCATGTTGGTGCCTATAGTGCCAGATACTTGGCCGGGCTGAGGTGAGACGATCGCTTGAGCCTGGGAGGTCAGGGCTGCAGTGAGCCGTGATCACACCACTGCTCTCCAGCCTGGGTAACAGAGACCCTATCTCAAAACAACAATAACAACAAAAACCCAGTTGTATTTAATAGAGACTGTCTGCAAAGTGATTTGCAAGCCTGTCTCTCCTGCCTGTATGTTGGGGCTTGATGTTTCACCGAAGTTTTATTTTAATAGAGACAAAGTGTGTTGCTGGGTGGCCTCTGACTCTCAGGGGCAGGGTGGCCACTCTCAGAATTTCAGCTGTAGAGTCTGACAGGGATTTGGCCTGGAATATGTGGTACCTTGCAAGCTACAGTGAGTCACTCTAGCAGTGACATGAAAGTGTGCCATGATTCTGAGCTCCATGGACGGGTGAGAAGCTGGGGCTGCTGTGGTTGTGGACACAGGAAGAATGCGCGAGAAGCGGAGGACTTGCTGGTCCATGGAAGGCTGGGGGGTGGCTTTGGGCTGGCCCTGGGGATGTGCTGGGGATAGCAGCAACAGTGATCATAAAGCTGTCACTTGTAGAATGTTTAACAAAGGTCACATCCACATACTTCCTATCATATTGTCCTTCAGCAACGCTGCGAGACAGGTACTGTATTTGTCTCCATTTTACAGAAGAGGAAACTGAGACTCAGAGGGGTTAAGGGCCTCGACTCAGGTCCCACAGTCAGCAAGTTGTGGAACTGTGAGGCAGCTGTGCTGAGCCTGTATCCATAGCTCTCCTCGGATCCTTCCATCAGCCCCTCTCCCCCACCCCTCCAGGGAGAAGCTCGGCAACGTGGAGTCGGTTTATGTCATCGACCCTGAAGATGTGGCCCTTCTCTTTAAGTCCGAGGGCCCCAACCCAGAACGATTCCTCATCCCGCCCTGGGTCGCCTATCACCAGTATTACCAGAGACCCATAGGAGTCCTGTTGAAGTGAGTCCTGGGCCATCTCCCAGGGACTGGAGGGAGGTGGTGGGGAGCTGTGGAGAGGGCAGAGGCTGGGGGTGAGGGGCTGAGGCCAGGCTTGCTCTGTGCCTCCTAGCAGGGCCTCTAGGTGAATCCCCGTCATTTTCCTGCCTCCCTAAAACAAATGATGGTGATGATGGTGATGATGGTGGTGATGATGATGATGATGATGATGATGATGAATTGCTCTGCCAGCCTTCAGGGAAATGGTCATGCTGAAGATCCTAATGAATAATTAAAGATCTGGCAAAGTTCTCACTGACTGGTTTGCTCACTGAGTCCCACCTTCCTGAGCATCCTCGATGAATGAGGACTTGTGCCAGGAACTGGAGATACAGTGACAAATAGAGCAGAGAGACCTGCCACCGTGAGTCCCATACAGGCTAAAGGGGCAGTGAGACATTTGTCCTACATGGGGACAGATCAGTGTATTTAAGTGTAGTGGATACTGTTTTCTACCAAATTGTTCATAAATTTTTTTTATTTTGAGATGGGATCTCATTGTGTCATCCAGGCTGGAGTGCAGTGGTTTGATCATGGCTCACAGCAGCCTCTGCCTCCCTGGCACAGGTGATCCTCCCACCTCAGCCTCCCAAGTAGCTGGGATTACAGGTGCGTGTCACCACACCCAGCCAATTTTTACATTTTTAGTATAGATGAGATTTCGCCATGTTGCCCAGGCTGGTCTCAAACTCCTGGGCTCAAGCATTCTTCCCGCTTCAGCCTCCCAAAGTGCTAGGATTCTAGGCATGAGCCACCACACCCACCCCATCAAAAATGTAAAATGCGGGGCAGGGCGCAGTGGTTCATGCCTGTAATCCCAGCACTTTGGGAGGCCAAGGCGGACAGATTGCTTGAGCTCAGGAGTTCAAGACCACCGTGGGCAACACAGTGAGACCTCGTCTCTACAAAAAATAAAAAATAAAAAATTAGCTGATGTGGTGGCACATGCCTGTGTTCCCAGCTACTTGGGAGGCTGAGGCCAGAGAACTACTTGAGCCTAGGAAGCAGAGGTTGCCGTGAGGAGAGAGTGCACCACTGCACTCCAGGCTGGGTGACAGAGCTGGATCCTGTCTCAAAAAAAAAAAAAAAAAAAAAGAAAAGATAAAACGTAACCATATCAAGTGTGGATGAGGCTACAGAGCAACTGGGGCTCTCATCTGTTACTGGTGGGAGTGTAAACTGGAGCCACTACTTTGGAAAATGGTTGGACATTTTCTCCTGAAATGGAATATTTGCATACCTGTGACATAGCAGTTTGATTTCAGGGATATACTCCAAAGAGTATCCCTGCTTTGGGGGAGGTATAGTAGAGTGTTTGCAGTGGTACCGTTCATGGTATTAAAAACCAGAAAGCTACTGAAATGCCCAATAGGATTGTAAGTGAGTGAATTGTGGTATATACCAGTCAAAATGAAGGGACTCAGTCTCCCACAGCAATACAGGTGATACTTGGAATGGTACAACTAAGTGAAAAAAGCAAGTCTGACAAAGCATGACAGCTTTTCTTTCTCTTTTTTTTTTTTTTTTTTTTTTTTGGAGGTGGAGTCTTGCTCTGTCACCCAGGCTGGAGTGCAATGGCGCGATCTTGGCTCACTCCAACCTCCACCTCCCGGGTTCAAGTGATTCTCTTGCCTCAGGCTCCCGAGTAGCTGGAATTATAGACGCCCGCCACCATGCCCAGCTAATTTTTGTATTTTCAGTAGAGATGGGGTTTCACCATGTTGGCCAGGCTGGTCTCGAACTCCTGACCTCAGGTGATCCACCTGCCTCGGCCTCCCAAAGTGCTGGGATTATAGGCATGAGCCACCACGCCCGACTGACAGCTTTTTAAAAGAAGTTAAACACAAGTATATATTTTGTAATAGTACCTTTTGGGAATAAATGGAGATCAGATAAAATTAGACACAAATGAGAACGAGGGATTCTGGTGGGTGGTCTCCTTAGAAAGGAACGAAGGATGTGGAAGGACCAGGAGGGCAAGTGTAAGTTACTGTCAAGTTCCTAGTTTCTATGGTGGGTGGTAAGTTTATGATAATATTCTTATCAACGAAAACACCCCCAAGTCACAAAGAGGACTTTGCATGGATTGATGAATTTCAAGAGTGTGCATGAATTAAGGTTTATTATGACCAGCCCAGTTCGGGGCACCTGAGGTACCCCGACAGAAGTGAGTAATGGGATGTGTTGGGGGTGCAGAGGAGGAGAGGCTGGTCAATTTTGTTTGTGCAAGAGTCAGAAAATGTTATATAGAGGGGCCCTGGAGTGTCAAAGGTGGAAGTGGGGGTGGCATGGAAGGCATGCCTGCAGCTGAGGCAAAGACTGGAGAGACTGAAAGTTACGCAAAGCATTCTAAGAATATCAGTTCCTGGTCCTCAGCAGAGGGAGTGGAGGGGAGTTGAAGTTTTGTTCCCCTTCACTCTCTTTTTTCCTTTCTCTTCTCCCAGCCAGGCAGAGCAGGGAGGAGGTGAGAGGCAGAGGGTGCTTGGAGAGGTGAGGGCAGAGGCCCTGGTGGGAGTGCTGGATGCTGTGAGCTGTGACTCAGCTTCCTGGGAAAACTGAGTCAGTCCCCTCTGTGTTCACCAGGCCTGGGGTCTGTGACCATGAGGGCTTGTGGGCCCATGTTTTCTCAGGAAGTCGGCGGCCTGGAAGAAAGACCGGGTGGCCCTGAACCAGGAGGTGATGGCTCCAGAGACCACTAAGAACTTTTTGCCTCTGTTGGATGCAGTGTCTCGGGACTTCGTCAGTGTCCTGCACAGGCGCATCAAGAAGGCGGGCTCCGGAAACTACTCAGGGGACATCAGTGATGACCTGTTCCGCTTTGCCTTTGAGTGTAAGGGGCTTGCACCAGGCTGGCAGCGGGCATGGGGTGGGAGGACTCAGTGTTCACTCTCTTACCTTTAGGTTCAGTACAGACCTTGCAGAGGCATTGAGACTGGCTTCTGAGATGAGCCGCTGGTCATATCCTCCACTGCCTGCTACTCAGAGGCAATTTAAGACCACCCTGGGCAACAGAGTGAGACCCCTTGCTCTGGGGTTCTCTCATCTGGCATTCTCTCTCATCTGGCATTTGTGCTGTAGGAGCAAGAGTCCCCAAAGTACAGGTCCCTATTGCCACCATCCTCCAAAGCCAGAGCTTGGCTTGGACCTTCATTCTCCAAGTCTCCACCTCCTGGGCCATAGACCTTTGGAGTGTGGTAGGGTAGAGGAGAGTTCAGTGGTTAATCTGAGGTAGGCATTGAAGAATCTGTAGGAGTTATCTAGATGGGGTAAGGAAGTCAGGCAGTATAGGTAGAGGAAACTGCACATACAAAGGCCCTGTGGCTTGATGAAGATTGTGTGGTCACAGCAAGAGATTTGGGGTGCCCAGAGCTTTGTATGAAATCAGTATTCAAATTACTCACCTGGTAGGTGGGGAAAACTTGAGGCTGTTGTAACTTCTTAGGTCCAGCAAGACTAGGTCCTGGATGGTTAATTATCCAGGGATTTATGACCTTCAGTCTCCTTTCTGACCTGTTTCAGAAAGTATTTAGCCAATTCAGCCAATTACAGATGAGGAATCTCTCTTGGTGGAAGTGTGGGCAGAGCAGTTGCATCTTGGGCTAGGCCCTCTCTCAGCTCTGCTGGAGACCCTGCTTCCCACCGTTCAGGTCCTCCACATGCCCCTCTGCAGGACCTGTGTGGTTGCCAGAGGTCAGCTTTCTCAGCCTTGCATCTTAGCCCTTTGGGACTCAGGCCTCAATTTATTTACTGAAGGAGGCTGAGGGTAGGGGCACGAGATCCTTTGTGCTGAGGGAGGTGAGGGTGGAGGAGTCCCTAGGAGTTGTGGCTCTCAGATGGCCCTGTCGGAAATGGCTCCTCAGCCTCTGCCTCTTCCTGCAGCCATCACTAACGTCATTTTTGGGGAGCGCCAGGGGATGCTGGAAGAAGTAGTGAACCCCGAGGCCCAGCGATTCATTGATGCCATCTACCAGATGTTCCACACCAGCGTCCCCATGCTCAACCTTCCCCCAGACCTGTTCCGTCTGTTCAGGACCAAGACCTGGAAAGACCATGTGGCTGCATGGGACGTGATTTT
This sequence comes from Pongo abelii, assembly GCF_028885655.2. Taxonomy (NCBI): domain Eukaryota; kingdom Metazoa; phylum Chordata; class Mammalia; order Primates; family Hominidae; genus Pongo; species Pongo abelii. The sequence continues at coordinate 77,586,340 of NC_072001.2, read as the reverse complement.
CAGTAAAGGTGAGGGCTTCTCTGGCTGTGCTCTCCTCCTCGGAGCCCCAGGCCTAAGCCGGCTCCTTTGTCCCACGCTATGTCAATGGGCGCTGACTTGACTTGTAGGAAACCCACACTGTGGTGGGCAGGCGTGGGTGTCAGGAAGGCCCTGGGACCCCTGGAAATGGCGGATGGAAGGCTGGCTGTTGGGGAGGAAAAAGAGGAGCAAAGACGTCTGTGATCTTCTTCAAAGGAGCTCATGCTCCCCAGAGGGCAAAGGGCCAGTGTCTGAGCCACGGCTGTGCTGGATGACAGGGACTTGGATGGGAGAGATGGGGAAGGTTGGGTGGAGAAGGCTGGTCAGGGTATGGCAGAGTCAAATCCCACCTCTGCCCCTTACACCCAAGTGACCTTGGGCAAGTGACTATCTTTCTGCACCTCTGTTATCTGTAAAATGGGGATGATGTCACATACCCCAAGAATTCGATGAAAAAACAGATATGAAGGGCTTAGTACAGAGTAAGTGCTCAGTAAAACGGCAGCCTAAGAAGCACAGGGCTCTGGAATCCCTAGGCCCTTGGTGCCACCTTTCACCACAGACTGCCCTCCTTCCCACCCGCCTAAGGGAACCTCACTCTTTTTTCTTTCCTCATTCCGCACAGCTGACATATACACCCAGAACTTCTACTGGGAATTGAGACAGAAAGGAAGTGTTCACCATGATTACCGTGGCATCCTCTACAGACTCCTGGGAGACAGCAAGATGTCCTTCGAGGACATCAAGGCCAACGTCACGGAGATGCTGGCAGGAGGGGTGGACACGGTGAGGTGGCTGTAGGGGCAGCACCTTGTTGCCCCCGTGCCCACATGCCCCTTCCCCACCTGGCCCCTCGTCTGAAACCCTGTTGTTCAAGGCGTTCCTACTCATGTAGGATATGTCTTCCTCCTTGCCTCCATTTCCAAAGCGCTAATCTCCTAGGATGGTGAGGTCAAAGTCAAGTCACCCGGGGCATGATTTGAGGCTGATCAGCCATTTTTCTTTGCCTGTGAGAGAGGAGTGGCCGGGCATGGTGGTGAGGTCCAGGTTCCACGTGGAGTCTCCACAGGAGGAGGTCCCCTCTGGAGGCTTGCTCTGTCAGAGCCCTGCTGATGGAGGACAATGCCCCCAGCTCCTGGTGGAGAACACACTCACTCAAATCCAGGGAAGCAGGCAGGAGCCCGGAAACATTGGGAGGCCCAGGCATTTGCTGTGGGCTCTGCCTTCCAGGGTCTTTTTGTTGTCCTTCCTCCTCCCCTTTCCAGCCCTCAGTACCCTACGGTGCCCCCAATGCCCAGAGGCATCCCCAGTGCTCTTTCCATAGCAGCATGGCACCCTAGAAACTTCTTTCTTTGGATATTAAGAATGATCAGTCCTGGCCAGGCGCAGTGGCTCACGCCTGTAATCCCAGCACTTTGGGAGGCGGAGGTGGGCGGATCATGAGGTCAGAAGTTCGAGACCAGCCTGGCCAACATAGTAAAACCCCATCTCTACTAAAAATACAAAAAATTAGCTGGGCCTGGTGGTGGGCACCTGCAATCTCAGCTACTCAGGAGGCTGAGGCAGGAGAATCACTTGAACCTGTGAGGCAGATATTGTGGTGAGCCAAGATCACACCACTGCACTCCAGCCCAGGTGACAGTGCGAGACTCCACCTCAAAAAAAATATAGTAGACCTCAAATGTCCTCACATGGCTCAGAGGGGAGGGGTGTACTGGTTTGCTAGGGCCGCCGTAACAAAATCCCATTGACTGGGCGATTTAAACAACAGACATTTATTTTCTCACAGTTCCGGAGGCTGGAAGCTCAAGGTCAAGGGGTTGGCAGGGTTGGTGCATTCTAAGGCCTCTTTCCTTGGCTTGTAGATGGCCGTCTTCTCCCTCTGTCTCACATGGGCTTCCCTCTGTGTCTGTGTCAGAATTGTCTCTCCTCATGAGGACACTAATCAGAACTGGATTAGGATCCTCCTCAAGGACTTCATTTTGCTTTAAAATCTTTAAAGGTTCTATCTCCAAATATAGTCACATTCTGAGGTTCTGAGGGTTAGGACTTCAGCAGGTGAATTTTGGGAGGGGGTCTACAGCTCAGCCTGTAACACGGAGGCAGCGATGTGAACGGAGGAATAGCACACTGCAGTGACGGAGGCAAGCACCCGCCACTGACAAAGCTGAGAGGCGGGGAGTGGCTGATGTGGCCGTGAAGGACACGGAGAAGGCTCCACAGAGGAGCTAAAATTCAACGTGCGTGTCTTGCAGGCTGTTGCCAGGAGTAGAGAGAAGGAATAGCATTTCAGGACTAGGGAGAGGCACATGTCAATCCCCCTGGGTGAATCACTTTCTTTCCCAGGTATTATATCTGTGTTACACTTTGATGAAGGAGTTTCCATCCCTGAGATAGGCTGCAGATGGAGCCTTTGAGCATACCTTAAACATAGTTCATTGCTATTACGTAGAAGACATCTTCAAAAATCACTCACCAGCACCAAAGAAACGATTACTGTGAGGTCACATTTATTAAGCACATACTATATGGCAGGCAGGGTCCTAAGCTGTTTACGTATGTTACCTCATTTAACACTCACAAACAACACTCAACTTTTTCAGATGAGGAAACTAGAGCACAGAGAGGTTAAATAACTTGGTCAAGGTCACACAGCTAGTAACATAGTTAACCACCTTATTAAATCCCAAGTACATGTCTATGGCAGGCCTTGGCAGTACTGAGATGAATACACACATTTGATTAGAGTCTTGCAGAGGGAGCACATCCTTGCTTCTTAGGTGGGGAAGGGAATTCCAGGAAGAGGACCTAGCATAGGGAAGACTTCTGGGCTTCAGGGGCTGTGTGCCACTCCATGTAGCTGGAGCACTAGGTGTGTGTTGGAGAGAGGTGGGGAGTGGGGGATTGGAGAGCAACAGGCAGGTGTTGAGGGGCCCTGTGGCTCAGGCCTGAGCCTCTGTATTTCATCTGGAGGCTCTAGGGAGCCAGGCAAGGATTTTAAGCTGAGAAGGAGCTGTGTGTTGTTTCAGTTTCCTCATCTGAAAAAGGGGGATGATGGTAACATACCTTAGATGGTTGTATGTGAGTATTAAACAAGGTAACATATGTAAACAGCTTAGCACCCTGCCTGCCATATAATATGTGCTTAATAAATGTGACCTCACAGCTTGTCATTGTTGCCCCTGCCAGGAGGAGGGAGGAGGGTGTCTAAGTCTGTTGGACAAAAATATGATCCTTGGTAAGATAATGTGTCAACAACCCATGTCCTAGTCCCCAGGAGGGAGGGCTGCTCCAGGCTAGAGTCCCAAACGGGCCTGGTTTGTCATCATTGAGGAATCTGGGACTGTGGGGTTTGATGAGGGTCACTCAGATCTCTGGTGAAGGGCTAGTGGTCACAGCCTCTGGCTTACGTTGAGATTAGCTGATTAATTTCAACACACACCACACCCTAATTGCAACACTGATAGGAAACATCCGGCTGGTCTGGTTTCAGCCTCTTTGAGCCTTACTTGAAGCCATGCTGCTATAGGTGAAGGCTAAGGTTTTAGGAAGTTCTACTGGAAAGAGGGGTGGTTGTTTAACAAGGCATTTCAAAAGGTATGGCAGTCATTCTGGAGTGCAATCATTACAGAAGGATTTGGCCTCTAAGGGCCTCTGGAATTCTTTGGAAGAAGGCATTGGCTGTGTAGCTGACACTCTACTCGCTGGGGACATGGGTGGGTTTTTGGTGACATGAGGGATGAGTGCAGGGACAAGTGCTGCCCTGAATGTTCCTGCCTGGCCGGCAAGAAAGGCTTCTTGGACATTTGCCTTTTAGACAATGGAATGTGTTTTGCTTTTGCAGAGGATGGTCTTGGAGACTGGGATGGAGGTGGGGGAGAAAGAGGTTCTTGGAAATGAAAATTTAGCATGGGGTCAAGGACCTCAAGGGGCCCCAGAGTGACAGGCCCTCCTGGTCTTCTGTATACCCTACTCCCCACCAGACATCCATGACCCTGCAGTGGCACTTGTATGAGATGGCACGCAACCTGAAGGTGCAGGATATGCTGCGGGCAGAGGTCTTGGCTGCGCGGCGCCAGGCCCAGGGAGACATGGCCACGATGCTGCAGCTGGTCCCCCTCCTCAAAGCCAGCATCAAGGAGACACTAAGGCAAGCCCACATCCACCCATGCTGCCCCCAACTCCAATCCCTGGGCAGGGCCAGGGAAGTGCCCGGGGAAAGGGTTATGAGGATGGGCTGGTGGAGGAGGTTGAAAGCAGGAAGTGAAAAGTCTGGAGGAAAAAGAAATAGAGCCAGGGCCCTACCCCCAGATCCCCCCAGGCTGCTGCCACTGGGGCTGAGATGCCACACAAGGTATGGGGCTCTGGGGGGCTGTGTCCAGCCTTTGGGGCCATCAGTTTCTGAGTGTCCTCCTCCCACAGACTTCACCCCATCTCCGTGACCCTACAGAGATATCTTGTAAATGACTTGGTTCTTCGAGATTACATGATTCCTGCCAAGGTAGGTGTAGCCAGCAGGCTGCAGGCTCTGCCAGTCAGAGAGGGCTGGGGCAGGCTGGAATTGCAGACAGAGGGTGGCGCTGGGGCCCTGGTGGGGCCCTTGATGGCAGCAGTCCAAGTCTGAGTGAAGGGCAGAGGTAGTGGGTATGGTGGGTGGTGACCTCTAGGATGTTATTGGAACCCAGGGTTAGGAGGGAGACTTTATGATTTGCCTGGGTCTGAGGAAAGGGTGAGACAATCATCCTGGCCTTGGGTCTTCAGCTATCCCCATTTGGTGGGTAAGGATCACAGAGGGGCGGGGCCTTGTTCAAGGCTGCACAGTGGGCAGAATGTCCTGCCCTGGAGAGCCGGGCAGCCATGCTGGGGAGTGGGAGTGGTGGTGAGAGGGCAGGGGACTGGGGAAGGGGGTTTTGTGCTCAGGGCTGTTGGGAAGTGGGGCTTACTCAGGCCTCTGATCACCTTGCCCCAGACACTGGTGCAGGTGGCCATCTATGCTCTGGGCCGAGAGCCCACCTTCTTCTTCAACCCGGAAAATTTTGACCCAACCCGATGGCTGAGCAAAGACAAGAACGTCACCTACTTCCGGAACTTGGGCTTTGGCTGGGGTGTGCGGCAGTGTCTGGGACGGCGGATCGCTGAGCTAGAGATGACCATCTTCCTCATCAATGTGAGTCAAACTGGGGACATGTAGGCACCGTGGGCTGGCCCTGGCCCTAATGGAGGCACCAACCTTCCTCCTCCCATCTCTGTCCAGAGCCCAAGGATGTCAGTGCTGGGGCACATCTACCTCCAGTTACTTGCTCTCGCTCTCTCCCACAATTCCCTGCTGCCCCCTCTTTCAGGCTCAACCACTCATCACCCACTGATGCCCCTGGCCATCCATTCCCATGGTGGTGATGGGATGGGATAGGACTGAGGTTTGTAGATGAGTTAAGGTCTAGGCCTAAATCAAGGGAATGCAGCACTAAGGGTGCATTATCAGGCACTGTGCAGGGTTACACCAGGAGCTGGTGGTGAACTCCTTGGAACTCCTCAAATCACACTCCACAGGCACTGCCTATGGGTGAATGGGCCTGGCTAGGGGGACAGATCCTCCCCTTCCCTCCCCTAAACCTACCATCTGCCTTTCTCAGATGCTGGAGAACTTCAGAGTTGAAAGTCAACACCTCAGCGATGTGGGCACCACATTCAACCTCATCCTGATGCCTGAAAAGCCCATCTCCTTGACCTTCTGGCCCTTTAACCAGGAAGCAACCCAGGAGTGATCAGAGAGGATGGCCTGCAGACACATGGGAGGAAGGCCCAGGGGGTGGGGCCCATGGGGTCTCTGCATCTTCAGTCGTCTGTCCCCAGCCCTGCTCCTTTCTGCCCAGCCTGCTGAGCAGGTAGAATGGGTTCTCAGTGGTCACCTTCCTCAGCTCAGCTGGGCCACTCCTCTTCACCTACCCCATGGAGACAATAAACAGCTGAACCATGTGGTGTCTTATGTTCCATCAGACTCATTAGGTGTTCATCACTCTGGTGGAGATGCTTCCTGGGTTAAAGCAGGATCTGGGGCATGCTCGGGAGACCCCAGGCAGCCACACTTGAAGCCACCTCTGCTGGGACCCCCTAACCCATGGCAGTTCAGGAGCCAGCAGAATCAACTCCAGGCTCCCTGGGGCAAGGGGTGAGGCAGAATTGGGGCAGAGGAGGGGAGGCAACTGCCACTGTGCCAGGAGCTACAGAAGCATCAGGCAGAAGGACAAAGGAGAACTGGGGAGTTCTGTGGAGAGAACAGGGTGGCCCCAAGAAGTGTGGGCCAGTCCTGCCTTTCTGAGTGGACCTGCCCCACAGGAGTAAGGCTCGCACAGGGCTCTGCTTGGGTGAACTCTGGGTGGGAGTTCCCTGTGGGGCATGAGGACTTCCTGCCAAGGCCCAGCCAGAGTCCTGGGCATGGCAAAGGCTGAGAACTGTGGGTGAGAACCCCTGCTACTGAAGGGCTGGTGTGAGGTGGCTGACTGGGGATGAGAGGCCAGCCTGCTTCCTGTACCCTTCCCGGGCCTCCTCTGGGCTTGCTCCAGGCCTCATGTTCTTGCTCTGGGGGCTTGTGCCCCCTTGTCCAAGGGTGGGAGGTGGGGAGACTATTCTGCAGCAGAGCCGCTGGTTTGTTATTTGGACTGAACGACACTGGTCTCGACTTCTGCCCCCCAATCCCTTGGGGTCTCACAACTCCTGACCTGATTCCTCTTGGCCCTAGGCTATCCAAATCTAAGTCCTGCAGGCAGGTCGGGGAGCTAGTCCAGCTGAGGCCAGTGGTCCAGCTGGCCTGGCCTCTCCTGCCCGAAGCTGTGGGATCTGGATCCACTCTTGGAGCCCTTCTGCTTTCCCCACCACACAATCCTCTTCCCTGTTGTCTTTGTCTCTCCTTCCTGTGTCCTTTTTCTTGTCTGGTCCTGAGTCAACTTTGACTCAGAAATGTTATAGCTGGAAAGAGTCTTACAGCCAAAGAGGTCAAGCTCTGCATGGAATAGATGGGGAAACTGAAGCCCAGAGAGGTTGCTTGGGTCCCTTGAGGTCACACAGCATGCTTGCCCCCAGAACCCGGGCCTCCTGACTTCCCGTAGGTGCCTCCTTCTCCTGGCCCAATCTTCTCTCCTGCCCCTGGCTACCTTTGGACACATCATTGCCAGCTCAGCCTAGTGGCTTAATAGAGTATTTCACAATGATACGTGACTGCCACAGGAAGGCTTCAAGGCTTCAAGTCTCCAAGTATTTCCCTTTCCAAGAGACAGACAAACCAAACTTGAAAGAAGGAATGTCAGACACGATAGATGTTTTGGGGCAGATGAAAAAGACAAGCCTCCCTCATATTTCCCAACAGAGCTGGTCTCTGGTGGCCTTGCTTCTTCTCTGGGTCTGGAAGGGGCCCGTCTCCCTGGCCCCTGCTTTGGAAGGCCTCTTCTCTCCACCCTCCTGGGTCCACTGTGGCCCTTGGCTTTCCAAAGATGCTGGCTCCTGGGGCAGACGAGAGGCTGTAAGGCTGCAGCAGAAGGTCCAGGCCCAGGCCCAGAGTGAGGTCTAGGAGGAGGAAGCAGGGCCCCCAGGCTGCCCTGCTCCAGGAAAGAGGCAAATGCTCACAGAGCTACAACATTTAATAAAGTCATTTTTAGGGGGCGGGGATGAGACTCCCCAGCACACAGGGAAGGAGGCCTGCTCCGGGGCTCAGGTCTGCTGAGAGTTAGCGGTCTCCTTCTGGGGGTTCGAGGGCTTGTTGAGCTTAGTGTCTGAGCTGGGCAGCAGGGGCTCCAGGTTTAAGGGCTGCTTGAGGTCCGTGGAGTGGGTGAGGGCACTCTGTGGTGTGCAAAGCGGGGTGCATGAGTACCCCCCATTCCCAGGGGGTGACCTGCTCAAGGGCATATTGCCTGACAAACCAGGCCTCAGAGTATCCAGAACCCAGTGGGCCATGACCTCTCAGAGATTTGTAAACCCATTTTGCCACAGCAGGTGACATCTAATTTCTCCAAGAGTCCCCAGGGCTCAGGTGAGTGTGCAAAGGTTGCCTTTGTTCCTTGCCTGTTCCCTCATCCTTTCCAGGCCTTTCCCAGGAGCCGCTGCTGAGCCTCTGGCCATGGGCAAAGCACAGCTGGCTCAAGAGCAGGAGAAGTCAGGGTCTTTGCTTTGCGGGGCTGGGCGGTCCTGGGGTTGAACTTGAGGGGCAGTTGTGAGCAGGCCTGTTTGCTCTCGGGAAGTTGGCAAAGTGGAGCCTACATCGTGGCCATCTAAGAAAGGTGTGCTAATTTGAGAATCTTAGGCTCTATGGAGTCAGGGGGTGGGGCCACAAGCTACTCTGCCCATGAGCGCAGCCAGTCCTAAAGCACACTCAGTGTCAGGGCATCCCAGAGATGCCTGCATGGCCCCCTCATCCACAGTCATCTCCTTGAGTTTCACAGCACCCCGTGGGGAAAAGGATAGTCTTGGCAGGGGTTTTCTGTTCCCCTCAGACAGGTGGGGGAATTAAGACCGAGCCTTCGGTTGGTAATGGAGCAGGAATGGGAGCCTAGGACTCCTGACCCCCAGCCCTGGAGTTGGCCCCACAATGGTTTTTCTCAGGGCCCGGTGACTTTGGGGGTGGGGTGGCTTCCTGCTCCACCACCTGAACTCCCGGGAGCCACTCCAGGGGGCTCACTCACGGGCTGTTCTATGACGATGGAGTTCGAGGGGTGCCTGAAACCTTTTTCTTGCTCCTGCAGCCGTGTGGCCAGATCCTGCTTCTCCCGTCCCCAGCGTCGAGCTGAGTCCTCTAACTGCAGACACAGAGAGGGACAATTGGAGGACCATGGACTGCAGGGCTAATCCCTGATGGCCAGGACAACCAGGGCCTGAGCCTGCTGTCCAGGCAGAAAGCAAAGCTCTGGGCCATGTGGGCTTGACACCTTCCTGAGACCTCAGGGGTGGCGGGGTGAGGGTGAGGGGGCCAAACAGTCAGGCAGCCTGACCAAGACACAGATGGACATTTCAACAACATACTGAGCTCTGATCCTGAGTCCACACTGATCACTGATTCTGGTCATAGACAGAGCCTGACCCTGGTCACACACTGAACCCTGACCCTGGTTGTACACTGAACCCTGATCCTGGTCATACACTGAACCCTAACCCTGGTCACATACTGAACCCTAATCTGGTTGTACACTGAACCCTGACTCTGGTTGCACACTGAACACTAACCCTGGTTGTACACTGAGCCCTTACCCTGGTTGCACACTGAACCCCGACCCTGGCCACACACTAAGCCTTGATCCTGGTCATAGATTGAGCCTAGACCCTGCTCACACACTGAGCCCAGGTTATAGGCTGGGTGGTGAGCCTGGTCCAGCCTCATCAACTCCTGCATCTCACCCACCTGGCTTTCCAGGGACAGGATCCGGCTCTGAGCATGTTCCAGCTTGGCCAGGAGGTTGAACTTGTCTGAAGTACCAGAGAGGAGATCCTGTGGGCAAAGCACAAACTCACATTTGGCCCCAGCTAGGGGCTGTGGCAGTGTGAGCTTGGGAAACCGTAAGGTATTGAGGAAGAAACCAGTCAGGCCTGAGTTCAGACTGAGCTCCCGAGGCAGAGCGTCAGACCTGGGCCGAACCGTCTTCTGGAAGTTCAGAACAGGGTCTGGCATGTGCTTTTTTCACAGCTGTTTCCCACACAGATTTTGAGAATATGAAGTTTTGACATAACTTTTTTTTTTTTAATGTAAAATGCATTAGGGAGCCCCCTATAATTAATGCACTGGGAGTCTTTGAGTGAAGTGAAGAACCTGTGAGACAGTTGACCTCATCCCTCACACTTTACCTGGATGTCCATGAGTCAGGTGTGCTTTCAACAGAACTCACCTCTGGCGAGTCCTGGGATGGAGAGAAAACTCTCCTGTGCCCCTGCCCTGCCCAATCTTCTGTGATTCCAAATGTTCTGCTTTGGGGTTTATGTAAAGCAAGGGGCCCCTGAAGCAGCTTCAGAGGTGGAGCAGGGCCTGGACATTTCTGGGCCCTGGGCCACCCACCTGTGCGGGCAGGGTCTCTGTGCACTCTGAGTGGCCTGGGCCATGCGTCTCTCGCAGCCTCTCTGTCAAGTCTCCTCCTGCTCCCAACTCCCCGGGGTCCACCTGGGATGGAAAAGGGCTCTCCAAGGCTGCACCAAAACCAGGGAATGCTCCAGAAGGGAGTTTTGAGAGGCCTGTGTAGGGTCCAGGTGGAGGCCAGCCAGGTGAAAAAGGGGTCAGGGTTCAGGGACCAAGGGTCAACAAGGGGCTTGCTTTCTCCTGGGATGCTAGATGAGGTTAAAGGTGAAGTGTTCAGGGACACACATTCCGCAGGAGAAAAAGACCAAGGCCTGAGAGCTGATTCCAGGAGCCTCCAGGCAGACTGGAGACCCTGGGAAGCTTAGCTCCTGGTCTTGATCTTCAACTTGGGTTGTACCATGGGTGATTTCTGGGCACCCAGTGACCGGCACAGGCAGGCCCAGGTCAAGGGCCTCTTACCGGCAGGGCCTGTTGCTGCAGAATGATGGGGGCCTGCTGGTGGCGGTTCTTATCCAGCTCTGTCCGCAGCTTCGCGTTTTCTGCCAGCAGCACCGAGTAAAGTTCAACCGGCAGGTTCTCGCCCATAGAACCCAAGGGAAGGCCAGAGGCTGAGAGCACAGGGAAGCCTAGAGACATGGCCACAGATGTTGGTGAGATGGGCTCTCCTGCTTCCCATGTCCCTGTTCTGATCTGCTCCAGCATTTTGCTTCAGTCTGCCACCCCTCTCCTCTACTCACAAGCCTTCAATGGCTCCCTGCTGCCAGTGGGATCAGGTGCACACAGGCTGTCCTTCTAGGCTCTTTAGAACCTGACCCCAATGTTCTCTCTAACTCCTCATTTGTCTTCAGTGTATTTCAGCTCCTCACCTCTCTCTCTTCCTCCCTTCTCTGATCCTGGAATTCTTCTCACTCCCTGGGCCTTTGATCTGGCTGTTTCCCCTCCCTAGGTTGCCTTCTCAGTCTCATCCAGACTCCTGGATGACCTCAGGCTTCCTGAAAGGCCAGCCCAGCTTTCATTGCTTTCTAAAGGCCCCTAGAAACACCCTCCTGCCCCTGAGACCCTCAGTGGTGAAGGCCAGGCACAGGGCTGGGCGCACAGGGGCCCTGGGTGAGGTTGCACAGGCAGGCTCAGGGAAATCCCTTGCTTTGGGCTGGCCTGATATGGTGTTACCTGGTCCTTTCTGCTTATCAGAGGCTGATTGGCAGTTTTAGGTGGCTTTTGGTTAATATCAATGGGGAAGAAAACCTCCAAATCATTTATTTATTTATTTATTTCGAGATGGAGTCTCCCTCTGTCACCCAGGCTGGAGTACAGTGGCACAATCTTGGCTCACTGCAACCTCTGCCTCCTGGGCTCAAGTGATTCTCCTGCCTCAGCCTCCCAAGTAGCTGGGATTATAGGTGCCTGCCACCATGCCCAGCTAATTTTTGTATTTTTAGTAGAGATGGGGTTTTACCATGTTGGCCAGGCTGGTCTTGAACTCCTGACCTCAAGTGATCTGCCCGCCTTGGCCTCCCAAAGTGCTGGGATTATAGGCATGAACCATTGCGCCTGGCCCCAAATCATTGATTTAATCAAATTATTTTTGTTTGTTTGTTTTGCGGAGGCAGAATCTTTGGCAGTACGGGGAAATAATTCGATGGATCCTGGGGTTAGGAGCTGGGAAGTGTTGCCCCAGGTGGCCCTTCTTTTGGGGAAGGCCCTCTCTGCTGTGCTAGTCTGCAAGGCCCTCTTCTGGAGGTCCAGCCTCTTTCTAGCCTGGCTCACACTGCATCCTGATTGTGTTCTGAGGGGCTTCCAGGGAAGGAGGGAGCTCAGGGGATCTCTGGATGAGGCGCCTCAATGAGGAGGGGAGCAGGGCAATCCTGGGTCTCCCAGGCCCACAGACATAACTGAGTTCAGGGGACCTCTTCGCAGGTTCTCCTGAAGCTGAGAGGCTCCAAGAAGGCAGGGCCTCCAGGGGTGGAGCAGAAGCTGGGGAGCTGATCACATCAGGGTGTGGACCCACCCGTGTAGGGCTTTCCCTGCTGCCTGTTCAGAGGAGGGGGCTTGCTCCTGTCCTGCAGCCTGTCCTCCAGCACCTGCTCCATCTTCTCGATCACCTGGAGAGTAGAGCAGAGGCTGGGCTGGCCCAGGGGCTCCCTACTCTGCCATCATCAGTGGACCTCGGGGGCAGCCCCTCTGCCACCTGCCTTCTCCTGGTGCCGCACAGTCTCCTCCAGCGCCTTCATCTTCTGCAGCTTGCCCTGGTACTGCTTCAGCAGAGCAGCCGGTGGCTGCTGGGCCTGATACAGAAGGAGCAGCTCCTTCTCTCGATCATTCTTCTGTGAGATGGGGGAGGAGGGAAGGGGACAATGGGTGCCTGGGAGTCCACCTTGGCCCTGAGGGTCCACCTCGGCTCCTCTGCTGAGTCCTCCACTGGGCTGGTCCCCCTTTCTTCCTTGCTTTCATTCCCTCTGTGCCTGTTCTCCCTTCTTCTCCCAGACTCTTCTCACCCCAATGCTCCCCACCATAGCTCCCTCCCCTCTGCCCCCACAAGCCCCAGCTCACTCGAATCAGCTCATTCTGCAAATACTGCACCCTGTCCCTCAGTTTCTTCATATCCAGCTCACTCAGCAGCAGTTTCTGCTTCATGGACACTGTTAGGTGGGTTGGGGAGCCGGCTCAGGGAGGAAGCCTCTCCCAGCTCAAATCAGCATGGTCAGTAGCAGGAAGGCAGATATCCCTTGGCCCCAGGGCTTGGGACGGGACTGGATTCTCTGTTTCCCATCCCTGAGAGGACCCAGCTGGGCAGGGACTGTGTGAGCGTCTGTGGGCGAGGGGCTCCTATTTGCCAGAGTCCAGCAGCATGCACATCTGGGAGAAGCTCCCAGCCACCCCGTTGCACAACCCGGAGCCTGGGCCCAGGCAGAAGCCCGGATGCCCTTGGTGGCCTGCACATCCTCACCCGTGTTCTGGGCCTCACTGGCTTTGCCCTGCCTCTCTTCCTCCTCCTGCTGGACCAGGCGGCTCCTCAGTATGTGGTTCTCTCCTTCCAGGATGTTGGTCTGTCTCCGCAGAGACAGGATGTCCTCTGCCATCTTCTGCATGGCCCGCCGGTAGTTGTTCATCTCCTGTGGATCCCAGAGTCCAGAGCTGAGCCCACTGTCCCATAGCAACCCTGGTCCCACATCCACATCTACACTTGAAAGTCAGTGTCAGTGGGTCTCCCCCAAGGCCAGTGAGCACCAGGAGCCCCAAGCCATGGCCCTAAGTCTTAGCAACTCCCTGGAGGGGTGGTTATGACTTGATCCTCACCCATCCTGGCCATGTGAGGGCAGCCACACTAATGTTCTCTCCCCGGGGCCGCATCACGTCCTGTGATACCAACTCAGGGGGAAACCCCAGGTGTGGACACAGGGGAGGAGGCCTATGGGCAATGGAGACTTGAGAAGATCCAGGGCCAGGTTTGCAGGGTCTGGCTCAATCATAGCTATTTCTTCACCTTTTTCCTCCTCCTTCCCCCTCTTCTAATTCCTCTCATCCCTCACGTCACTGAGAACCCAGGGAAGAACCTCTCAGAAATCCCACTGGATGCCACTTGAAAGGCGACTGGGCATCAGCCCTCCAGACAGCTCAGTAGTCAGATGACCCAAGGTCACCCTGGGAGACCCAGGTTAGAACTCGGTGGAGGCTAGGATCCAGCTACAGGATGTGGGGTACGAGGTGGGGGCTGGGGGGCTGGAGTCAGCCATGAGGTCAGGAACAACAGCAATCCTAATGTCTGATGCTCATTGAGAATTCAGTGTTCCAGGCCTTCTTCTAAGCTTTTTGTGTGCCCTCCCTCAGGCCTCTCATCAGACCTGCGTGGACAGGTACTATTATCCCCGTTCTACCAATGCAGAAACCAAGGCCCAGAGAGGTGAGTAACTTGCTCAGTTACAAGACTGATGAGTGATAGAGCCAGGGTCTGAAATCCAGGCCTGCAGGGACTTGAGTCTGTGTTCTGAAGAGCCGTGCAATTCTGCCATGAGGCCTCCATACATGGACACTTCACAATACGCTGAGAAGCGATAAAAGCAGGCTGCAAAAAGGAATGATCAGTGCAATCCCTAACCGAGAGAAAAATTCATGCCTGCCCATGTGCGTATATATATATATATATGAAAATTAATAGGCTATATTTATATGCATTTGTTTTATAAGCAGAAATTCCCTACTGTTATTTACAAAGTTTCACAAAGGGAGTTTCTTAAATCTGAACAGCACAAAATAGAAAAGGATCGTGCAGTGGCACCATCATAGCTCACTGCAACCTCGATGTGAAGCCAGAGAGGTCTGGATGGAGGAACAGCAGGTGGGAGCTGGGATGGGGGAGGAAATGGGCATGGGGAAGTGAGTTTGCTCCTGAGTTTGCTGAGCCCTCGTGGCTGTGGGCTTCCTGAAGTTGTGGGAGGCTGTGTACATACGAGTGGGGACTTACACCTCCGGGAAGCAGAGCTCGGCTCCCAGCTCCCACCTGGGCCTCATGCTGACTGTGGATATGGCCTGCCTTCTCAGCCACTGCCTCCCACCTGCTGCATGGCAGGCCATGGCTTTGAGAGCAGGGGTCTACTGGCAGCAGGGGCCCACCAGACACCACTTGTCACCTGCCACTGTCTAGCCTTCTGGCTAGGCTCCCTCTAATTGCACCAGTGCCAGGTCCATCTCCCCAGCACTTGCCCCTGTTGAGTTCCAGGTCTTGGCTCCTCCAGATCTGCCCATCTGGTGTCCTCGGACAGCATTGTTAATGGAGAGACTCTGTCTAGAGACCACACACACACAGGGCTTTGCAGTCAGGCCCAGATCAGCAGGCCAGCTTGGCCACTCACATGCAGTGTGAGTTCAGCCAGGCCCCTTCACCTTTCTGAGCCTCAGAGTCCTCACACAGAGATGCCTGGTGTTGCTGTGAGGCTCAGAGTTGGTGCGTGAAGCCCCTGCCCAGGCAGGTATAATTTGGAGGCCGCGGCTCTCCTCCACACCCATTTCTATTCTAATCACTGCTTTAATCAACAGGTCAGACTCCTTCCTCTTCCTCCTTGCTGCCCCCAGAGCTCCCAGGCCCCTCCTTTGCTGTGCTCTAAATCTTCAATTTACAGCAGCCCGTTACTGATGGGGGACTGACCAAAGGAAGCACATGATATTTTGGCAAAGGAAATTTGGCCCCTTCTTTCTTTGCCCAGCCTGGTTCAAGCTCTTAGCATGTCTGCCCTGGACAATTACAGCAGCATCCAATACAGTGCGTGTTGGCTTCCAGCAAAACACGCACACACACATCCAGGAAAATGCATGCAGGGTTGCTCACTGCAGCACAGCTTGTGGTCTTATATGAGGACATGCTCAGTCTCTGGACCACAGGCCGTGGTCACAAAGGATGACCTAGATTTTATTATACTGACACACAGAGATGGCCACGCTCTATTGTGAAAGGAAAGTGCATGTGGCAAATTAATATGATCCTGTCCATAACTGGGTTGTGAGCGTGCTCATAGAGTGAGTCCTGGGGGAAGGGGCTGCCAGCTCCTCGGCCCAACCCATGGGTCTGATCACCCACTCTTCTCATTCAGAGGGTCATCTTTTCTAAGACGCTCCTGTTTTCCAGCTCAGCTGTTTTGGGGCATAAGCAGAGCTCTGTTATTTTTATTTTTGTTTCGTGACGGAGTCTCACTCCATCACCCAGGCTGGAGTGCAGTGGCACAATCTTGGCTCACTGCAACCTCTGCCTCCCAGGTTCAAGCCATTCTCTGGCCTCAGCCTCCCAAGTAGCTGGGACTACAGGCACGCACCACCACGCCCAGCTAATTTGTGTCTTTTTACTAGAGATGGGTGGGGTTTCACCATGTTGGCCAGGCTAGTCTCGAACTCCTGACCTCAGGTAATCTGCCTGTCTCAGCCTCCCAAAATGCTGGGATTACAGGCATGAGCCACCGCACCTGGCCCAGAGCTCTGTTATTAACACCCTGCTTTGACAGACAAAGAAAGCTGGGGCCTGGAGCGAGGAAGGAGATGGAGGGAGAGCATGGCTTCTGGTGAGGCCACGTCCCTGTCTCAGTCAGACAGTCCCTGCTGGACTCCACTCCTCGGAGACTAGTCCTGTAGGCCTCCACAGGTGCCTATCCCCCTCCTCCATTGAGCCTGGCTGCTCTCTGAGAGAGAGGGCTCCTCCAGGGCATGGAGAGGGATCTCAGCCCTGGTTTACTCCTCAGTCTGTATCTTCTCTTCCCTCTACATCTGTGGGAACCTGAAGGACCTGCTTTCCCTCTTCAGCTTCCCCCACCCGCACAGCAGGGACCTTGAGCAGCACAGCTGGTCTGGGAGGACACTGCCTGCAGATGAGCGGCCCTGACCGCTCCCCACAGCGTGGAGCTGGGCCTCCCCAACCCCCAGGGCCATGCTCTGCGTCACAGCCCAGCCTTGAGAACAGGAAGGACACCATGGCCCAGATTCCTGTTGTGGTCCTGCTACCTCCCCTGCTCCAATCCCTCCCCTCCAGCCCCCTCCCCACTTTCCAGTCTGCTGGGGGAGGGTCAGGCATCAGCCATTTCCCTGTCTTGTCTCTAGGCTGAACCTCCTCTAGAAGGACCGACTCCAAAGCCATTGTGCCTAACCCTAGTGCCCACTGCATTCTCCTCACCCACTGACACTGCGCTTTCCCCAACCAAGACCCAGCTCTCAGATCCTGCCCAGGTGAGAAATGTCAGGTGTCCCTGGGTTTGAATTGCCCCACTGCTACTGAGAGTTGGTGGCCTTTGCTGCACTGACACCTTCGCTTTGGCTCTGGAAGGGCGGCTGTTCTCTGAGCCTCAGCGTCCTCATCCGTGGAATGGGAAAATCACCCCACCTCAAGGGGGGTTGCTGTGGAGAGAGAGGGGGCATGCACAGCGCCAGCCCAAGCTCTGGCACCCAGGGTGCCTGGCAACAGCATCTCCCTTTCCTCCACCACCTTCTGAGTGCTTTCTTGTCTTCCAAGATGGAGTCTCACTCTGTCACCCAGGCTAGAGTGCAGTGGCATGATCATAGCTCACTGCAACCTCGAACTTCTGGGCTCAAGTGGTCCTCCTGACTCTCAGCCTCCCAAGTAGCTGGGACTACAGGTGTGTGCCACCATGCCTGGCTAATTTTTAAATTTTTTGTAAAGATGGGGCCTTGCTATGTTGCCCAGGCTGGTCTTAAATTCCTGGTCTCAAGTGATCCTCCTACCTTGGCCTCCCAAAGTGCTGGGATTATAGGTGGGAGTCACTCTGCCTGCCCCTGCACTTTTAGTGGTTCTTATTATAACCCTGGGCAGTGGGCACAGAAGATACGATGATGTGACTACTTCCATTTTATAGAAACTGAGGAGCAGTTTCCACGAAGGAGGAGGAATGGTGATTGTCTTTGTTTTTATGCTAGGAGTGGGGAGAAGGAGGAGCTGGGTTAGGGAGGGTGTGTTGGGGGTAAGGTACCTGCAGGTCCTTGGGTGCAGGAGGCCTAAAGAGGGTAATGCTTTACACTTACACCCCCGCAAAAATAAGAAGTGCTTCTGGCAGAATCTGAGGCACTGCATCCAATGATACCTGTGGCTACTTAGGGTCCTTATAAACTCATTGTAAAATGGGGAAGCTGAGATTGGAAGTAGTGTTCCCAAGGTCATAGAGACTCAGTGTAAAGGCTGCACTGGAAGCAGCACAGTCACCAGCAGCTGCTAAAGGCCATGTCCACACTGGGGCCATGGAGCCCAGTCCAGCCCAGACCATCCCTGCTTGTGATGGTCTCCCATCTACACCAAGGAGATGGCAGTGACATCTGTGACAGAGGAGAGCTTACAGGAGGCTCTTTTCCTAGCCCCAGGTCTAGGAAGCCTTCCTGGAGGTGGTGATAACCTGAGCTGACTCTAGGAGGGTGAGCAGGTGTTACCCGGGGCAGGGGAGAGGGCTCTCGGCAGAGGAGACACTGTGGCAAAGGCGGGGAGGAGGCAGAATGTACGATCAGGAACAAAGCCGGCGACTTCCTGGAGGGCAGAGGGCGGGTTGGGAAGTGAGTAGGGGTGCGGCCAATCTCGGGAGCTTGGTTTCCATCCTGCAGGCCACTGAAGGGCCTAAGCTGGAGGGGGGTCGTGGCAAGACCCCTCAGGCCACTCATGATGGACAGAGAAATGAATGGAGGCCCAGAGCAGGAAGCCAGGGACCCTTGCTGGGTGGAGGCAGACCAAGGAGGACTCAGCATGACAGAGTGAAGTGAACAACGAAGAGGAGGGTTGGGGATGGCGGGGCAGGAGGTTGGTGGGGGGGCTAGGGTCTTTGGGTGGAGGAGGTGCATGCCTGCAGTGTGGAGAAGGAGGAGGAGGTGGGGGAGGAGGGGGAGGATTGGGAGGAGTCTGGGGCCTTTTGGTAGAGGTGGACGCCTGGAGTGGGAAGGAGGAAGCGGGGAGAAGGAGGAGGTGGGGGACGAGGAGAGGAAGAGCTGGGGTCTTTAGGGGGAGGAGGTGCAGGTCTGCAGTGGGAAGGAGGGGGAGCTGGGTTGGGGGAGGAGCGTGTTAGGGGTGAGGTACCTGCAGGGCCTCAGGGGCAGGAGGCCAGCAGTGGCTAATGGTGATCAAGTCTGGAGTGAATCCTGGTGGGAGACAGGTGGCAGGACAGCCCTGGTTCCATTGGAGACTTGGGAAGGGAGCAGATTTTCAGTGTCTGGGAAGTGTGGAGTGAGGAGGGGGTTCAAGGACAAGGGGTGGTAGGAGAGGAGCTCTCAGAACTAGGGCAACTGCCAGAGAGGTAGGGGGAAAAGCGGCAAGAGCAGGCTGGCAAGAGGGCTTCAAAAGGAGGACAACCACCTTCTGCTTGAGTCTTGCGGCTTAGATGATGGAGATGAACCCGCCGCTAGAGATGGTCTGAATGGGACACAAAGCAAAACTCACCTTCATAAAAACATTAAAGAACTGGCGGGCGAGTGAGGAATTATGGGGCAGAGATAGGGGTAGGTGGAGACCCACACAGCGGGATACTTCAGAGCAATGAGAAGAAACCATGGTGTGGGTGAACCTCACATACATCAAGGTGAGCAAAAGAGCCGTGTGCAAAGCAATGCGTATGTCATGGTGCCCTCTCCATGAAGGTAAAAATAGAAAATTTAGGCCAGAGTGATTCAAGAGGCATGCTCAGGTAGCGACAGCATAAAGAAGCAAAGCAGGTCAGGCACAGTGGCTCACACTTTTTTTTTTTTTTTTTTTTTTTTTTTTTTTTTTTTTTTGAGATGGAGTCTCTCTATCGCCTAGGCTGGAGTGCAGTGGTGCGATCTTGGCTCACTGTAACCGCCTCCCGGGTTCAGGCAATTCTCCTGCCTCAGCCTCCTGAGTAGCTGGGATTACAGGCGCCTGCCACTACGCCGGGCTAACTTTTTTTGTATTTTTAGTAGAGACGGGGTTTCACCATGTTGGTCAGGCTAGTCTCGAACTCCTGACCTCATGATCCGCCCACCTCGGCCTCCCAAAGTGCTGGGATTACAGGCGTGAGCCACCGGGCTGGCTTAACCCTTTAATCCCAGCACTTTGGGAGGCTGAGGCGGGCAGGTCACTTGAGGTCAGAAGTTTGAGACCAGCCTAACATGGTGAAACCCCGTTACTACACAAAAACCCAAAAATTAGCCGGGCGTGGTGGCGGGTGCCTGTAATCCCAGCTACTTGGCAGGCTGAGGCCTGAGAATCACTTGAACCCGGGAGGCGGAGGTTGCAGTGAGCCGAGATTATGCCACTGCACTCCAGCCTGGGTGACAGAGCAAGACTCTGTCCCAAAAATAAAAAAATAAATAAAAAATAAAAAAATAAAGAAGCAAAGCAAGGACAGAAAGCTGGCAGAGTGATTACATCCAGGAGAGGAGGGGTGTGGCTGGGAGGGGCATCAGGGGCGTGAGGATGCTGGTGATGCTGTTTCCTGACCTGGGTGGTGGTTTCATGGACATTTGCTATATAATCATTTATAATAATTATGTTCTATATGTTCAATGCAATTTTTCTTAAATTGTGAAATGGGTTACATTTCACAATTTAAAAGAGTTTTGGAAAAAGGGGAGAAGGCTCAGCAGTTTCCAGATCTGCAGAGGGAGCCTCCTGGTGTGGCCTGGAGGAAGAGACCTTGGCCAGTGCTCTGAATGCTGGGTGCTGTGGGTAAGGTCTGAGGGGACAGTGAGGTTGAGAAGGGTCAAAGATAGCTAGGAACACAGGGTCAAGGAGAGGCATAGTGGTGGAGAGAGAGGATTTCCTGGAGAATTAGAAGGTAAGAGGGAGGGATGCATAGGGGAGGTATGGGCTAGAGCAGGGGTAGGAGTGGGGAGGGGCTTCACTCTCCCAGGGAAGGAGGCCTGAGACAGGTTGCTGGGTCTGAGGCAGTGTGGGTGGCAGTCTGGCTGGTGTTGAAGTGGGTGCAGAGGGTGGGTTTGCTGGCCCAGGCACACACCCTCTCCTTTGTCCCCTTCCTTGGGCAGCCACCTAATCTCAGGGTTCCCCGGATCCCCAGGATCCATCGCTGGCAGGCCCAGGCCATCTGCATGTGGTTTGCCTTTGCAGTCGGCAGAGGGCAGCCGCCTCCCACAGACACCCAGCTTCAGCCTGTGGTGGGATGAGGCCAACCTGAGTGGCCTGCAGCTCATATTGTGGGGAAGGTGTGTGCGGGGCTGTCTCTCTCCCCAGTTCCAGGAGCACATGTCCTTCCTCCAGGCGGTCCAGCCAGCCTTCCAAGACCTCTAGCCCTGGAATCCCCATCTCAGAAGTTCTGATATTGGGACCAGAGAGGTGCAGAGATTTGCTTGAAATTACTCAGTGAATCTTGAATCTGGGGCCCCTATCCTGGGTTAGCTCCAGGGAAGATGTTGGGGCTGAGTGGTGAGGACAGGGGCTTGGGATGAGACCCATCTTGCAGTAACCCCAATTCTTCCCTGCTAGCTGCTAATTTCTTGCTGCCCTGAGACTGTGAGGAAGCCCAAACTAAGTATATAGGAGAGGGCAAGGCCCACCCAGCCCTGGCTGCTCCCGCCCCTGCCTGTAGGTTGTCCCAGCTGAGGACTCAGACCTGCTGTGCCGTGGCTGAGTTCCTGACCCACAAAGCTA
This sequence comes from Pongo abelii, assembly GCF_028885655.2. Taxonomy (NCBI): domain Eukaryota; kingdom Metazoa; phylum Chordata; class Mammalia; order Primates; family Hominidae; genus Pongo; species Pongo abelii. Next base: position 77,565,179 of record NC_072001.2, on the reverse strand, counting down.
TGAGATGTGATACTAAAAGAAAAAAATATCGTTTTAAATGATAACATTTTGGGGTAGTTTGTTATTGCAGTAGGTAACTGGAACATCCTCTCTGGCCTCCAGACCCCTCCAACAGCTCCCACTGGCCCTCATGGTAAATTTCCAACTTTGAATTTCCACCTCTCCCAGCACAGCTAGACCCCCTTTCAGAATTTAGCCCTGGGCACTCCACCCATGGGCCCAGCCTTCTGGGCCCCTATCTTCAAAGCCTTCCCTACCTCTGCCCAGAAGCCGTTTCTCACCCACACAAGCCTGGCACTCCCCATCTGCCAAGGGCCACCCACATGCTTCCCCCTTCAGCTCCTGAAGACCTTGATGGCAGGGAAGGGCCTCCCTGCCTCCCTGCCTCCCTGCCTCCCTGCCTCCCTGCCTCCCTGCCTCCCTGACTTACTCAGGCAAATCCTTTGACCCAGACCCTGCTCCTGCCAGATTTGCCAAACAGAACTTCTGCAGGTGTCCTTTGAATGTCAAAGAGGCCTCTCTTGGCTAATCTAAATTTCCCAATACTTTTAAAGGGAATTAACCACATTTCTTGGCCCGGTGCGGTGGTTCACGCCTGTAATCCCAGCACTTTGGGAGCTGAGGGGGGCGGATCACTCGAGGTCAGGAGTTCAAGACCAGCCTGGCCAACATAGTGAAACCCCCTCTCTACTAAAAAGACAAAAAGTACGCCGGGCACAGTGGCTCATGCCTGTAATCTCAGCACTTTGGGAGGCCAAGGGAGGCGGATCACCTGAGGTCAGGAGTTTGAGACCAGCCTGGCCAACATGGTGAAACTCCATCTCTACTAAAAATACAAAAATTAGCCAGGCATGGTGGTGGGTGCCTGTAATCCCAGCTACTCGGGAGGATGAGGTGGGAGAATCGCTTGAACTGGGGGGGTGGGCGGGGGTGGGGCTGAGGTTGCAGTGAGCCGAGATCGTGCCACTGAACTCCAGCCTGGGAAACAGAGCAAGACTCCATCTCAAAAATAAATAAATAAAATAAGATAAAAAAATAAAGCGAATTAACCACATTTCTTTAAAATACAATGGAAAATTCAGCTTGCAAATTGATGCTAGCCTCCTCCAGTTCCAGAGACCAGGGAGCAAAAGCCCAGTTCTGAGGGGCCGTCTCAGGGACAAGTCGGGGAGGATGGAGGTTGTGCCTGAAAATTTGCTGAAAGGGACTAGTGTTTTCCCAGGGGTCAGGGCTCACCATGGCTAAGAAGTCCCCTTACTCCCAGAAACACACGGGCCAATGCCACTGGGTCCCTGGCCTCTCAGTTCTTTGCCACTGCCCACCCAGCCAAGCTCCCTTCCCACCCACTGAAGGACAATAGAACCCACTGGCCACGAGAACAAGCTTCTTTCTTTCCCGCCATTCACTTTGGAACCTCATCACCACCAGAGGGCAGGAGAGGGAGGACTGAGAGCCTCATTGGCCGGGCGGGATATCGAAGCGGCAAGACCATAGCCCAGTGGGAGAGGCTGCGCTCCTGAGACACAGAGGGCAGGGTTAGGGAGGTGAGGGCAGGGTGGTCTGTGCAATGGGGCATTGCCCTGGGGGTGGGAGCCTGGAGGAGGCAACGGCACTGGTGGGTCCCCTTCTCCACCTGTCACCACCCCAGGGTGGCCCCAGCTTCCCAAGCCCCATTCTGGACTCTGGCATATATCTCCCTTCTACCTCCTTTGTACCCCTAAGCTCAGTTCTGTTGGGGGTGGGGAGACCCCTGCACTCAGAGAGTTCCCAGTGGGAGGGAGGCCTTGTGTGGGACATGGCTCACACCCTAGGAGTGCAAGTCAAGGCCAGGGGTGGGGTCGGGGAGAGGATCCTGCAGGGGAGGGGTGGAGCTGGGCCTTTGAGGTGCAGGTGAGATTTGACTGGATTGGGTGGGACTTGAGAGGTGGGGAACACTGAGGGAAGGTGTGGAGGCCCATGTGGGCTGGGCTCTTTGGAGGCAGCAAAGTACACTGATCTGTCTGGCTAGAGAGCTGGAGCAGGCCCACCTGTTTGCACCAGCCAGGCCCGGAAGCTCTGCTTCTGAACAGAGCGCAGTGGGGAGTCACAGGAGTTTCTAGAACCAGGGCCCTGCTCACCCCAGGTCTCTGCTCCTGGTTCCCCTCGAATGTCATCTGGGCCTCCCAACCACAACAAATCTGTGCAAATTGCTGTTTAAAACAGATTCCCTGCTCCACAGAAGCTGCCCTCCCAGGGAGGGGAGGCAGTTGCTTCTTTGTTCAGCCCAAGGTTATGGCAAAGAAACAAAAGGAGTGAATTTTCCCTTTCTTCTGTTCTTTCTTTCCCTTCCTGCTGCAGCAGAGATGGTGCCTAGAAAGCTTTTGTGCTTGGCTTGGTGAAGCTTGGAGGGGTGGCAGGGCCTTGGCCGGCAGCTGACCTCAGCCCCTGTCTAATTGGCCCCTGCAGGAGCCAGGTGCTAATTGGGCCTGGCCGGGACAATGGAGACCGGCTGGGCTGGTGTGGGGGCGGGGCTTCCTGGAAGATGCTGGCTTCCCATTCCTACTTCCCCTCTTAGGCTTTTCTGAACCCTGTCCTACCCTCAAGGCTCCATTCTGGGCCCTCCTCCTCCAGGAAGACCCCCGGGCTATCCCAAGACAGGCCATCAGTCACTACTCCTTGGGTACTGGGACAGAGTCCAGCCTCTGCTGACAGCAGATTGGGGCCAGTCCTTGCTCTCAGCCCAGGGAAGTACAGGGCTGGGCATTCAGCGGGTGTTGAGGGGCAGACCCCAGTCCTGGTCTCAGGCCCTGTTCACTCCTCCACAAAGAACCCTTCCCCACTGGTCACCTCCTGCCAGAATCCTCCCTGGTTAGAACTTTGCTGCCTCAGGAATGCCCCACAGGGGGTGGGGGAAGAGCCCTGGCTGGAACCCAGAACCTTGGGTTCTGATCCAGCCTCTGCCCACAGCTGTTGAACGACCTGAGGCGAGGCCCTTGCCCACTCTGTGCCTGCTCATCTGCACCCTGTGGGGAATGATCCTTGTTGGGGTTGTCCTCTGGGATTCTTGCCAAAGGGGAAGAAGAAATGCTTTGGCAACTGGGGCCCAAACCAGAAAGGTTAGCACTTACTGGGGCAGCCCCAGCCCCTGGTCTGAGCTGCTGCTTCCACTGGATGCACCATCTGCCACACCCACTCCTCCTCATAGCTTGGCACCACACATGCACTACCAGCAAGCCTTCCCAGGCTAGCCCAGGCTCAGCCACTTTCTAGGATCCGAGGCTGGACCTCCAAGACACCAGCGGTAGGGCCCAGACTAGCAGGAGGCAATAGTCACTTTAAGGGATTTTCCCAGAAGCCCTTCTGTCCTCCCTCTCTGGGTTACTATGTGGGCTCAGGTGGCTTAGGCTGGAGCTGGGGGCCCTGCAAAAGATTCCTGTGACCACGGGCATCTAAGGGCCAAAGCCCTGGTCCTCTCCACCGTGCCTCCCACTTAAGAGGCTCTGGGAACACCTCTACTGGTTGCTGGGCAACACACCCCAACACACCTGCTGCTAGGCAAGCCAACCCATCCTCCCAGAACTAGTGGGTGAGGGGGCGACTTACAGAGACGCTGTCAACGAGGCCTGGGGCAGCCTTGGGGGCTGGAGGGGATGGGGGCCCTGGCTCCCCCATCTTTACTGCTAGCAGTCCTGTTCCCCAGGATGGGTCCCCAGGGACTGTTGCTACAACAAGTGCCTGCCTGGTGACCAAGCCCAGCCCTGAGCTGGAAGCAGGCAGGCCCATGGGGCCACTTCCCCTTTGTTCCAGGGTGGGGGGTGTCTGGGTGGGGTGGCTGAAATCATGCAAGGTTCACTCCTTGGCCATAGAATTGTACGGAGACAGCAGGGCCGGGGAGGGCTGTGGGGCCCTTCAGGGCTCCGGCCTTCTGACTCCCCTGGGCCAGGCTGAGAATCCCTCCTCCCTCACCTGCCCTTGGCTACACCTTGGTTCCTGCCTCCCCCTCAACTCCCCCCTCTCTTCTCCACTTTCTCTGCCTCCTGGTTACTCCCATACCCCATCTCCCTTTTCTCTCCCACTGAGCCTCACCCTCTGTCCCTGAGTCTCCTCCTCCCCCTCCCCCTTAGTCTCTCTGCTCCCCGATTCCCCCTTGTCCCCTCAGGAGTCCTCCCACCCCGCAGCAGCACAAGCTGGGCTCACTCTCCTCCCTGCAGCTGCAGTGTGGCTTAGGGCCCCACGCCTGGCCCCTGGGGACCTCCCCTGTCTGCTTTCCTGATGCTCTGGACAAATTCCTTTCTCTTTAGTTCAGCAGAGGCATGGGTGGATCTTTTTGAAAGAAACTCACTGGGAAGCAAAGAAAAAACAAACCCAAACAAGCCAGCCCGCCACCTAGAAACGGCCCTGGTCACAAAGGCAGAACATCTGATATAACTGGCTTCAGCCTGGGTTGTAGAGACCCCCTCCTGGGGCATGGAGGGGCCTGCCTGCCTTTCCGCAGCTGAACTGGGTTCAGCCTGTCTGTCCCAGACAAGCTTGGTCCCAAAGCCTTTCATGATAGGGCCCTCCACCTGGACCTAGCAAGATGCTGACCAGCATTGGGACTTCATAAATATTTGTTTACTTGTTTAACGAATGAATGGATGACTGACAGTGTTCTTTGGGGCCTCAATGGTGGCACAATAATAATCCCTGACTGGACAAGCCAAGACAGTCACCTCTACCCATTTCAAAATCTCCACCCCTGCTGCTGGGTGCCCAGCTCAGCACTCTACACAGGGTTGGGGGCCTCTGGCCTCTGTCAGTGTTGCGGGGGGGCCCTTCCTCTTCTCATTTGCAGGCCTCATGTTTCATTTACTCTTTTTCTTTTTTCCTTTTTTTTTTTTTTTTTTTTTTGAGACAGAGTCTCGCTCTGTCTCTTGCTCTGTCTCCCAGGCTGGAGTACAGTGGGGCAATCTTGGCTCACTGCAAGCTCCACCTCCCGGGTTCACACCATTCTCCTGCCTCAGCCTCCCAAGTAGCTGGGACTACAGGCGCCTGCCACCACGCCTGGCTAATTTTTTGTATTTTTTTAGTAGAGATGGGGTTTCACCGTGTTAGCCAGGATGCTCTCGATCTCCTGACCTCGTGATCCACCTGCCTCAGCCTCCCAAAATGCTGGGATTACAGGCATGAGCCACCGCACCCGGCCCACTCCACTTTTTCTTAATGGGGACACTTCCTCTGAACAATAGGGACAAGCAGGGGAGTGGCACAAGACAATCCTCATACTCCTATTAGTTCTTATTTGAGTGGGCCTGGTGAAGTGGAAAGATAGTGGGCTCTGTTACTAAGCAGCTGTGTGACTTTGGACAGGTCACTTAACCTCTCTGAGCCTGTTTTCTCCTCTGTAAAATGGAGTGCATCACTGTGCCCATCTCATAACGCTGTTGGGGATTAAATGAGGCTGTGAGTGTACAGCTCCGAGCAGCGTCTGGCATTTAAGAGTGGCTCCAGAAATATTACTCCCTCCTCTGTGCGACTCTCATGAGGGGCTCTGGAGGGTCTAGCACCCCTCCAGGTAAATGAAAGGGAGGCCCGTGGTGGAGTCGCCCATCCTCCCTGGATGGCACCAGTCACTGGCTGGCACCGAGATGTGGGCCTTAGATCTTCCTGCTCCTGCCCCTCAGCCTCCCCACCAGGGAAATGGGTGTGTGCCCCCTGCTATCCCCAAGATCCTGGGGCAAGAAGCCTCCCAGACCAGGCTTCACCACCCCTCCATGCAAGGGGCCCTGTCCTCCCCTGCCTGCTGTGCGCCAATCGATTGAGTCTGCTCCCATCCTCGGGCGTGCCATGAATTTTTCATCAAAAGCCTGTAGACTTTGGGAAACGCACAATTAGAAGCCCCATCAATAATGTACTACGCAGAGGCATGCACTGAGCTCAGCCGGGCCCCAGACATGGCAGTCTTCCAGCCCTGCTCTGGCGGGAGGCTGGAGGGGCGCCCGAGTGGACCCGCAGGGACCCATCACCGGACATAGAACAAGTGTGGGCTGCTGAGAGGGAGGGAAGCCGCACCCTTGAGGGACTTGAGCCTGCCCCTTGAAGCCAGCGAGGCCCCAGGGGCTCCCGCCTGGTCTCAGGCATTTCATCTATAAAACCGGTGCTAAAGAGCCCCCACCCCCTGTCCCTTGCCCACCCCTTATCACTGGGTGAGACACACAAGACAATTACTATGTGAAGACTAGGGCAGGGCTCTCTGGGGAGCTAAGGGATGTCCTCCTTCAGGGGGTCCCAGGAAACAGGGCAGGTGCCTGGCTGGGGTGGGGAGGGAGAGGAGGGCAGTACAGAGATGCCTGGTGGCATTGGGGCTTTATTCACACTTTCTTCCCCCAGCTTGGCGGTCAAGGTCCCTGTGGTCCTGCTCCTGTCCCCCTCCCCCTCCACACTTAATAGTGCAGCTCCCCTTGGACCAGCCATTCCCGCACCAGCCACTTCCTGCAGCCTCAGAACCTCTGGGGGAACAAACAGGTTCAGTGCATCCGGCCTCTGGGCCTTTGCTCAAGCAGTTCCCCCACCTACAGGATGGAGTCGCCTTCCCCCATCTCTGCAGATCCATTCTGCAAAGCCCACCTCCTAACAAAAGGCTTTCCTACTCTTCTTGGCTTCCTTTCTGAATTTCTAGAGCCTGCACCAGGCAGGTAACAAGAGCTCACCACAGGCTGGGCACTGTTCTAACTGCCTTAAATAGATTGGCCTAACTTCACCACCAGTCACCTGATGAAGTAGCCTTCTCCATGTCCATTCCACCGAGGAGGAGAGTGAGGCATGAGGAGGCTAGGGAAGTTGTTGGAGTGGGTGAGCTGCTCCCACAGTCTTCACCACCACTCCGGACCCTGGGGCTGGCTCTCCTGTCCTCAACTGGCCTTGGCCTTGGAGTCCGCAAGGGCAGGGCTCATGCTTCATCACTCACAAGGGCTGGGATCTCCCTATTGCAGGGCCAGAGGCTCAGCTGAACTCAGGGTGGCGCACGCAGGATGTTGATAGCCATGCTTAGCTGCTGGCAGGAGAGGCCTCCCCGCAACTTGAGTTTGAAGCTGGCCTAGCCAGAAGGTCCAGATGCCTCCCTGGTCCCCTGCAACGGCCTCCACTGAGCCCACATCCTATCTCCTGGAGTCGCACGGCTGCTCTGCTCCCCCTACCCCTGCTGGCTCCAGGTCTGGCTCATACATTCTGAGGCTGTCATGAACGCCCTCACTGCCCGCAATAAAACCACTGCATCAGACACATGGGGGTGGGGGATGGGAGGCTCCTGGGGCTGAGGTGGTTTTTGCCGTTGCTTCTGGCAGGCTGTCAGACTTCTCTGGGCCCTGCCTGGCTGCGGCAGAGGGCTCGTTGGCACCTGGGGTTCTGTGCCCCTGCACATGGGCCGTGTGAGAGCAGAGATGCCAGCTCCCGGAGGCAGGACATGTGCTGAGGGAACACAGCCCTCCATTTCCATTTCTAAAACTCTCTTCTGGCAGGAATGCTGCTGAGCCTGAAATACACATGGAACTGTACCCCTTCCTAACCCCCAAATCCCCACCCCAGGTGCTCCACCACAGCTTGGAGCTGTCTGCAGGAAAGGGCTCGTCATGATGCCAGTGATGTTCACAGAGGGGCCCTGGGATGTGTCCAGATTAGGGGGCTGGCAGGGGGAGGGTGGGAAGGGAGCTTGGTTAAAGCCCCCTGCTCTGTGCCCCCCACCCCCGAAGTGTGTGTTTGCATTTTGTCCTAACTGAATCCACTGTCTGCCTTGAGGTCGCCATGACCCTATAAGTGGGCAGCCAGGGTGGCAAGAGTGTGTCTCCTTCCATCTCTAGGGGAAGGGGTGAGCACTGCCTTTCCCCCACGCAGGCCAAGGACTGAGGTCCTCCCAGTTCAGGATACACTCTTTGGCAGGCCCTGTGGTGGGCGCTGGAGACACAGATGTGGCCAAGGCTTGGGGTCTCTGTCCCCAAGGAGCTTGTATTCTAGTTGATGTGACAGCAGGCAGTGTGGCATAATAAATCAGTATGGCAAATGCAACAGCGGGAGAGCCCCTCAGCCAGCCCCCTCCTCACCCTGGGGTGCAGGCAGGGGTGTATTGGAGGGCATGTCAGAGCAGGAGATGGATTTTGAAGGATGAGTAGGAGTTTGTCAGGTGATACAGGCATAAGGAAGGGACACAGTCCTAGCACAGGGAACAGCAGGAACACAGGTGTGGAGGTGAGCAGCAGCCTGGCACACTGCGGGAGTGCAGACAGGACACACGGCGAGGAGGGGCTGGTAGGAGATGAGACTGGAGCGGCTGCAGGGTTCAGTCACGGGACCTTGGATGCAAGTCTAAGGCCCAGCTGGCAAGCCTGTTATAGGCAGGCAAAGTGGACTGGGCTGGGCCTGTATGCTGGCACCAAGCACGCTTGTGAATTCCCAAAGACCCTTCCAGAATAGGGTCTGGTTGCGTTCTAAAGAAATCCAATGTGCTATGCAGGACCCAGAGCCCAGACAGGGTAAGAAGTTGCCTAGCACTTCTGTGGCAGGGCCAGCTCAGCATTCATAGCCCTCTGGGGTTAGAAATCTGTGCTAGGCAAATCACCTGAGGTCAGGAGTTCGAGACCATCCTGGCCAATATGGCGAAACCCTGTCTTTACTAAAAATATAAAAATTAGCTATGCATGGTGGCGGACACCTGTAATCCCAGATACTTGGGAGGCTGAGGCAGGAGAATCGCTTGAACCCGGGGAGGCGGAGGTTGCGGTGAGCTGAGATCACGCCACTGTACTCCAGCCTGGATGACAGAGCGAGACTCCATCCCAAAAAAAAAAAAAGAAAAGAAAAGAAAAGAAAAGGAAGAAATCTGTGCTGGGGTTGGAAGGGACTGAGAGGCCTTCTGGAAGACCCAGAGAAGAGTAGGCTGGGATGCTGGCTGCCCAAAACCTCGGGATGGGGAGAGAGCCAAGGGAAGGCATCCTTGAGGTGCTGCCTTTTCTCAGTTATCTGGGTGGGCCACCTGCCCTGGCATCCTGGAGCCACCAGGCCATGACCCACCCCACTCTAGGAGCTGTCCAAGCCTTGGCCCCTGTACCACCCTTAACCAATGCTGCTCAAGGGAAATAGAGACCTCCAAGTGGCTTCTCAGCCCCTTCGCACTCTTGTGACTCAAAGATGTCACTGTTCTCGTAACAAGAACCTGCCAAAGCTCAGGCTATGGGAGCCAGAGCGGGGACCAGAACCAACGCCCTGCCTCCCAGCACCTAGAGGTAGCCAGCCTTCCAGGGCATGGTTTGGTTTGGGGTCTGGGGGGCTTCCTCTGGAGGGCTGAGTCCCTGCCTGGTGGGGTCAGACTCAGAGGGGTTTGCTAGGGTCCAGGCCAAGCTTGGCTTAGCAGAAACAGAGGCTGTGGGTGTTGAGGGGGAGATGAAGGAAGATGAAGACTTGGCCTTGCCTTCAGGGGTCCTAGACTGAGGGGGGAGACAGTGTCCCACCCTGAGGAGCCCAGTCTGAGAGGGGAGATGTGAGCCTGCTGAGGAAGCTCCTATATGCATGAGGAGGGTTGCACTGTCACATCTGAGCAGGAGGCAGGACGCACACACTCCTGATAAGGACACATGAAAAGAACAGATGGCGCCAACAAGTGCAAATTAATTGAGCGAAGCCTGTGTACATAGGCGCTGTGAACAGGCAGGCTGATGGCTCAGGAGGGGTGGTGCGGGGGCAGGGCAGGGAGCAGGAAGAAGCTGTAACGAGCACTTATCGATGTCTCGCTGGATCTGCAGCCGGTAGCACAATTATTGACAAAGCCTGTCTATAAATCTCCCAGCCATGTCTTCAGAAACCTTAATTACGGGGCCTCATTACCCTTCACACCTCTAGGCACGGGGGACCCTCCTGGGCTGGGGCGGCTGCTGACACTGTGGCTGGCCTGCCACGGACAGGCTGAACCCCTTCAGGGAGATGTGCCTAGCGGGGGTGTCCAAGGGACACAATTCAGGACCACGTGGCTCCGAGGAGCGAGCAGAGGCTCAGCCTCTAGGCAAGGGCAAGGGGGTGAAAGGGACTTTGGAACCAAGGGGAACATAAGCTGGGTTTACATTCTAGTTTTGCCAGTCATTCTGGACTCTGATGAGCACCTTCCCTCTCTGAGCCTCAGTTTTCTCATCTGTACAATGAGGAGACGGCTGTGGTGAAGATTACGTGAGCAAGGTCTGTCTAGTGTTGAGCACAGTGCCTGGCATGTGCTGTGTGAGCAACATCTGTCCCTTTCATCTCTTCTCGGTCACTGTCTGAAGCTACCAAGAAAGAAAAGCGGCCCCTGGTGGCCAGGAGCTGGCGGCCACAGCTGGACCCTGGTGTCATTCACAACATCATACCAGGCCACTCTCTGACCACTCTGTAAAGTGTGTGAACACAGATAAAACACAGTCATTGTCCAAACCACAAAAATGACCAAACTCCCTTTCCTGGCTAATATGAGTGACTGCTGCTTCTTTATTAGTGACCATCATTCCTGCCTTCTAGATGAGAACTCCTATGATACCGACTCTTAGAATGCTGATTCTAAGCCAGCCTCCTGATATCATCTAACCCAGAGCAAAGCCTGTTTCCTCAAATCCTTCCCCAAATCCCCTAACACCAGCTTGAATCTGTGAAGTCCTTTCCAACACACTCTTTCCCAGATGCTCCGCAACTCCCATGGTTGCATCCCCCTTACTACAATGAGTCAATAAACCCACAATAACTCCAACTTTGTTAAACTGCATGTGTGTTCCTGGTTGTCTTCAGCTGGAGGGGTTGAGATCCTGCTATTAGAGCCTCGTCTCTTTAGATGACTGTGCTCTGCAAGCCTGAATCCTAGGCTCTCATTTTCACATTCTTCCCTCTCATTATTTTTGTGAAGCGTGTGCCCACTGTGTCCCATTTGTTGTCCTCACCCAGGCCAGGAGAGAACACACTTGGGTAGGGGGTGTGGAGGGGAGAGATACTGGGGGCACCTGCCACGTCTCTGCCTGGGGGAAGGAGCCCTGTCTGGACATTTGGGGCTCTTGGGGGATCCAAGGAGGCCTAGACCATCTTGAGCCTTGGGAGGGACCGTGGTTAGGGGAAGGGACTAGGGTGATGGGAGCTCAGTGTCACAGGGGAGCAGGAGGTGGGGTGAGACCACCCGTCCTGCCTCCAGGCCTGTGCTACAGGCCCCGTGCGCCCTGTCCAGGCAGATCACATTCCTGCCTCCAGCCCAGGCCACAAGCCTCCTCCCCAGCCCTGTGCTGCGGAAAACCACCTCACTGCTGCCAGGCTCCAGGCCACCCCAGAGCTTCACAAAGTGCTTCAGCCATCAAAACCCCAGTAATCCCTGTGTTCAGCTTTGCCTCTAGAGGCTTGAGCCTCAAGGCAGTTGGTCCTTTCAGAGCCCCCACCTCCCCTGCCTGTCACCCAGCCTCTTTTGGCCTCTGTTCCTCTCACGCCTCACTCTCCCTATCCCTGAGAGTCCCCCATGGGAACCTTCTCTACAGCCTGCTCAGCCTTGCCCACTGCCCAGGTAACGGAAATCCAGGGCCCAGACCTCACAGATGCAGGTGGCAATGAAGGGAGGGGGGCTTCCTGGGGGCAGCACTCCCACTGCTGGTGGGTACCCTCCCTACTGGCTCTCTCAGGATGCCCCCTGACCACCTCAGGCCCCTCAGAGTCAGTCTTAAAATTCAAATTCCGCCCCCCCCCCTTTTTTTTTTTTGAGGTGGAGTCTCCTCTGTCGCCCAGGCTAGAGTGCAGTGGCTTGATCTCGGCTCACTGCAACCTCTGTCTCCTGGGTTCAAGCTATTTTCCTGCTTCAGCCTCTCAAGTAGCTGGGACTACAGGCATGCACCACCACGCTCAACTGATTTTTGTATTTTTAGTAGAAACGAGGTTTCACCATGTTGTTCAGGATGGTCTCAATCTCTTGACCTCGTGATCTGCCCGCCTCGGCATTCCAAAGTGCTGGGATTACAAGCATGAGCCACTGTGCCCAGCCTCAGAATTCAAATTCTGATGAGCCAGACCTTCTGCACCAAGTACATCTCCAGTCCTGCCTCCTAACCATCTTCCCAGAGTTGTTTTTTGTTTTTATTTTGTTTGAGTCAGGTTCTTACTCTGTCATCCGGGCTGGAGTGCAGTGGTGGGAACATGGCTCACTGCCTGCAGCCTCAACCTCTTAGGCTCAAGCAGTTCTCCCACCTCAGTCTCCCAAGTAGCTAGTATTACAGGCACATGTCACCATGCTTGGTTAATTTTAAAAAATTTTTGTGGAGATGGCATCTCGCTATGTTACCTAGGCTGGTCTCAAGCTCCTGGTCTCAAGTGATCCTCCTGCCTCAGCCTCCCAAAGTGCTGGGATTACAGGTGTGAACCACTGCGCCGGCTTCCCTCAGAGTTTTTAAGTTCCCCTCATACTTAAAGTCCAGGCTGTTCTGTTGAGATGGCTGGTGGAGGACTTGGGGGGTCTGGAATGGGTGGGGCACAGATCCATTTGTAGTGGATAGATTCCCTGAGGGAATGGCCAATAGTGGTGTAAGATGCGGGTCTTGGAGGGACCGAGAGAGATGGAATCTTATTCCCAGACCCTCTGCAATCTCCTACACTGTCCTCTTCGCTCCCCACTATGGAAAAACAAGGCGCCAGAAGCTCTTCATGGCTCACAGAGCCGCTCCAGGCACTGTGAGGTTTTCACAGCCAGCCTGGGGGTAAGGGCTAGCGCTGTCCCCCTTTCCCAGCTAAAGAGACTGAGGTTCCTGTAGCTGCTGGCCGGGAGCTGAGTAGAAGGCAAACACGTCTGTGATCCAGACCACCCCTGGTCCACCAAGCTGCTCAGGAAGGGGACTCTATGCACTCAGTGGACACACACTTACTGAGCACCCACTGCAAGCCAGGCACCTGGGGTGGAGGTGGGGCAGAGGTACAAGGTGGAGTGAGCCGGGAACACAGGCCTGGAGCTGGGAGGAGGCACCACTGCCATTGAGCTTGGGTAGAATATTCTGGGTTCAGGTAAAGGCTTGAGGCAGGGGCTTCAGAAGCCCCAGGGCCCATCAGGCTGAGGGACTCCTGTTGCAGGCAAGGGAACTATGTGTGGGTTCAGGGCGGGGGGTAGCATGTCTAGATTTGGGCTTGGGACAGGTCACCTGGTGGCTGTGTCCTAGGAGGAGGGAGGCTGAGGTGGGCAGGAGGGCCCCATCTGGACGGTCAGCTCCCAGATCCTGAGCCAGCTGTCTGAGTGAGCCCACTGGCCCTCCACAGGAGCCCCCCACCCACATACAGGAGAAGGCAGGAGGGTGGGGTCTTCATCTTAGCCTCCACAGGACCCTCCCTACCAGCGTGGCAGCTCCCTACTGAATGGCTCCCTACCCAGCCTGAGGAGGAAGAGTGAGATGTCTCCAGTCCCAAACTAGTCCTCTGAGAGGGTCCAGCTGTCATTGCCCTTCCTGGCCCTTCCAAATCCCTGAGCCCCTCTGCAGCCCAACCCCAGGGTCCACCCTGTGGAGGTGGATTTGCATATCTGAGAGTGAAAAAAATTCTGCTGCAGAGGCTCAGCGCCACCAGAGATGCTGAGCCCCCTTTTGTCTGTTTGAGTAAGAGCTGGCTAAAGGCTGAAGGATAATTAGTCCCCCGTGGGCAACGCTGTCCCCCCTCCTTGAAGATTTAAAGGCACAGCCCACATGCTCAAGCCACTCGGGTCTCAGCCCCTTCCCCCACAGGCCCTCCCCGCCCCCTCGACTCCGCCCTAAGGAGGGGACGGCAGCCGCTGGCAGGAGCCGATGAATGAGCATTTTATCTGATTAAACTGGGAGTGAACTGGCTGGTCTCTATTATCTGCGGACTTGATTGGATATTTAGCACCAAATGTGTGTGTGTGTGTGTGTGTGTGTGTGTGTGTGTCTGCACACATGGACTGGGCTTTTCTAGCCCGTGTGTCAGGAGGAAATTGGATTGTTCTGAAAAACATTTAATCTGAACTCAGAAGTGCACCCTGATAGAGTCACCAAGTTAGGGGTGAGGGTTGGGGGAGGGACAGTTCTGCCTTTAGCCCTGGACAAGAGGGGCTCCAGCCCTGGGCCCCATGGGTTGGAAGGTCCTGTTCTGGCCCTCATCGGGGCACAACCCTTCCCATGGGGTGAGGAGTTGGTGGTCCCAAGGGGGACATGCCCACCCAGAGCCTGTGCCCGCTTTAGACTTCACCCTGGGTAACTGGGATCCTGGCACTCCTCTGCTTCCAGGGCCTGTCCTCCTGAAGGTGGCAGTATACCCTTAAGCACTCGAAAGAGCCCGCAAATTCTCATAGGCGTGGGACTGAAATTGAGCTGTGTGAGAAGAAAAGGGGGCGGGTGGGGTTGAGGGGTGGGGGCCTGGGAGTGGCTCTCCCCACGCTGCCAGGGGCCAGTGTGGAAGCTGAGAATTCTTTGAGGTTCTTAATAAGGTGTATTTATTGAGGTAGAGGAATGGAACATATTTAGGAGTTTGCTAGCTTCTGCTTGATTTATATTTTGATTACCTGGGGTTTGGACATACGGTATGTAGGCCTTGCTTGTACTCTCAAATGTTCCAGGTGGGCCTCAGTAGGGGGTGGCCTGCGGCCACAGAGCTTGTCTTGGTGTTTACTAGGAAACTGAGGCAGCTCTTCCTCCCGGATAGGCTGGGAAGATGGTGAGTCAAGCTCACCAGGTTCCTGACTTCCGAGTCACCAGGCTCGGCCAAGGCTCAGGTGCTAGGCTGGAGACCCCCGACATGTGTTGGACCAAGACTCCCCCTCGGTCTCGTCTGGTGGCCCTGGGAGGGTTATTGTGCTATCAGCAGGTTCCTCTCCTATAAAGTGGGGATGATAATTGTATGTTCCTTTTCAGTCTGGAGCGAGGATTACATGAGATTATGACCAAAGTTCTGGGTGCAGAGTAAGAGCTCAGTGAATCTTGATGGGAACACTTAGTGTTATTAAAATGAGTGCTCAGGTTGGGCTGGTGCTTGCAGAGTGCAGAAGGGACAAGCCCCATTTCCCAGGTTAGCAACTCTTTCTCCCAGTCGCTCCTGGTTCTATAGTCCACCTCACCCTCACCAATCGATGATTCAAGCCCTCAGCAATTTATGGCCTCATCATCTTGGCTTTGGTTACCGAGAGCGCTCCACTCCTGCCTCGCTCACCCACCATTTAATTAAGGATGGACAGCAAGACCTGGCAGCACCGGCCATCTCACTAAGGAGCAGCGCCAGGAGGCTGTCCCGCCTCTGCCTGCCTTGTTTGCTGGGATGAAAGAGGAAATTGTCAAGACCAGGCTCCCCACTCCACAGGAGGGGAGACGGAGGCCGAGGAGAGGAGGAGTCAGTCAGACTGACTCCCCAAGTCAGAACTGACTCCATGTCTCCTGATGCTCCTCCTGCCCAACCCTCTCTGGGCAGTAAATTTTCTCTCTCTCTGGGTGGCCTCTGCCCGGAGTGACCTCGTTCTCATCTCCTCTGAGCCTGATCTTCTGGGTACTTAGGGCAGGCCCTGATTTGACCAGTCCACTACTCCACCCATCCCATCCGTTCTTTCCTCCACACCGCTAAGACTTTCTCATCCCTCACTGGAGGGAGGCATTCACTCCATTAATACAGATAGAGAAACTGAGGTCCAGACAGGGAAGGGACTAGCCTTGGGGCCCTACAATGCCTTTTGGTGAGACCCCAGCCAGGCCTGAGAGAGACAGGCACACATACACTAACTAGTAATTCCCACTCAACAGATCAACAGATTCCTCTTGCAGGAACAAGAGGAATTTCATTTCCCTTCCACCAACAAATCAAAGATCTGTTATGGTTTCATGCTAACCACCACTGATGCTTGGTTGGCTTTTCTCTCTTGCTTATCACAGTGACATCTGCAGACTACCCTGGCATTCTGTAGAAAGTGTGCCCTGCCTGGGGTGGGAGTTGATGGGGGTTAGGATTAGGTAGACCCCCTCTGTGCTCCCACAATCCCCTGAGGACCCTGAGCCCCAGTCCTGACCACATCCTCCTCCAGCCATTCTTGATGTGTCTCCCTGCTGAATTGGGACTTCTTGAGGACAGGGACCCTTGTACGGAATTATCTTTATGTGACTGTCACATATCTTGGAGGTGAACTTCTGGAGAGGGGGTCAGAGGGAGAGGCCTTGGGTGAGTTGTGCTGCCTCCTGTCATCCCCCTCAGTCTCAAGGGATCCCACGAACCCAATGACTATTAGTAAGCCTCCTGCAAAGTGCCAAAGTGGACAGCCCTTTACAGTTTCCAATGCATTGCCGTTCACTCTCCTGTTAGTCCTCTGAAAAGCCTCAAGAGGCGGGGAGAGTATTTCCTCTACTTAATAATGAAGAGACAGGATCAGAGAGGTCGAGTGATTTTTTCAAGGCCACACAGCTCTTGGGTGGTGGAAATGGGACTCATACCTGCTGGGGCTGCACAAGTGAGTGGAGGAATCTGTGGGGCGAGATAACCAGATTTGGCACAGAGTAGATGCTCAAAACCCTGGTCGAACAAATGAATGAATGCATGAATGAATGAGTAGGTGCATGTGCCAGAATACAAAGTCAACAGGGAAGGGAGAGACAGCTGGGGGTCTGAGGAGGTTGGGGGCACCAGACACTTTTGCTTCCTGTGCTCACGTGGCCCCTTCTTGGCTCTTGAAGCACTGCTCATCCTTGGGGTTTGAGTACTTCCCCCTTAGCCCCTGGGTGATGCTCCTTTTTATGCTGTCTCACTTCCCTTGGCCTTTGCAGACTTCTCCCCAGTTAGGCTGGGGGGCTTTCTCTATGGAAGCCTCCCCTCTCCAAGCCCACCCCTAATATCTGTAGTGCCCAGTACAAGAACAGAAATGGAGGCTTCCAGCATGTTCCCTCTGCAAATAGCCGTCGCTTCTTGGGCCTCAGGGTGCACCCCTGCAAAAGTATTCAACCCTTAGAAGTGTAGATTTAAGCTTGCATAGTCCTCAGAAGCAGGTTCAGGCCAGGCATGGTGGCTCACGCCTGTAATCCCAGCACTTTGGGAGGGCGAGGTGGGTGGATCACTTGAGGTCAGGAGTTTGAGACCAGCCTCGCCAACATGGTGAAATCTTGTCTCTACTAAAAATACAAAAGTTAGCCGGGTATAGTGGTGGGTGCCTGCAATCCCAGCTACTTGGGAGGCTGAAACAGAAGAATCACTTGAACCTGGGAGCGGAGGTTGCAGTGAGTCGAGATCACGCCATTGCACTGCTCCCTCCTGGGTGACAGAGCAAGACTCCGTCTAAAAAAAAAAAAAAAAAAAAGAAGAAGAAGAAGAAGCAGAAGCAGGTTCAGGCCCATTTGGGGGTCTTGGGTACCGACAGAGTGTTCTAGAAGCTTGGAGCTTGGGATCTGGGGCACATTTACCTAGCCAGGTGGGGAGGGACAAGGTGGAGGAGTGCAAGTGGGCCCTCTAAATCAGCTTAGGTACCTGGCCAAGTCGGTTAGGAAGACAGGCCCACCCGAGTGGCCCATAGCTTTGCCTGGCAGAGCAGCACCAGGCTCCCCACCAGCTCCAGGGCCAGGGGCTGGGGATGGGAGGCGAGGCGCCCACACACATGTGCAGGGCGTGTGGAGTGGGGGAGGGGACTGGCCTGCAGGGGGCCTTGCTCAGCCGCTAGCACACACCAAGAGACAATAAATCGACAAACACTTAATCTCTCTGCAAATTGAAACGGAGCTGTAAATATCTGCTGCATCCCAGCAGCTGAGTTATGAGTCTCGTTTATTAATCTCTTTAGTCTCAGGTGATGGATGGAGGAGGAGAATGGCCCGCTGAGACTCGGAGGGATGGGGGAAGGAGGGAGGAGAAGTGGGTCAGGGGTCTGGGAACAGCCCTGCTGGAGAAAGGGTCAGAGGGAGAGGCCTGGGGGATTTTTGCTTCCTTTTTATTCTCAGCCTTGATCGCAGGGCCCCATGAACACATTGCAGTGACTATTAAGTCTCCTGCAAAGTGGACAGCCCTTTACAGTTTCCAACACATTGCCCCTCATTCTCTTGTTAATCCTCCCAATAGTCTCAAGAGGTGGACAGGGTGACAGTGTTCCCTCCACTTAACAATGAGGAGACAGGATCAGAGAGGTGGAGTGATTTATCCAAGGTCACACAGCTCCAGAGTGGTGGAGATGGAACACAAACCTGCAAGAGCTACGCAGATGAGAGGAGGGTTCTGTAGATGGAGGTAACAGACACATGTGAGATGTGATCCTTATTTCTTCCTTTCTACCCTTCTCCTCTCCCTCCCTCCCTTCTTTGCTAAAATGCTTGGTAAGCACTGTGTGCGATTGTGTTTAGGAATTGGAGAGAAAAAGGTCAGAGTTGGGGGAGGGACAGGAAGGGGAGAAGAGTTGGTGAGTGTTCTCAGCCATGGCTCAGGTCTGTTGCCCTGTCTTAAGTATTTATTTGTAGGACCCCCTCCAGCCCCTGTCAGCATGCAGTGCTTCCAGCTCAGGGCCTGCAGGAGTGCAGGGGAGGAGCTGAGGAGGGCTGGGGCCCTGAGAAGCCTTCCTGCCTGTGGGGAGCTGGGCCTGGGCGGGAGTGTGCTGCACAGAACAAGGATGCTTGGAGGGGTGACTGGGAGAGAGGACAAACCCAGCAAACGGGGCAGTCACGCTGGGCAGTAAAGTCAGGGGCTACGGAGACTGAGGGGGGACAGCAGGAAGGCTGAGGTGGCCAGTGTTTTGGGAACATGTCTTGTGGCTGGTGTGGGATGGCCTGAAGGGGACACTGAGTCAAGGGCGTCTGTTTGGAGGCTGTTGGGTGGGCCCTGGTTGGCTCTGCTCTCTTTGTCTCTGTCTCACTCTCTGTTTCTCTTGTAGTTCCTCAGCCTCTCTTGGTTCCAAAGGATCTGGGGCTTGGGTCCTCTTTTACTCCCAGGCCCTGGGTGACCCTGCTCCCAGGCTGGGCTTGGTGCCTGAACTAGTGGCCCTGGGGGGCCTGCTTATTCCTGCTCCTGGGGGCCAATCCCAGGCTCCCGGGGCTTTGCAATGTCACCACCCTAGGCTGATGTTCCTGCTGCTTGTTGCCACCAACGTGGGCAGTGTGCAGGGGTGCTCCAAGTCCCTTCCCTGGTGACTGCTGCTGGCAGCCTCAAAAGACTCCTGCTCAGAGTTCATCACCTGCCACCAGGTGGTGCTGAGGAGTAGAGGCTGGGTCTGACTGCTCTGCTGTCGGCCTCACCAGGCTGCAGACCCCATCCTGGGTGTGGGTCTCGGGGCAGGACCAAGGCTTCAGCCACAGTGCAGGAGCCTCAGGGCACTCAGGAACATCTGCTCCAACCTCCTGTGCTGTCAGAGGCAGGAACTGGGGCCCAGAGAGGGGAAGGAAGTTCAAGGTCGCTTGCAGGAGCAGTGGGGGCACTGTGAGTGCAGGGACAGCATGGAGCCGGGCCAGACTGGGCAGGGGGAGTGTGCCCTGTGGATGAGGGAGGCTGACAGGGTAGAGAGTGTGGCAACCTCCAGTGGGGCAGACCTGGGGCAGGGGAGGTTTCTGTGCCACGTAGGGTGGCCCCCATCCAGGTTTGCCTAGGACTGTCTTGGTTTAAGCACTGAACACCTCATAGTCTGGAAACCCCTCAGTCCTGGACAGGCAGCGATGGGTGGTCACCCCAGGGCCATGCCAGCCGGACAGAAAGGACTAGGCTCAGGTTGTCTCTGCTACACGGCCAGCTGCCCTTTCTGGGGGGCCTCACCTCTCCCATCTGATCTTGAGGGGCAGGTAGGGTAGGGTAAGCAGCATGCTAAGATGGAGAAACCAAGGCACATGGTCACCCAGCGTCCCCAGAGCACCTCTCTGCCTGCCTGCAAGGAAAGGGGTCCCTGTGCTGGGAGGCTTGCCTTTCTGAGGACCGAGCCCACCTCTGGCACACTGGGACTTGGGAGAGGCCACAGCTTCCCTGGTCCTCCTTCCTCTCTGCACTCATGATTTGGGGCTATCTCCGCTGAAGTCAACCTACACCTCCGGAGCAGGGTAAGTGGGGTGGGGACAGCTGGGGAAGGGGATTTAGAGAAACTGAGGGATTAAGGCTGAATCATTCTAGGGTCCAGCAGACTCAAGAAAGGAAGAGAAACAAAAGCGGTATGCTCAGAGGGGGAGGGGATGTGGAGGAGACAGGTGGAGGGAGGGGGAAATGCTTTCAAAGACAGAATGAAAGAAATGAGTTATTCCAGTGTAAGGAGGCTGGAAAAACTCCACTGAATCTTTTAACAAGCCTTGTCAATTATTCATCTCCTGGTATGAGGGCCCTCTGGTCTGCCACAAATCTCCTCTGAGCAAGGCAGAAGGAGGGAGGGAAACAGAGGAGGCAGAGAGAGAGAGAAGGAGAGAGAGGTAGAGAGAGAGAGGGGGGAGGGAGAAAAAGAGAGAGAAAGAGAGCGAGAGAGACAGGAAGAGAAGGGAAGCAACCCTGTGCTTGAATTTCTGTGCTGGAAACAACACTGAATACACACTTCTTGCATAGTAAATGAGCACATCTGCCTTTCTTTAATCAAAGCATAGCCTGCCTCCTCCAGGAAGACTTCCTTGCCTGCCTCTCCCCCTATCCACCACCTCCCCAACTCTCTCTCATTCACTGAGGGCTCACTAGGTGTGTCCAGGAGTGCTGGGTAAGTGTGGCAGTTAAAAAGCTACATTGTCCCAACCATGCCCCTCCTTTGCCTGTCCATCCCCCACCAAATATTTACTGTGTGCCTACTCTGTGCCACTAATCGTCTCCCTGGGTATGGCTTGCTCCTGTCCACTGGGGAATTCTCAGAGCTGAGGTCCTTGGCCTCTTTGTCCCCATGTCCCTGCCCCAGCTGGACACAGTGCTGGGCACATGGCAGGGTGGAGAGTTCTGGTTTTCTGACAGGCTGGAGGAATGGGGAGTCCAGGCACAGGGCAGGTGTTTCAGAAGCCCTTTGTGGAGGAAGTCGGTCCATCTAGAGGTGGCATGGAGCCCCCTCGCTTTACCTGCTCCCCTCCTGGCATCAGGAGACATGGCCTGGCTCCATGTGAGATGGGCTCAGGGTGCCCAGAGAGTGGAGGGCAGATGCTCGCAGGTTGTTGACTATTTGGAGAGTTGCCATGTTCAGGATAAACCTTAACACCTCACTCTTCACACTCACTTAAAGGCTCACCTTTTCCCAATGGCTTCCTGAGCTGCTCAGACGGGAGATAACGCTTCCTCTACCTCTGCCTGAGGCCCTACACTTGACCCAAGACCATACCCATGGGACCTTGACCTTGATGGGCCCACCCAGGACCAGAGTTTTGCACCATGTTGACCAAATGGAACTTGAAAGGCCTGCATCAAAACTAAGTGTTCCAAGGTGAGAAGAAGTGGTTGGGTTGCAGTCTGGGAATGGGGTAGATCAAGGGCACATCCAGGGCAGGGAACCACAGTGGGCTCAGTGAGCCATGGGGATGGGACAGGCAGGGCCAGGGGCAGCAGGCAGCATCACACAGAGAGGCATAGACCTCCTTTTCTCCACTCTCATCTATTCCCAAGGTGCTTTTCTCTCCAGAAAATGTTCAATTTCCTATTAAGCTGAAGTAGGATCTGAAGGGAATCAGAGATAAAATTGTTTTTCGGGCTCTGGAGAACGCATGATGAGACTGGATATAGACAAACACACTCTGGAAATCAGGGGAGGCCAAGAGGCTCAGCCGGAGACAACGGCCCAGCGTGAGGGAGGCGGTTCTTCATTTGACTACAACACAACCACTGCCATGTCGCTGGCGCCTGCTGCTCCAGCCCTGGGACCTGCTGCCGGCCACCGCTCCCTGGCCGCATGTCCAGGAGCCACACACACTGTGACCGTGCCATTGCTACTCAGTTGTGTCCCAGTGCTACTACTCTGTACGTCTGCCTACGTCTTCCACACTGTGCTCCGTACTCATTCCTATGATTGCGCCCTCCTGCAGTGCAGGGCTGTGTGACATGATTCTACGGCTTGGGTCTATTGTTATGCAATGACACTCCACTGCTCCACGGCCACGTTCGATTGCTTGTCACTGTGTCTCATGGTCGCTTGAGTTCATCCATTGCTATGTAATTTTGTTTGGTTGCTATGGAACAGTGACCCGTTGCTACACAGCTAGGCTACCTGTGCTTGTCATGGAGCCGTACACTGTTGCTACCCACCCCACGTTCTATTGCCTGTAACTGGGATCTACCGGCCACGTGAACATGTGTGTCTGGGTCCTGCCATGATCCTTCTGGGCCCTGGCCAGTGGGTAGGAGCTGGGGCTGGGGGCTGGGTCTCTAGGCCCCAACTAGGGCAAAGTGTCAGAGGTAGAAATAGCCAGCCTGGTAAATCTGAGGAAAGTGAGAGAGTGAGAGCGAGAAGGCGAGTGAGAGAGGGAGTGAGAGAGAGAAATGATGAGTTGGGGGGCTGAACCAGGGGTGAGAGGATAAACAAGGATGTAGCCAAGAGTCAGGAACAAGGAGGGACGGGGTGCCTGGAACAGAGTGGGATGGGTAAGGGAGAGGGGCATACCCACTGCCCTGGATACTCTATGAGTCTCTGGGGGACCCGATGGTGCCAAGTCGACTGAGCATGCAGGCCTCTGTAGTGTCCAGTATTTCCTTGGCTGGATGCAAGGCAGCATGAGATTGCCATGTCGGGAAGCCTCGGGCAGGCCCATTCCTGCCCATCCCTGGGCCACCTCATTGCCACCCTTTGTAAAACGAGAGGATCAGTCTAGATACTTTCCAAGGTTCTTTCTGATTCTCTTGTTGTCCAGCCAGGGGTTCTAGTCCATTGCCCAACAAGCATTTACCAACATCTGTCTTGGACCAGGCCTGGGCAGGGCTCTGGAGCCCAGAGGCGAATAAGTCAGTGTGTTCTTTAGTTCAAGGGCTGGATGGTGGTGGCTGAGTGGCCCTAACCCGACAGCAAACCAGGGCTAGCCAGTCCTTAAAGCCTCACCAGGTGTCCAGCAAGAGGGAGGGTAGAGGGACCAGGAACACTCTCTCTGGGTGAATGAGCTACTGATGGGAGTGCTGGGGGTGATGCCCAGGGTGGGCATGCTTGAGTGAGTTCTCCATCAGACCCAGCTCACAACACCTCTGCAGTCTGTGGGTATGGGGTATCACTCAGAGCCTCCCAGAATCCCGGCCTAGCATGCTCAGGCTGCTTCTTTCTCTCCCTACTCCTCTGTCGCTCACAATGGTTACTGTTGCTCAAAAACACTTCATCCTGGCTGGGTGTGGTGGCTCACATCTCTAATCTCAGCACTTTGGGAGGCTGAGGCAGGTGGATAACCTGAGGTTGGGAGTTCAAGACCAGCCTGACCAACATGGAGAAGCCCCGTCTCTACTGAAAATACAAGGCGGGTGCAGTGGCTCACGCCTGTAATCCCAGCACTTTGGGAGGCAGAGGCGGGCAGATCACAAGGTCAAGAGCTCGGGACCATCCTGGCCAACATGGTGAAACCCCATCTCTACTAAAAATACAAAAATTAGCCAGGTGTGGTGGCGCCTGCCTGTAATCCCAGCTACTCAAGAGGCTGAGGAAGGAGAATCGCTTGAACCCGGGAGGTGGAGGTTGCAATGAGCTGAGATAGTACCACTGCACTCCAGCCTGGTGACAGAGTGAGACTCAGTCCCAAAAAAAAAAAAAAAAAAAAAAAAGCAAAATTAGCCAGGGTGTCGAATGCCTGTAATCCCAGCTACTCGAGAGACTGAGGCAGGAGAATCTCTTGAACCCGGGAGGCAGATGTTGTGGTGAGCTGAGATTGCACCATTGCACTCCAGCCTGGACAACAAGAGAGAAACTCCATCTCAAAAACAAACAAACAAACAAAAAAACCAAAAAACACTTCCTCCTAATGGCTAACCTTGACTTCTCAAGCTGCAGTCTGGTCCCATCTCTTTTGGTTTAATTCTTAAGAGAAAATCAAGACTGGCCCTCTACCCATGTTATTCTAATATTCTTTCAGATGTTGAAAACATTGTTTATATTGCCCACCTCTTAGATCCATTCTACATTTAAAGGCCATTTCTTCCTCCACTCTATTTTTTCCTCTCTGCTCCTCCTCCACCATCATCATCACCATCATCATCATCATCACCATCATCACCATCATCATCATCATCATCATCATCACCATCATCACCATCATCATCATCATCATCATCATCATCATCAAGTTTTATAAGTACAGTGCAAACTCCAACCCACCCCACCCCAGCAATTTGTGTCTCACTTCCCACAAACAAATTCATGGTATTAAGACATCTGTATCTGCTTTCTCTCAAAGACTCTCAGACCTAATGACCTCAGTTCAGACGTTGGATGCTTTACCCAGCAGACTCCAAATGAAGGACTGCCTGCCATGCCCAGTACTAGGAGCGGGGCTGGGTACTTTCCCTTCCTTGGTTGTGCTATGTCAGTGCCCAGGTGGCTGATGTGAGAGGCTTGTCCAGCCAGGAGGTGCTTGAGGTTCCTGCTCCCAGAGGTGGTATGAGTCAGGGGCTGAGGTCTGCATCCTTGGGGGAAGGTGGAGGCTTAGCCTGGGGAGGGCAGAGGGTTGGCTGGTTGGCCCCTCCTGGGCAGCTGAGCAGGAGAGGTTGCTCTGAGCCCTCCAAGGGCTGAGACCAGGGAGGGATGCCTTCTTTCTCCTCCATTCCCATGTGCCTTTCCCCGTGATGGCACCTTCCCTTTTCTTTCTTTCCTGGCCTGTTTTTTCTTTTATTTTGTTTTTCTCTCGAGACAGGGTCTTGCTCTGTCACCCAAGCTGGAGTACAGTGGCACGATCATAGCTCACTGCAGCCTTGACCTCCCAGGCTCAAGTGATCCTCCTGCCTCAGGTTCCTGAGTAGCTGAGACTACAGACATCACCAACATGTCCAGCTAATTTTTTGAATTTTTTGTAGAGACAGGATCTCACTATGTTGACAGGGCTGGTCTCAAATTTCTGGGCTCAAGCGATCCTCCCACCTTGGCCTGTCCACGTGGTGAGATTACAGATGGAGGCCATGCACCTAGCCTCTCTTTCCTTTACTACCTCTGCTTAGAGGCACAAGAAGGGGGAACCATGTGGCCAGGATGTGGAGAGGGCAGGAGGAAGTGGTTTATTCATGCTGCCCCAAATCTCCAAAGACAGGGTTTCTTTATTTTCAATGCAGTTTATGACTGAGCTGGATGTTGATCCCAAGGGCTGTTTCCCCAAGGGCCAGAGGTGACGGGAGGAAATTGTAAAGATGGCCTATGAGTGCTGTGGTGCCTGAGCAGGATGGCCCTGCTCCAGGGTGGGCAGGGGTGCTCATGTGGAAGAAACCTGGGCATGCCCAGCAGACAGCCAGCCTTCCTACTCGTCCGATGGGACATGTTCCAGAAAGGTGCAGAAGTGCCAGGGGAAGATGAGGAGGCTGTTGGTGGAGGAGGTCAGGTCCTGGGAGGAGGATGGCTTGGACTTCCCTATGGACTGGTGGCCCTGTCTGGGGCCTTTTCTCAAGATCTTCCAGAGCAGCGTTCCCCATGGGACCCGCTGTAGAAGAAGGGAGCAAGCCACCCAATAATTCAGTCATGGTTACTGGGTAGCACCTCCCTGGACTGTCTCTTTGGTAGCCCATTCTTTAGCTCTCTGCATCAAGGGCTGAAACCCAGCACTGACTCCTCAGCAAATTAGGATGTCACTTTGGCCACCTCCACCAGCCCTTCCGGAGCATCTGCTCAACCGGCAACAGGAAGACACAGCAGCTCCCATGATCAAGGACACAGACTCTGTCACCAAAATTGGTGTCCTCTTTTATTATTATTATTATTATTTTTAGAGATGGAGTTTCACTCTTGTTGCCCAGGCTGGAGTGCAATGGCACAATCTTGGCTCACCGCAACCTCCACCTCCTGGGTTCAAGTGATTCTCCTGCCTCAGCCTCCTGAGTAGCTGGAATTACAGCCATGCACCACCACGTCCGGCTAATTTTGTATTTTTTAGTAGAGATGGGGTTTCTCCATGTAGGTCAGGCTGGTATCGAACTCCCGACCTCAGGTGATCCGCCCCCCTTGGCCTCCCAAAGTGCTGAGATTACAGGCGTGAGCCACCGTGCCCAGCTGGAGTCCTCTTTTTTTGAGCCCCAGTTTCTCCTGTTATAAGCTAAAATGAATCTCTTAAAGGTGCTTCCCACTACCCAGTGGCCATGCACCTCAGGAAGTTCTGAGTTGATGCCTACACACGTAAATGGAACCCTGGCTTACAAGTGTTGCATGGGTTTGTTTTGAAAGAAATTACATGGGAGTTCCACTCAAAAGGTGAAGAGACCCTGCAAATGAAGAAGCCACAGCACCCAGCAGTTTGACTTTGGGGTAACTCACATGCAGAGTGTGCCTAAGGGGAGGAAGGTCTACTGGCCTCCTGAGGCATGAAGCAGTCCTGCAGATGGCAGTCAAGTCCCCTTCCCAAGGCCTCATCACTGCCCCGGCCCTTCCCACCTGGGGAGAGACACTCACTGTGTCGCGGGACATCTCAGGCACCAGAGGTTCCTCCTCTGCTTCCCGTGGAGTGGACGTGCTCAAGTCCACTGTGGAGCTCACTGTGTCCTTGGACCAGGACTCTTGGATGGTTCCCAGCTTCTCATCCAGGATCTTGGGGTCCAAGGTAGGAAGAGCCTTGCTGTTGTTTGGTGTCAAGAAGTTTTCTGGTCTCTGAGAAGAGACGGTGCAGAGAAACTTCAGGACAAGCCCCTTCTCTGTGCCCATCTACCATAAGCACACCTTCTACACCCCAAGCCTCTCCTCCTCATGGCTCAGGAGGTCCTGCATGGCTGGCCCGTGCACACCTCCTACCATCTGCCCCTTGCTCACCGGGCCCCCAATACATGACCCTTGCTGTTCCTCCAACAAGCCAAGCTCACTCCTGCCTCAGGGCCTTGGCATTTGCTGTTCTCTTCCTGGAGGTCCTCAGGGATCCTTACACAGCTGTCTCCTTCTTATCATTCAAGTCTCAGCCCAGATGTGATCTGCTCAGAGGGTCCCTGCCCTTTGAGATAGAGGCCCACTCTATCTAAAGTGATCCCACTTCCAAGGTACTCTCTATTCATTTATCCCATTTTACTGTGTTCATAGCACTTACTCTACCAGAAAATTTAAAAATGCATTTACTTCTTAACTGCCTCCCTTCTGCAAATGCCCATGCTAGGATGTGAGTCCCATGTCAGCAAGGAACCTTGTCTATCCCTAGTGTCTGGCTCATTGTAGGCACTCAATACATTTTTGGTGGAAGAATAAATGAATTATGCCATCTCTGACACCCACACTTGGTGCAGTAACAACAGCTTCTAAAATCCTACACTCTTTTGACACCCTTTGCTATGTAGACCTATTTTCCATTTCATCTCCTCTATCATCCTTCAATCTTACCACCCATTAAGCAGAGAGTCTCTCCTCTCTGTATATTCTGATGAGCCTTCGTCTCCCTCCATGTTATTTTCCTGTTCTCCTCCTTCTCCCTTGGCAGGATTATCACTCTCATGTGCCTAAAGTCTGATGCCACTCAAATACCTCCTGCACCCGCACCGCCCAAGGATGCCTTGATGTCTCGGCTCACACTGACTTGTAGGTTTTCTGGGTTCTTCTGGTCTAGCAGTTGGCTGTCTGTGCTTTCATGTTGCTCTCTAATTCCAGACTTGCCTGCTATTTTTGTTTTTCTTTTTCTTCTTTTTATTTATTTATTTTTTTTGAGATGGAGTCTCGCTCTCTCGCCTGGGCTGGAGTGCAGTGCCATGATATCGGCTCACTGCAACCTCCACCTCCCAGGTTCAAGTAATTCTCCTGCCTTAGCCTCCTGAGTAGCTGGGACTACGGGCATCCGCCACCACACCTGGCTAATTTTTTGTGTTTTTAGTAGAGATGGGGTTTCACCATATTGGCCAGGCTGGTCTCGAACTCCTGACCCTGTGATCTGCCCACCTCGGCCTCCCAAAATGCTGGGATTACAGGCGTGAGCCACTGTGCCTGGCTGCTATTTTTGTTTTTTTAATAAAATTTTAAGTTCCTTGGGCTTAGGGACATGTCTGTGCTCCCTTTGGGGAAGGGTTACTTTAAAACCCTGTTGGAAATTCATGGTTATCTCTAAAACATACTCATTGTTCAAAGAATCATGCACTCCTAGGGTTTTCAGGGACCTCAAAAGTGAGCCAGTTCCACCCTGCACCAGCTGTTGGAATCCTCTCTTGGCTGCATAGCAGACAAATTATTCCGCTGTCTGGAGTCTTGTGCTAGAAATAAATAGAGCAATGGGCACACTGCCAACCAGTACAGATGCGCTCAGAGTTAGAGGTGCCCAGGTGTTTGACCCTGAACAACCAGAGAGGGAATGAGTGCAGGTGGGCCTCTTTTTAAGTGGTTCTTCTATAGGAAAGTCCATGCATACTAATTCAATGAATTGAGACAAGGACCCTTCACTTTACCACTGAAATTCTTTAAGTAATTATTCCTTTATGCCCCTTTCAAATAAAATTTGCTGTGCAGAAATTCATTAATGCAAAGACATTTCTGGCCATGTCTATAGAGTAAGGGACAGTCACATAAGTACATAGAGGCATTTGGCTAAGTCTGGGCTCTATATCCCCCGACTCCCCATCAAATGGGTGCAAAATAGACAACACCAAAGAAAAAGCAGCTATAACAAGACTCTTGGAATGGGAAGAGTGGGACACTGGGGGACCCCGAGGCTGACTTTGGCAGGCCACCTACTGCGCTTCATGACCAAGACTCATGGGCCTGTTTTGTCTGTGGGCATAAGGCCTGGCTCTCTCTCCCACCTGGTCCTCTCAGTAGCTATGGCTCACAGAGGGCAGGCTTCACTTGGAGGCTCCCCACTGACATGAAGGCACCCAGGGTAGTATCTGAGTGAGATGGTTTAGGGTTTTCTGGCCATGTGTTTTAGATAGGAAAAATTACCACATCTTTCTCCTTCTCAGAACAGCTGAACACTAGATTGACTGCAGAGGAAGAGCTACAAAATGCATATTGGATGGATGGATGGATGGATGGATGGATGGATGGGTGGGTGGGTGGATGAATGGATGGATGAATGCAGGAGAGAATGAAGGAAAGCATAAATACAGGGCAAAGACCACCTTCCCGTTGACCAGGTGGCCCCTGGGGCTGCGGTGAGATGCTGATTCAGGACTTATAATGACATTTCTGCTCATTTCCAGGCAGAAAGCCAATCTCCATGCCCTGGATTTCATAGACTGCCATCTAATCCAGTTAGGAGAGGAAGTAGAAGTAATGAAATCAAGGGAGAGGTCTCCAGAGGTGCCCCCATCAGTACTGAAAGCAGGGACAATTGCAAGGGAGTTCCCTCCCCCACAGCCTGTCTCCCTGACATCCACTCAGTGTGGCCCCAGCACCAGATGGGTCAATGCAATAACCCAGAGCTGACATTTACTGAGCCCCAGGTCAGAGCTGGGCACTCACTAGGTACTTTTATGTGGATTCTGAAATTTACCATGTATAATCCATTTAATTTCATCACAAAGTTAAAATAAAGGTGAGAACAACCCCTTAGTCCAGACAAGTGCCTTTACCCCAACAGTCTCTTATGGGGTGAGGTGGAGGTGGGCTCTGGGAAGGAGGGCAGGCAAGGCAGAGTACCTATGGACTTTAAGTCTATCCTGCCCGTCCCTGCTCCAGCCACCCTTCCTGTAGTGCCTTCCAGGCTCAATGATTTTGTCCTGCCCTACCCTGGAGCTGGCACTGGCCAGGATCTGTTCCCATGGCTGCTCCATGCCTGTACCTCCCCACCCTGCAGGTCTCTGCCCACCTTCCCATTCCCCTGTCCCATTCAACTTTGCCAGGACCCATCCTGGCCTGGGATTTGGAGGCAAGGTGGAGAGGTAACTTTTATAGTGAAATCTTTAGACCTCCAAACAGCACAGATCCTGCAGGGCACATCAGAGGGAGTTGCTTTTGTCACGTGAGGTGAGGGGCACCAAGAGATCCATCATGTCTAAATTCTCCCTAATAGTTCTCCCTTCTTTAGGGTCAGCATTGCCTCTCCAGACTCCACAGCTTCAATCAGCTTACATTTGGGGAAGGAAATTATGCCCTCACCCCCTTGCTTCTCAAGGAAGGGAGCTTGCCTGAGACCATAGAGAGGGCCAGGCTGCTCGAGACCATAGAAAGAGCCAACCCATAGGAGATGGTGAGTCAGGGTGGAGGATGGGAAGGGCCTTGGAGACTAACTCCTCCCAAGACTAGCTCCTCCTAATCAAGTCCAGCCTTGCCTCACTCTCCTTTCCTCCAGGTAAGGTGGGGGCTGCTGGCCCACTCCACAAGCCTACTTATTTGCTTCTGTATTTGACAAGCCTTGCCCTGCCTGCTGGGGCAGCTTGGGGCTGACAAGTGGCCCCTGTCCCCATGGCTTCGTGGCTGCAGCACATCCTGGTTCATTAAGACTATAATCGGAGATTGACTTTGAAAGCTCAAAGAGATGCATGGCCACGCACTAGCTCAGACCCAGCATTCAGCTCACTGCTCCCTGTGTTGTTGCAGCTGCGCACACCACATGTGAGTGCCATGGTTGGGGAGAAGCCACCCCTTCCTCACTCCTCCCAGCACTCACTGTTGCTAGCAGAGTTGGGTCTGTTGAGACAGACAAGGCCAATGGCATCACAGGCTTGAGGCTTCTTAGGTCACCTGTCTCCCTCCTCCCCACAACATCCTCTGCCTTCCTTCTACCCATTCCATCCCCTAGACCCCCAATCATGCAAAATGCAACAGTTCCAGCCTGCCCCGCAATTACAGACTAGCCAGGCTGCAGCTGCTGTCCTTGGTGCTGAAAGTGCCCGCCTTCCGGCCTGCCTGCCTCTCGCCCCTCCCTGAGCCTTCTTGCTGGAGCGCACATGCTCTTAATTCAATTAGCTGGCCCTGAACCCTCCCCAGGGGGCCTGAAGCGGAAACTGACAAATTCTGTTTAACAAAGACATTTGTCCCTCACCCCGCCGGCTTTGGGCTCTGCCCGCCTGTATCCCGCTCATTAGGTATCTAACAAAGTGAGTCCCAAGAAATCTGCTTCCAATCGCCAGTAATTCAGGAGGCCTGATGCAATTTTCTCCCTGATAAGGGTGTCTCGCCCACTGGCAAGCGCCATAATGAGCCCTGTGCAGCAGTTCCCCGATCAGTCACTGCTTTGTCATTTCCTGTGGCTGCAGTTGTAGGTTCTTATCTCTTCAGCTGTAGGCGAAGCTCAGACAACAGGCCCCTCCAAGAGGGCTTGCTGCCTCCCCTGCATATAGTGAGCCTCATTTATGGCATCCTGCGTGCTCTTGCAGCTGCAGTGGGGTTTGAAGCTCTGGGTCTGTCTCCCAGCCAAGAAGAGCCCCAGTGTTAATCCTTGGTGGGGCCATGATTCATTTGCCAGAAAGTGGTGTTACAGGGTTAATCCCAAAGCAAGTTGTGAGGCCAGAGGAGGGGAGCCACTGATAAGAATTTTTAAAAATTCTGTTGGGGATTTTAGTATGAAAGTCCTGCCTGTGGCTCAGTGATTTGACTGTGGGCTCACTCTTGTTACCCTGAAACCCGGCTTTCTGAATTTAATTTTTTCCCTTGGG
The DNA here is from genome assembly GCF_028885655.2 of Pongo abelii. NCBI lineage: Eukaryota > Metazoa > Chordata > Mammalia > Primates > Hominidae > Pongo > Pongo abelii. The sequence continues at coordinate 77,533,646 of NC_072001.2, read as the reverse complement.
GTTCCCCTATTCTCATGCAGAGAGACCTTTCCAACACAGATGAGATCACATCTTACTGCCGCTCCAAGACGTTTCTTAGTTTCCTACCACTTTATGATAAAGCCCTCACCCTGCACCCTAGCACCCAGGTCCTCTACAATCTAGACTTCATCTAGCTTTCTAGTCTCACTGCCCATTACAATTCCCATATGTCATGTGCTCCAGACACTGTCATGCCTCCATGCGTTTGCACATGGGGGTCCCTTTGCCTGAAGCACCCTTGCTTTGCCAGTTTCCAACCCACTATTTGGAACAGAGCTCAAACCATGCCTTTCTGTGATGCTTGCCCTGACCTCTGTATATTCAATGCACCAATCTCTCTGTATATTCAATGCACCAATCTCAACCAGGACCCTTAGTAAGATGGGTCCTTAGTAAGATGGGTGGTAGTGATCTGTTGGGGTGCTTTACTGCTTGGCACAGGTTAGAAATCTAATAAACAGCTTTGGGAGGCCAAGGCAGGTGGATCATGAGGTCAGGAGTTTGAGACCAGCCTGGCCAACATGGTGAAACCCCATCTCTACTAAAAATACAAAAATTAGCTGGGCGTGGTGGCAGGCACCTGTAATCCCAGCTACTGGGGAGACTAAGGCAGGAGAATCGTTTGAACCCAGGAGGCAGAGGTTGAAGTGAGCCGAGATCATGCTATTGTGCTCCAGCCTGGGCAACAGGTTGAGACTCCATCTCAAAAAAAAAAAAAAGGAAAAGTAATAAATGGTTAATGAATGAATGACCTTGGCTGGGCCAGAGATACATCTTGGCTGAAGGCACTGAAGGGAGGTCTATGCTAAGGTGGTTGGATTTTCAGAAGGGGGGAGTCCCAAGACCAACTCTAATTTTCTGGGAAGTTTTGTCTAGAAGCTTCTGCCATGTCTCTCTCTATTCCTTCCCTCCCCCTTCTTCAACCTACCAATTATGCACTGGGCTCACAGGGAGAGCAGAGCAGGGGAGAGGAGTGTTCAATGTCCAGTTTCCTCAGTCATCTCTGCATTCTGACTTAATACATGCCATCTGCAGCCGGGAGTTGTAGGCTCACATTCTCAAGGCAACATTGGGTTCTGTGGTTGGTGAGGCATTTAAAAAAATAAATAAATTGAGACAGGGTCTCACTCTGTTGCCCAGGCTGGGGTGTAATGGCACCATCTCAGCTCACTGCAGCCTCAACCTCCCAGGTTCAAGCAATCCTCCTGCCTCAGCGCCCCCAAGTAGCTAGGACTACAGGTGCACACCATGCCTGGCTAATTTTTGCATTTTTAGTAGAGATGGGGTTTTGCCATGTTGTCCGGGCTGGTCTCGAATCCCTGAGCTCAAGTGATCTGCCCATCTTGGCCTCCCAAAGTGTTGGGATTATGGGCATGAGCCACTACACCCAGCCTGGTGAGGCATTTGAGATGAGCTAAAGCAGGTCTTCTGAATGACTAGCAATTGGAAGCAGTATGCCTCTCCATCCAGCCCTTCCCACTCTGCCCTGGGAGCTCCTAGGCTCCACAGCCCCCAACTCAGGGCAGGGTACATTGAGGACTTCAGCAAGTCTGGCTTCTGGAGAGATGGTTGTCTGTCTCTTCCCCCATTTCTTTATTCTCAGAAAATTGCAGCGAGACCAAATGTGGTGCTGGCGATGTTTATCTTCAGCACTTGACAAGGCCTCCTGATGTCCTTATGGATGCGAAGCTGGTGAAGCAGCTGTTATAAGGAGCGGGCACCGAGTGATGGGTTCGCAGGGCTCTACCACCTCCCCTCCCCCAGGAGCCCTGTCCTCATCCCTGATGAGTTCAGCATGTTTGTCAGAAACCTGGGTGAAAGACACTAAGAGATCCCTTTACTGAGCATCTGCAGGACACTGTGCTATGCACCTGCACATGCTTCCTCATTCAATCTTCACTATGTTCCTGGCTGGTAGGGATTACAATCCCCTTTTATGGATGAGAACAGTGAAACTCAGGATGGCTAAGATCAAATGGAAGATCCAGATTCAAGCCCAGGTCTACAGGCTTACAAGGTGGACATTGTAGCACTTCAAATGTCTTGGCCACCTCCACAGATGACCTGGAGCTTGGGGTTGGGGGTACAGATGGGGCTGTGAGTGTGTTGCATGATAAAATCAGGGTCCAGAATGATCTCAAGCTTAGAAGATGGGCTGAGATGAAAAAGGTGAAATACCACAGGGGAGAGAAACCCTGTCTAAGTTCAATATAGGACAGCAGGGAGGCAAGATGCAGACATGCTGCTTACTGATGTGCCAGAGTCAGATTCTGGCTCTAAACAGACCCTCACTGCTTTGATAAATACTAAAATAGAACCAAAGCTAGGCTGCAGCTGCACCAAAGGGGAGAATGTATTCAGAGAGAGGGAGTGATGTTCCTACTCTACCTCTAATGCTGATTGGGCCCCACAGTTTTGGGGGATACTTTAACAGGAATGTTGTCAAGAGGAGACAACCAGCAGGACGAGAATCAGAAACCAAGTGCTACAAAGAAGAAGAGGAATGAGAGTGGGTTCAGGCTGGAGATGCCATAAAAAGTTTGCAAATGTCAGTAGGGCTGACATGGTTATAGGCCCTGACTTCTCTGGAGCTGGCCTCTGGAAGGAAAAGGCAGGGCCAGGGGCAGGAAATTGAAGAGAGACAGAAGGAAGTTTAGAAGGGAGCTAGTAGAGGATGGAGAGGGCATCCTGGATGGTAATGAGCTCTCTGTCATGGGAAGTGACCAAGTAGAGTCTGTCAAACTCTGTGTGTGTTCTGGAGGGACTGTTTAGCTCCTTCTCTCTGAAGTGGGCAGCATGGGAGTTGCACGATCACCAAGGGAGGCCATTATTGTCCCCAAGGCAGGGAACACTATATGGGGATTCAGGCATTGTGGAAAGCAGGTAGGAGCCTCTGTCATGGCAGCGCAGGAGGAGAGGTGGGATGGCCAGCCCTGCTCCCACACACAGTCTGTGACCTGGGGGCCAGGTTGGCCTTGTGAAAGCATAGACTCTCATGTCTCTCCTGCCCCATCCTAAGCTTCCTTTGATTTGTTTGTTTGTTTTCTGTTTTTTGAGACAGTCTTGCTCTGTCACCCAGGCTGGAGTGCAGTGGTGTGATCTCGGCTCACTGCAACCTCTGCCTCCTAGTAACTGGGATTACAGGCTCCTGCCACCAAGCCCAGCTAATTTTTGTATTTTTAGTAAAGACGGGGTTTCTCCATGTTGGCCAAGCTGGTCTCAAACTCCTGACCTCAGGTGATCCGCCCACCTCGGCCTCCCAAAGTGTTGGGATTACAGGTGTACAGATTTTAATTTCTCCACAGCCACCATGCCCAGCTCTAAGTTTCCTTTGGATGGGATGGGAAGAGCTCTACACTGGACCTAGAACCTAAGCAGGTGAGGGAAAGGGCACCTGTGGGCAAGGGGTGGATCTGTCTCCTCTGCCTCCTGCCAAATGACCTGAGGCAATGAGAGGATAGGAGGGAGAGGCTTTAGGTGTGGGAGGGAGGGCAGTGAGGGATGATGTGAGATGGTGGCAGGGAAAGGGTCTCTCTCTCTGGATCCATCCTTATGGTAGTGTTTTCAGAGATGGAGTCTTGGGGGTGGGAACAGAGCCTTCAGAGGGCAGAACCAGTGGAGGAGACTGCTGTGCTGCCCTGGGCACTGGCCCATTCAGGCCGCTGTGCTTGGGGAAGAAATGGAGGGAGGTTTGTGTTGCGGTTTCTCTAAGGACCAGCCCAGGGGTGTCAGGTGTGGCTTACAAAAAATCTATAAAAATTCTTCAAAAGCCAGCATGATGCTGCCTGTCCCCTGCCCTCTCCTCTATATTTGCTAAGTGGCCACTTGTCCTCACTCTGGGCTGGTCTCCAGAGAGATCTTTGTAACTAGTCTGAAAAGAAGCCACCAGAGTAGCATCAAAGACTTGCCCCACTCCCTCCCTATGAGGGGGAGAGGGAGGGGGAAGGTCAGATGGGACCGTGGCAGCTGCCCCTCCCTTTAGTGGTGACAGCAGGTACCACTGCCACCTCTCCTCAAATGCACCCTCTCTATACTCCCAGGAAGCCAGGGGGTTTCAAGTCATCCCAGCATCTCTGGGGGCTGTGGGCTGAGGAGGGTGTGGCCACCCATCTGAGAGGCCCTACTTCTGCCTGGTGCCCCATCTGGGCAAGGCGATGGATCCCAAATCTTAAACCCAAGAGGAGAAATGTTGCTGTATACCCAGATGATGATATGAACTTGTCCCACCTCATGGGGAGGTGCATTTCCAGGCAGAGAGGCAGGAACTGATGCAGTGAGCACCTACTGTGTGCATGCCAGGCTCCAATCCACAAGATCAGCCCAGAAAACCTGGGCAGTGTGGGCCTCACTTCAAAGAGGCTGGCTGCAAGCTGGAGGGCACCCAGGATGCTGTGGGATCTTGAAACCAGTTCATTAAGACAGCCAAGCTGCTTTGCCTGGGGAAGTGTAGACTCCCCAGGGACCACATCACACTCTTCAAAGAGAAGAGGCTGAGATCAGAGGGGGAATGGACAAGACCAAAGGTTTATGTGTGTGTGTATGTGGAGTAGCCATAGGCTCATGGAGTTTTTTTTGTTTTTGTTTTTGTTTTTGAGACACAGTCTTTCTCTGTTGTCCAGGCTGGAGTGCAGTGGCATGATCTTGGCTCACTGCAACCTCCACCTCCCAGGTTCAAGTTATTCTCCTGCCTCAGCCTCCCACGTAGCTGGGATTACAGGCGCCCACCACCACACCCAACTAATTTTTGTATTTTTAGTAGAGACAGGGTTTCACCATGTTGGCCAGGCTGGTCTTGAATTCCTGACCTCATGATCCGCCCACCTCGGCCTCCTAAAGTCTTGGGATTGCAGGCGTGAGCCACCGCACCCAGCCAGACTCATGGATTTTTAGAGCCTAATGGACCTCAAAGGCCAGTCCCCACTTAATGTGCAATAAAGGGAAGTTTTCTGTGTATGTGTTTTTGTATATGAGTGTACATGTTTTTCTAGTTTTTGTGTGATCTGTGTGTGTTCATATATGTACTCACCTACACACACAAACCATCTTAAGGCAGATCACTTTAAGCAGCAAATGACTAGAGAAGTCCCACCAGAGGGTAAAAAATGAACCCATCACCAACCAACTACCTTCAAGTGCAATATTCCAAACCAGAGACCACCACCTCTTGCCATTCACTGAGACTGCAGGCTTTGTTATCTAGTCTGCCCTCAAAAGTGTTGGCTGACTATGTGATCTATGTAGGAGGCTTGCTGGGGTTGCCCTGCAGCCTCGGGGGCAAAGCCAGGAGCTTGGGGCAGAGGGAGGTCCCCAGGAGGCAGGTTGAGCTCAATGTGGGGTGGCCATTTCTATCACTCAGCCATGGGAAGGCCTGCTTCTGGAGGTAGTGAGCTCTCTGTTTTGGCAGCACAGGAGAAGAGACTGGGATGACCATGTGCTGCCAGGGAGATTGTTGTCCAGGGTGGGCTGTTGAGAGAGACCACTGCTGTCTCTGCCTATTTGCAAATTTCACCATGCTGGTTCTGAAAGCTCTGAGACTGGGTGATGTGGAAGTGGTGGGTGTGGGGAAGCTGTGTTCACCAAAATGTCCAATTATCCAGGACAGACTGTGCCCGAAACTCCTGGACATGGAGGCTCATGGGAAAGAGCCTATGTCCTCAGGCTGGGGCTGGGCCCCAAATAGGGCACGCGCATTCATTTCTTCTGAAGCGTTTCCGCTCTGTGACAGCACTGACCATGTCTGACCACATGCAAAGAGCTACCCCTAGGATGGAGTTGTTGACCATGTGAACGAGGGGCCTGAGAGGCCCACTATCACAAGCCTCGGCAGCTGGAGTGTCCACAGGACTCTAAGACCTCCAGGTGTCAGGTGGTGGCTTCTGGACCCATTATGCAACATTTGATTTAAAGGGTGGAAGAGTTGATGGCCCCAGCCCTGCTGCTGCCTTCCCAAAGTCTAGGATGCAGAGATGAATACCAGGTACCTTCCATGATGAAGTCGCAGGCAACACCTTAGGTGCAACAATAAGGGGGCAGGAACCTGATCTCTTTGTTGTAGCAGCTTAGCTCATCACTGTACTCAGCTACCACGAGGAGTCCAAATAGCCCCTTCAAGGACTCTGTATCATGTCACCTTGTTGGAGTTTCCTTAGACCCCTTATCATTAGCTGATATGAATTATTTGTTTATTGTGTGTTCCATACTCCCTGCTAAGAATGCAAGCTTTACAAAGACAGGGCCTGATTGGTTTTTTTTTTCTTCTTCTTCAATGTAATATTCCTAAAATCCAGAACAGCAATTGCTCATAGTGGGTGCTTCATAAATGTTTGCAGTTGCATAGAGAACAAGGATGGTATTGCAGTGAAGGTGGTGATGAGGGATGGAGAAGGGGATGGGCCCCTTTAGACTTAGCTGCAATGCCATCTGACCTGTTCATGAATTCTCAACGCTTTCCTGCCATCCCTTAGGGAGAAGGATGCCAAAAGGGCTCAGACACTAGAGAGCCATGTCCAAGCCCAATGAAGGTGTGAGCTCAAATCAGAATGAGGTCCCTGCCAACCCCTCCTTCTCCCCATTTCAATCCACAATGGCAGTCAAAATTCTACTTCTTGCCTTGCATGGTACCTGACATGCAGTGACTCCTCATCAAATATACATGGAATAAAAGAATAAATGAATGGGTGCTGTGGCTGCAAGGACTTCATGGTGAATTTAACCACATTAGCACTTTATACTTAGGCTCCTAAATTGGTCTTCAAGATTCTAGAATCAAAGGGAGTCAGTTATTGGCCAATTCTCAGATAGTTTACGAAGAAATAGTTCCACTACAAAGAGATTTAGCTTCTGTGTGTGCCACTGCAGGTGTGAAAATGTCTGTGTGTCAGTTTGCATATATGTGAGAGCGTGTACATATGCATTAAGAGTGTGCATCCTTCTTGCCAAGGTATGTGCGCACACATCTGTGTGTCTGTGACCGTGTGTAGATATTCACAGGTGATTAATGACAGCGTATATGTAGAGTGTGTGTGTGTGTGTGTGTGTGTGTGTGTGTGTGAATTCTTGGCTGCAGAATCTGAATTTCTGCTAGTACTATTTTCTTGGTACACACCCAATCCTGATCCCCTTTCTTTTCCTTTCTTCTCAGAAATCCATTACTAAAAGGTTTTTTACCCGCCTCCAGGGGGAGGGGGTTGGGGGAAGGAGACGCTAAAATCACAAGGCCCAGATCAAAACACTCAGCAGCTAAATGAATTCGGCAGCATTTTCCCGCATGACTTGGAGGGATAATTTAGCGAGGCCGCCAGCTGGAAGGAAAGGGATTAATTCTGCACTTAGCACAGCTCCAGTGAATAATTCATTACTGGAGACCTTTGTGCCCAGCCCCTGGGCAATGGGGAAACTGTTCTGCCCACCTGCCTGTTGCCTGCCTGGGCCCACTAGTCAGTCCCCTGACCAGGGGCACCTGACGCTCCTTTTAGACCCAGGATACACATGCCCAGTGGAAGCAGCAGGAGGCAGAGGGAGGAGGGGAGGGGTTGGCAGTGGCCAGTGGCCACAGGCAGACTCTATACCTTGGGAAGAGGCCCTGGAGGGTTGGGCTCCAAACTGGGAAGTTTGTGACCTTTTTCTCCAAGATTCTGGTGCCTCTTTCTTGGGGTTTGTTGCTTCTACCCTTGAGAGGGCAATCTTGAACACCTATAGCAGGGAGTGCTAATAGGGTCTCAGGCCCTCTCCAGAGGCCTTGTAAAGGCACTTTCAGGCTGGTACCAGCCCAGATATACTCCTCATACCCCACACCATAGGATTCCCTGTGTTCTTCATGAGTGAGGTCACAGAGCCAAGTGCTACCCCAGAGCTGGTGGATATTTTTCCTGCATGGGAAGAAGGCAGGAGTGGGCTGGCGCGGACATTATTCCCTGCAAACACTTTCTGGGTTCATGGTCCTAAACTACCCACATCCCAGCACCACTGAGAGGAAAGGGGGAAAGTCCAGCGGGTGCCTGGCATGTGCGCTGCAGCCAAATGAGCGGGTTCTAATATGGGCTGAGGCCAGGTGTAGCTAGCTAGAGGGATCGAGGCTCATCCAGCAGGCAGGGCTTAGCCCTGGGTGTCTTCACATTTGGACCAACCCAGCTGTGGTAGACAGAATTCCAAAAACGGGCCTCCAAGATTTTACACCCTCATTCTTGGAACTCGTGAATATGATGATTGATCACTCCTGGGATTATGTTTGTTATATGGCACCGTTGACTTTAAGATAGGGAGATGATTAGAATGGCCTGACCTTATCACACCAGCCCCTCTAAAATCCCTCTAAAAGCACCTCTAAAAGTTTTCTGTGGCTGCTGACAGAAGAGGAAGTCAGAGTTTTGAGGTGTGACGGGGACTGGACATGCCTGCTGGCTTAAGATGAACGGGGCCATTGTGAGGGGGCATGTGGGCGTCCTTCAGGAGCTGAGAGCCGCCCCGGCTGACAGCCTGCAAGGAGACCGGGATGTGAGTCTGGCACTGCAGGGAACTGGATTGTGGCGGCTATCTGAATGAATTTGGAAGCAGATTCCTCCCCAGAACCCCAGAAAGGAATGCGACCCTGCCAACATCTTGATTCCAGCCACCCTGTGTCATGGGACCTACATATAGAAGTGTCAGCTAATAAATGGGCATTGTTTTAAGCTGCTAAGTTGGTTATAAAGCAATAGAAAACTGATATCCTATTTCACCCTTGCAGAACCTCGATCCCAGTGAGCCAGACTTGGCTTGGGCTTGGTCAGAGGCTGACTCCCAGGTCTGGGTGGCCCTCTGCTCACAACTCTCCTCTTCCTAATCCCAGCTCTCTCTATGTTTTTCTGGAGTCTCAAATCACCCTTAGACGTTTCTATCCAAAGTAGTAGTCCCATCCTCCCGGAAGTCCCTGAACAAAGCCAGCAATTGTGAAGGAAGTTGGATCTCACTGACATGTGCCTGCTGGCCCTGACCCTCCCCTGGCCCACAGCCTTACCTCAGAGGAAAGCAGCTGGAAGGAGAGATCCACTGTGGGGGCCTCACCATTGATAGTTTTCAGGCTGGTGTCCTGGGGAGGAAAAGGGAGCACTCAGACCACGCTGGCCAGGGCAGCTTCCGCCTCTGCCCCACCTACTGTTCCGGATTTCTCTGGAAGGTGTCACCTGGGGGCTGCACCCAGGAGGGTGGGAGGGAGGTGGGAGCTGGCCTCCTGCTTCTGCCTCCGCAAACTGCCTCCACACCACCCCTTCTAACCCCTCTAGAGACCTGTGTGGTACTACCAGGCTCATCTGACAGAGAGATTCTCATTCATTGAGGTCTATTATGTCAGGATGGCCAGAAGTATTTTGGGAGAAATGATGGCATAGGAATAGAGAATGATGGTAACAATATTATTTATTCTTGTTGAGAACTTATTCTAAGTGCTTTCCATGGGTTTTCTCATGAAATCCCACAGCAACCCTATGAAAAAAGTGCTATCGCCATGTACCCATTTTATAGGCAAGGAAACTGAGGCATTGACACTTTCAGTAGTTTTCCCATGGTCATGTTAGCTGGTATGTGGTAGAACCAGAATTTAGACCCAGACAGTCTGGCTCTAGAGCCTGAGCTCTGAACTCTCTTGTTATACACAGAGATTTTGTACTTGGCATGCTGCTCCTGTGCTACAGATGAGGACTCTCGTGGTTCAGTAATGTGCCTGAATTTCCACAGTGAGGATGGGGCCAGGACAGGATTTGAACCTGGGTCTGGCTGGTTGGAAGCCTGAGATCTTGCACTGTCTCACAGGGTCACCCTGTACTTGTCTCCCAAGTTGCTCAGGGGCAATTTCTCTGGCTTGGTTCGTCATAGTCCCAGAGGCAAGACTGGCTTCTGGGATTCCAGGGAGCTCCTCACTCCTAGACTGGGTGGCTTCCCTGGTGGGTGCCTTGACAGAAGCTTCTGGAGAACCCAAATTCTCCTATGGAGGTGCGGTGAGGTGGGGCAGGGTGAGGCAGGGTGGGGCCAGGTGGGATTGCCAGGTGCCAAGCTCAGGGCAGGGGGCTCACCATGATGGGGAGTCGCTCCACGTGAAGCCCATCCAAGCCTTTCCCTGTCAGCATCTTCCGGTACAAACGGCTCTTTAGCGGCAACACAGAGATGCCCAGGGGCTGGTCGAGGGTCCACGGCTGGCTGCCTTTCACTGTGGGTGAGGGATCAACTGGGACTCCTGCCAAAGTCCCCACCTCAGCCCCATCCTTTAATATCTGACATCCAGTCCTCCTGTCTCCCGCTACCTGCTTTCCTGCCTCCTGGCCTTTCCCTGCACATACATCCTCTTCTCATCTTCAGGGCTTTGTGAACTCAAAGCCAACTCTAAATGTACTCTGTGTGTCAGAATTTATATACATCAGCCTCGTCTCCACCCTTTGGGGGCTTCAATCCCACAGTGCAGAAGACTGTGGATCAGCTGGTCTCTGAAGCCCATCTCCCTCACCCCTCTCTGTGAGTTCCGAGGGCTCCAGCCCTCCCCCATCACTGATGGGTGCAATAAAACAAAGCTTGAGGCTAAGACCTAGTATGGGACAGGCCCACGTGTCCTGGCCTGTGGACAAGGAATGCAGCCAGCTCTCCTCTGCCTGCACTAGGAAGCTGCCTGGGCATCTGGGAACCATCCATCCCTGTGGGAGGCAGAGGTGGGATGGTCTGAACACCCTTTCATAATACAAATCTCCTGAGGCATGGCCACCCTGGCGAGGCACCAGGGGTCACGTACTTGAAGTTGAGGAGTAGTACTCCAGCACCAGGGCTGTGTCTTCTGAGAAGTTGGTAGCTCCATCTCGGCCTTGGAAGAGGAAGGATTGATTCCATAGGGGCTGCTCTGGGGGTCCCCCAGGCTTGGACAGCTAGAGGGAGAGGGTAGGAGCAGGTGGTGGGGGCCACAGCTTCTCCCAAATCAAGGCATACTCAGATATTTGGTTGTGTGTATCTATATTTGTCACAAATCTTTCTCCCAATATAAAAGCAAGCTGGCTGGGCACGGTGGCTCACACCTGTAATCCCAGCACTTTAGGAGGCCAAGGCAAGTGGATCACTTGAAGTCAGGAGTTCAAGACCAACCTGGCCAACATGGCAAAACCCCGTCTCTACTAAAAATACAAAAATTAGCTAGGCGTGATGGGGGACTCCTATAATCCCAGCTACCCAGGAGGCTGAGGCAGGAGAACTGCTTGAACCCCTGGGGGCAGAGGTTGCAGTGAGCTGAGATCGCACCACTGCACTCCAGCCTGGGTGACAGAGTGAAACTCCATCTCTAAATAAATAAATAAATAAATAAATGCAACACACACGTAATAAATACATTTGGGAAAATGCAGAAAAATAGGAAGAAGAAAAACACCTCCTGTGTTCCTATGATAAACACAATAATTCATAAAACTGTGCTTCTTCCTAGTTTTTTTCTGTCTATATTTTGTGTATAATCACTATTCTAGCATCCTGCATTTTTCATTTGCCGGTAAAACCTAAGCATATCCACAACAGAAAACTCGTTACCCATGACTTGAGTAACTTCAGGATATTCTGTCAGTCCAAGTGCCCTGATTTCTTCCTTCCCATTTTTCCCTATAATAACACTGCATTGAACGTTCTCTGCTACATATCTTCATGTCGCAAATTACTTCCTTAGTACAACTACCTAAAATAGAATTGCTGGCTTATAGGACATGTGTATTTTAGGACACCTCATTCATTATTGGTAAACTGTTTTCCTAAAGTGTTGTACCCGTGTTCACACCCATGGCTGGTGGTGTCACAGATGCCAAGTTAGACATGACCTCTGTCTGTGTCACCAGCGCCTCTCTTTCCCACACAGTTTCCCCAGCCCCTCTCTTTCCCACACTGTTTCCCCAGCCCCTTGCAGAGGCCAAGACATCTCTGCAGACTACAGAGCATCCGTGTGCCCGAAGTGTGGGCCAATGGGCACTCGGGGGACTTGATGGCACCCTAGGCCAGCAGTTAGGGCACACACATGGGTATGATTTAAACAATGAAACAAGACAGTATTAACTGTAGCACTGCCCAATAAGAGAGCTATATGAAATATTCCCATGGGTGGTCAGAAAAGCCTCCTTAAAGGAAGCAGAACCAGAGAAAGGCTCTGAAGGAAGGTCTGGCTGGGTGAAGACAGGGATAAAGGTCTTCAGGATGGGAAAACAGCACAAGCAAAAATGTGGAGTGGCACTGAGCACACCCTGTGCAGAGGACGCCTGGAATGAGGAGAGACTCCAGGGGGAGGCCCAGCATCTGCCAAGGCCAGAAGGTGGGAGATGGGAGATGGCCATCGGCCTGTAACTCCCAGCTGGCAGCCCTGCAGGGTCCCAGCACAGGGCGGGGCTGTGGGTCGTTGCTACAGACCCACCAAGTGGCTGCGTTGCCTCTGTTCCCCAGCCAGGGGCTGTCAGCAACGGTAGCAGCCGCTCCCACCTCCTGCTCCCCCGCAGGAATCAGTCATTGCTCGAAAAGGTCAGCACAAATGCACTGCGGCTCCAGGAGTTATTGATGCAGGATCATGAAATATCAGCGTAGGTCCACTTCCCCACAGTGGCAGGGTGCTGACGACGGTCACACTAATGGGCCTGGTTTGTCCAGGCCCAGCCCGAGGCTCAGCTGTGTCTGCCCCTGCCCCTGGGGAGATGGGTTGCAATCACTGCAGGGCTAGGGTGCCCTGGACACCTGAACAGAGACTGCAATGATGGGAGCATACCACTTCTTATGGGAGCTTGGCCAACAGGTCTGGTGAGAGAAGTTGGTTGTGAGTTCTGTGGGGCTTGGGAGTGATCTTTCAAGATTGATCCCCAAACCATGTCCCTCCCAGAGTCACCCCATTCTCCTGGGTGCAGAAAGCTCCACGTGGCTAGGACTGTCTGCCAGGCATTGGGGCACCTGTGACTCAGTCCCCTGCCGCCCATACCTTGCTCCTACCCTGGAAGAGGGTTATTTAGTAGATGCTAGCTGCCCTTTCTGGGACCTATTCATGTGTCTAAATGGAGCCTATGAAGCCAGAGGTGGTGAGTGGCTGCCTGCCCAATAAGGAACAGCCCTTTCCCTGAGTAGTTTCCCAGGGCAAGTCACCTAGGAAAGATCCCTTCAGACCTAGGACTGGGGAGGGTGGGTCAGCCTCTCTTGTGCATGTTCAGGCAGGAGTGGTGGGAACTCAAAGTTAGAAGACCTGCAGTCTGAGGCCAGAGCCCTGGTGAGAGTGCTGTGGCTGATGTGTGTGCAGGGTGGGGGCGGGGAGAGGCAGGCATCTCCTGCAGATGCTAATGGGAAGGGCCACAGCGGTAGTGGAATTACAGAATGTCATTAACCCTCAGCTGTGATCTTCAGCAAAGCCATTAACCCCCAGCCATGGAGGCAGACCTGCTTCCCCTGGGGACAGAGCCTTCATTCCATGGCCCCTCCAAGCCCGAAACCTCATTTCCCCTGGGCCCACCCACATCCACCTCTGCCTGCTCTGCCCAGGCATAGTGGCCGCCATCTGGAGGAGTAGCTGCTGGGAGCAGATGCTGGGCTGGGGTCTCTAGGGAGCTAGAACTCCCTGGCTCTGGGCCTGGGTCTGCCTCAACCTTGCCGTGTGGCCTTCAAGTCCCTTCTCCTCTTTGGGACCTACTTTTCCCATCATCCCATGGGGATATGCCTCAAACTCCTCACTTTGAAAGCCTGTTGTAAGGTTAAAGGAGACAATGGATGTTTTGCTATTAAGATGAAAGTTCAGCTTCACTGAACTCAGCAAATGTTGACTCTGGGGGACTTCTCCATGCCAGATGCCGGTGGGGTGCTGCTAGAGCCAGACTCTGCTCCCGACCCTGTAGCCCACTATCATCCAGGAGGATAGGGGACAGACAGACACACACACACAAACATGTAGAGTCCTAAGCAAGCTGTGGTTGTGGGAGCTGGGGTGTGCGAGGAGAAAGCCATGACTTCTGACCCCATTTCTCAGGGAGGACCTGAAGGACAAGGGCAGCAGGTAAGGAAGAAGAAGGCCATTCCAGGCTGCGAGTGCAACAGAGGTGGAGGCTGGAGGTGGGAAGAGGCAGTGTGGGTGTGGAGAACAGCAAGTCGTCCAGTGGGGCTGCAGAATGCCTGTAAGAGCTGGAGCCATAAGCCAGGAGGCTGGAGGGCACAGGGCCTGTGGACCTGGCTGAGAGTGGGACTTTGCCTTGTCGTGATAGCGACGGGGGGCCCAGGGGAAAGGCTAGGCAGGGGATGCCCTGGCTGCTCCTCAGAGAATGGATGGCAGGGGCCTGAGGGGAGGCCAGCAGTAGGGCAGGGTCTGTGGGGATGGAAGGGGCCCCAGGAGAGGTTGGGGACAGGCCAGCTGTGGGGCTGAGAGAGGAGGGGATGGTGGTGGGCACACATGGCTCCAGAGCTCCACTCCAGCTCTGTAGGAGACCAGAACAACAGGAGCAGCTTGTTGGGCAATGGGCCCCTTCCAAGGTGCTGGGGTAGGAGTAACTTACACGGCCCACCCTATGTTGGTTCCAGCAGGCTGGACCAGGTGAAGTCCGACAGGCCATCTACCCCTTAACTCACCAGTTCAGGCTTTGCCATCATCACCAGGCTCTACTGAGGGCCACCAAACCTACCACCATGCCCCTCCTTGCCTCATCGCCAGCAGATGGCCCTTGGGTTCGGGTGGCTCCGCCTCCATAACCTTCCACATTTATACCGGCAAGGCAGAGCCACACCCCTCCTTAGTGATTGGCTCAGGGAAGTGCATGTAACCCAATCCTGGCCAATCAGACAGGAAGGAGGTCTGCTGAGGGATGGCTGGGTAAGGTTGGTTTCCAGTTGCTCTTTAAAACCACCTGCAAGAACAGAGGCTGCGGCTGAGCACGGTGCCTCAGGCCTGTAATTCCAGCACTTCGGGAGGCCAAGGCAGGCGGATCACCAGAGGTCGGGAGTTCAAGATCAGCCTGGCTAACATGGTGAAACCCTATCTCTACTAAATATACAAAATTAGCTGGGCGTGGTGGCACTCGCCTGTAATCCCAGATACTTGGGAGGCTGAGGCAGGAGAATTGCTTGAACCCGGGAGGCAGAGGTTGCAGTGTGAGCCAGGATCGCGCCACTGCACTCCAGCCTGGGGGACAGAGACTTGGTCGCAAAAAAAAAAAAAAAAAAGAGAGAGGCTGCCTCTTATCTGCTGGTCTTTCATTCTATCTGGGTGAAGTGCCCCCATGAGCCGTTAGCCAGCTGAAGATGGTAATTCGGGGTGTTGGAAAGATCCTGCGACCTCGAGGACGCTTCTGAACCTGAGCATCCACCAATTCTGGCAGCATTCTATGTCATGAGTTGATGTGGTGTGTGACAATAAATATACTTAGTATTTAAGCCGATCCAAGTTGGGGTTTCTGTTACTTGGAGCCAGATGTGAAAAGGGCCGTGGTGAGGCTGGCCTCAGAGGGGACACTGGCACTAGGGGAGGTACAGCTCTGTTAAGAGTGGAACCCATTTACCTTGGACCCTGGGCCTGGACACTTTGCAAAGATTATCCTTTGAGTTCTCCTAACAGATTGGAATCAATGAGTCTGGAGAAAGGAGCAGCTTACGAAAGGTCATGCAACCAGTAAGTCACAGAGCTGGGGTCAAACCCAGGTCAAACAGTGCTTTTGCACGGTGACAGTTGGTAAGAAATCACAGCCCCCCAAGATGTCAGAGAGGGCAGGCCCTAGAAATTACCAAGTCCAATCCCACTCCCTCAACTGTAGAGATGAGGGGACTGACACTCAAAGGGGACAGGGCAGGGGTCTGTGTGAAGTCTGAGCTCAGGCTGCTGACTGGTGCCCCTCCAGGTAGGGCTCTGCCTGGGCAATCCCTACCCCTCCTTACCACAGCAGCCTGCTCCTGTTCTCTCACTGCTGAACCTGGGCACCTCTGTGCCGGCTGACAGCAAATTCCCAACCTGGACCAGCTGCCATGGGGTTGGGTGATGTTCAACAGGTGTCCTGCCATTGCTGGACCGGGTCCCACACATGCAAAAGGCATTGGGAACAAGTCTCCGTAGTGAGTGGCACCTCTCCCACCCAGACTAGTTAGGCAGCAAAGGCAGCCAGAGAAAGCCTGGGGGTGGGAGGGGGCGCACTCATTAAAGCAGGCAGTGCCTCTTGCCCCTTGGGACAGCCTGCTGATTGGTTCTTAATTTTCTGGGCAAATGCAGGGCCATGTGTGAGGTAACTCTGGGGAAATCAGGCAAAGGATTGGTTTGGGTTTGAAGCCTCTGTCCCCAGGGTCCCCCTTTGTCCCACTCCTCCCCACCACCATCACTCTACCCCATGTCTGAGCCTTCTTCAAATGTCTTTGCCTTTAAATGAAGCCTGGGTTCCAAAGGGGTGTCTTGTTCTATTTTTGCTATGCCAGACATGAGCACTGGTGGGCAGACAATAGGAGGGACCTCCAAAAATCCCTCTGTCCTCCAAGGCCCCTAGGAATGTTGGGACCATTGTGTAGGGCAAGTTGGCAGTGAAGCGCAGATAATGAGAACAGACCAATCTGGCTATTCCCCTGAACCTAGCCATGGTCTGTGCGTGCACCCGCCCCCAACCTCATACTCAAACACATGGCCCTCCTGTCCGCCCTGACATGCGTCACAGCCTGCATGTCTCCACCTCACACTTGTGCTATTGCTGTGCCCAACCTGTACCAACCCTTCCTCTGTCAAAAATTCAAGACTACCCGCCGAGTGCGGTGGCTTACTCCTGTAATTCCAGCACTTTGGGAGGCCGAGGTGGGCAGGTCACAAGGTCAGGAGTTCGAGACCAGCCTGGCCAACATGGTGAAACTCCATCTCTACTAAAAATACAAAAATTAGCTGAGCATGGTGGCGGGTGCCAGTAATCCCAGCTACTTGGGAGGCTGAGGCAGGAGAATCGCTTGAACCTGGGAGGCGGAGGTTGCAGTGAGCCAAGATGGTGCCACTGCACTCCAGCCTGGGCAACAAGAGCAAGACTCTCTCAAAAAAAAAAAAAAAAAAAAAAAATTCAAGACTGCCTTCTCTAATCCAGGCTTTACATCCCTCTCCTCTGATTAAAAGGAGGGTTTTTGTTTTTTTGTTTTTTTTTGTTTTTTTTTTTTTTTTGCTGGGCGCAGTGGCTCATGCCTGTAATCCCAGCCTTTTGGGAGGCCAAAGCGGGTGGATCACCTGAGGTCAGGAGTTCGAGACCAGCCTGGCCGACATGATGAAACCCCGTCTCTACTGAAAAGATAAAAATTAGTCAGGCATGGTGGCATGTGCCTATAAGCCCAGCTACTTGAGAGGCTGAGGCAGGAGAATTGCTTGAACCTGGGAGGCAGAGGTTGCAGTGAGCCAAGATTGTGCCACTGCACTCCAGCCTGGGAGACAAGAGCAAAGCTCTGTCTCAAAAAAAATTTTTTTTACTGGGTTAAAATATACATAACACAACATCCACCATCGTAGCCATTTTTAAGTGTACAGTTCAGTGATGTTAAATGCATTCATTTGTTTCTATTGTTGTGTAACCATCACCACTATCTATTTCCAGGACTCTTCATCACTCGAAACAGAAACTATGTACTCATGACCTGTAACTCCCCGTTCTTCCCTTTCCCCAGCCCCTGTAGCCATTGTTCTACATTGACTTTGAATTTTCCTATTCTAGGTATCCCATATAAGTGGAATCATACATTTGTCCTTTTGTAACTTCTCTCCTCTGATGTGATAGCCCTGACAGGCCCCCCCAGTTTGTTATTAGATTATACATTATCTTGTGTTGATGTTCAACTTTTTCACCCACGTGACTCCCATCTTCACCAGACCAAGAGTTCCTGGAGGGCAGTTTCTCTGCCACACAGGCGAGCGCAGCCATGGGTATGCCGTGGGATTCAGTCAACTCTTACTCAATAGTCAAGGGAACTGCTGACTGACTCACTGAGTGAGTGAACAGTGACTGTGTGTGGGAGTTACAGGAAGCTGGAACCACTGGGGAGGAGACATACCTGAGGGCATCCATTCTGGCTGACGCGAGGCACATCAAAGTTCATCACGGACGGGATAGGGAAGGAGAGTGGGGTGATGGGCAGCCCCACGGAGGCCAGGTCCCTGTTGGCCTGGCTGACCCTGGGGAGGCAGGGAGACAGGGTCAGTGCTCTGGGTTCTGCACCTGAGCCTGGCAGCCCAGGGTCCCCGCTTTGACTCTGGGTTGATGCAGGAGAAGGGAGTTGCAGGGACCCTGCTTAGTTTGGGCCTGGACCTCATGACAAGTGGGGACCACTGGGCTGGGCGTGCATCAGTCATCTTCCTTCCTCCAACAAGCAAGGGGGCTTCATAAGTCATAAAAACTCAATAGGAGATACAGAGAAGTAGGGGAGTCATCTTGGGCCATCAGGGCCAGTTGAAAGTGACCGAGACAGACCCTGACTCCCAGGAGTCGGTGCTATGGCAGACAGCATACGTTCATAGGGAATTTCCCACTGTGTGGCAAAGTTTGAATCTCCTCCTGAGGACTGTGACTCCAACAGACTCAAAAGGAGGTCTAGGGGAGGAGGGGATGAGTTGTGGCTGGGGCCAGGGAGACCTTCAGGATGAGGAGGAAGTAGACTCCGCCCAGCAGGGCTAAAGGCTGTGAAGTTCCAAGATGGCCTTTGGGGCCAACCACTGGCTGGAGCCTGTGGCCCTGAGCTAGAGTGGGAGGGGGAGTGGAGAGGTGATGGGTGTGAGGCAGGGAGGCCGGTTGGAGGGGCTGAGGTGCCCTGAGCAGGGAATGAGGACCCCTCTTGTTGTCATACCCACACTCTCTAGCTGTTAGGCCTGGTATCGGCACTCATCCCCACCACTGCCCTCCAGCCTGCTCTCAGGAGAGGACTGAGCTGCCCCTTTCCAGGGGCCTGGGCTCTCCCTGGGGAAAGAAAGGCATGGTCTGCTGCAGGAAGCTTACTGGGACCTCAGACCCAGTGGAGAGGCTTGAAGGGCCTTAGGGGAAGAGGGGTTGCCGGAGGTCCTGGAATCAGCCCATGGCAGCAATGCCAGCCTCACCCCCTCCTCTGCCCTCTGCTCTGCCCTCCTCACCCAGGTCCTCCTGGGCCCCACTCACTTGAATTCCTTGTAGTTGGGAACCACCCGGGCAATCACCACTATGGGGTTGGGGTTGTTGGCCAGGGGCTCATTGACTCCCCGGAGAAAGATCTGGAAAGGAGAAGAGAGGAGGCAGGTGAACACCATGTGGCCTTGGGACCTTCCAGAGACAGCCAGCCAGACTGCCCACCCTCTTTTTCCCCATCCGTGATCTCATGGCTGCCTCCACACTTGACACCTTCTCCTCCCTGTTCCCTGCCTTACTCGGTTCTTGCTTTGCACCAGGCTGCCCTCCCTCAGGAAGCCTTCTCTGCCTAGCTGAGGCAACTGCTCCTGCTTTCTGTCCTGGGATTTACCAATGGATCTCTTACACTAGTTTCTTTGGGGAGAAAGGGTGCGATGAGAGTTGGGGCCTGGGAAGGGAGGTTGTGTTCTAACCTCAGCCCCTCCACTGGCTCCTGGGGAGGGGTAGGGCCAGGGGTAGGGCTAGGTGTTCCAGCTCCTTGGTTTTTGTCAGTCAAATGAGGCTCCTCCCAGGGCTGTGAGGGGTCTCTGATTAGATCATTTGTGAGACAGCACTTTATAAACTGAAGACAGGAAGCCCAGGTCTAGTTTCTCCGACCATGCTGAACTTCCTGAGATCAGTGGCCACAGCCAGTCTCCCCTTGCCTCCCTGGTACTCATCACCCTGGTGCCTGCTCCACTGCTCACCCTGGTGCCTGCTCTCCTGCCTTGCTGGTTTCCCCAGGAAGTACTGGTTTGGAACAGGATCATAGCATCCGCATCTCTGGGCTCCTCTGTCTTCATCAGATCCCAGTTGTCACTCCCCTGACCGCCCTTGGTTGTTCCCTCCTAAGTCCTCTCTCACCCCCTAAGGGCTTCCCTGCCTCCCAGTCCTGACTGCCCTCTCCTCTCCTCCAGGCTTCTATTGGCGCAGCTTTCAGAGAGCAGAGCGGGATCCCAACAGGAGGCTACAAAGCAAGAGTGGACAGCGTCACCTTGCTCCAACCCTCGCTGACCCCCTGCTTAGCCTGGGCCTGGGGGACACTGGAAGGCAGACAGGGGAGACAGAGAGTCTGTCCCCATGCACCTCTGCTGCCAGCCTAAGAGGCCCGGGTCTCCCGGACCCTGACCCTCACCCCATATCCACCAATGGCTCCCACTCTCCCTCAGCCCTCACCCACCTTCCACTCAGCTCTCATTCCTCTTGCACCTTTGATTCCTCTGCCTCCTCACTAGTCTCTCTGCTTCTGTTCCTTTCCCTAATCCATCCTCTTTCCCAGGCAATTTGACACATGATGGCAAAAGTGCTCTTGTTAAAAATGAATGGGGTCATGTTACCTCCCTGCCCGACACCCCGCAAGCCCCTCTGCCTCGTCTCCCGGCAGGCCCCCAGTCCCTGTCTTCTTGCTCCAGACTCTTTTACTCCTGCCACACACCTCTCTTATTTCTGCCACAGGGTCTTTGCATATGCTGATCCCTCTACCCAGACTCCCCGCAGCTCCCGCCAACCCATCGTGGCTGGCTCCTTCTCATCCTGTAGCTTAAACGTCACCACCTCTGAGAAACTTCCCGTGACCATTCTTAATAAAGTAGCCCACCCTGTCCTCCCGATCTCAGTTGCTGGATTCCCTTTGCCATAGCACTCATCATAGCTTATGTTTATTCTAATTTATTTCTTGTTTATTTTCTGTCTATTTGGCTAGATCCCAAGCTCCACATGAGCAGGGACCATGTCTGTCTCATTCACGGTTGTCATCCTAGGTTTTAACAAAAGTGCCTGGCATGGAAAAGAGCTCAATATCTGTTTGTGGATAAATGAGGATCATATGAGCCAGGCGTGATAGCTCACACCTGTAATCCCAGCACTTTGGGAGGCCGAGGCTGGCGGATCACAAGGCCAGGAGTTCGAGACCAGCCTGGCCAATATGGTGAAACCCTGTCTCTACTAAAAATACAAAAAAATTAGCTGGGCGTGGTGGCACATGCCTGTAATCCCAGCTACTTGGGAGGCTGAGGCAGGAGAATTGCTTGAACCTGGGAGGCAGAGGTTGCAGTGAGTTGAAGTCACGCCACTGCACTCTAGCCTGGGTGACAGAGCAAGACTCCATCTCAAAAAAAAAAAAAAAAAAAGAGGATCATATGAGTGAAGGAGAAAAGAGGGGAACAGTGGAGGAAAAGGTTTACCCTTCTTGTGTTTGTGAGCATGAAAGAAGAAGAGACAGAGAAACAGAAAGACCCAAGAGGAAGAAGGGGAGAAGGCAGGCAGTGGTTTGGGTGAGGGTCTTGGGGGATGTGTGGGATCCTAGTTCCATGGTGCTGATGGGAAGAGAAGCAGGAAGAGGAAGGGGCTCTGGACACAGCTGACGGACTCTGCCTCAGGTACAGCTTAGGGTGGGAAGAGGTCCTCACTGGTATATTCCAGCTCAGCCATTCACTCCAGCCGGGTCACATTGGCCAGTTCCTGCTCCACTCTGGGCCTGTTTCCCTACTTGTGCGTAGAAGAGTTGAACTATAATCTCCCCTGAGTTTCTAGCTCTGACTTTCAATGGGAGGAGAGGGCCCAGGAGTGAGGCTTGTTCTGGATCATTCTCCCTTTTCTCCCTCCGCACCCTCCTTTTAGGCTCCTCTTTCAATACCCATCTCAGCTGGTTGTCCCACCTCTAACCCCACACAGGTGTGAGCTGATGGGCACGTATAATAGTCCTTAGGGCCTCGCAGCTCTCACTGAGGGCTCTGGAACTGAATCCCTTCACCACATTCAAAGGATTGAATCTCTGATGGTACATTTCACACATTGGATGGGTCTGGGGTCTGGGGCTGAGGGATTTCACTGGTGGCTGGCAGGCCCTGTTGCTCACAGGCTCCCCAGCAGGTGTAAAGCTGAAAAGGGGGTGGTGGCAGCTAATTTGCACCTGTTCTGTGTGGACTCTGATCAGGTGTGAATGAGACAGCTGCCCAAGTACACCACTCATGACAGCCTGGGAAACAGCAGAAGTTCCTGCTCCCGCCACGCACTCATCATCAGGAGCAGGCAGCTGCTCTGTGGCCATACCCATCGCACAGATGGAGAGGGCATCTGTGCTGGGGCAGAAGAGTGGGCAGGGTGCTGTGGGCCAGAGAAGGCCCCCACTCTACCACTCTACCACTCTACCAGGCAAGTCAGAGGGCTGGGTGGGGTGGGGCAGCTCCACAGCAGCCCTAAAGTTCTGCCTGTGTCTTGGGGATGTGGCCCCCTCCCTGTGGGATGCGGCCTGGGGACAGCAAGGCCAGGCTGTTGCCCCTCTTCCTTGTTCTTTGTGTGTGAATTGCTGGCTGTCCTCATGAAAGGGCATGATAGAAGGTGGCAGGGAGCAGAGGACGCCTGTAGGTCTGACGTGCTGGCATCAGAGGGGTGGCTGTGGGGGAGTAGAAATGTGGGTTAGGAGTTTTGGCTCCCATACCATACTCCCCTTGGGTCTCAGTGTCCCTGGCTGTGAAAGAAGGCAAAAGAATGCTTCCTTCCCTGCCAGGCTCACGGTGCTGGTGGGAAGTAGTGGGGGTGGGAAGGATAGGAACAGATCAGCCATGTTTGGGTAGGTGGAAGCTCAGAGCTTGGGTCCTGTGGCTCCCACCCTGATCATACTCAGGCCATAGCTGAATTTGAATCTGTCACCCATGGGCAGTTTGAAAGCGGGGAGGAATGGGAGAGGGGCCAGGTCCCTGCATCATGTCTGCTTTGAGCATCAAGAGTTCCTCCCAAAGCTGCTAATTGGCCTAGGGGCTGGATGGTGATGGGTCAAGGGGCAGTGGCCAGGCCCAAGGTGGGCCCAGCCGTGTCCTGGCTAATGGAAGAGGCTCTGTAAATAGTTGCTGGATGAATAAATGAATGAATAAACTAAATACCTGATCTCCAGACCAGTCAAACTCTTTAGACATGGTACTGAAGGAAAGCTCAAGGAGGCCCTAAGCTTTTGCTTGGGGGCCAAGGCACTATCCCAGGAGGGGAAGAATAGAACAGGAAGCTGCTGGGCTGTGGGCAAAAGGGGAGCATGGGGCTTCTCCCCTACCCCTAGCATAAGATTCGGGGAGACAGGCTCTGGGAGGCTCTGGTCCCCACTGCAGCACAGAGACGGTACATCAGGAGCAGCGGTGTGGCTGAGCCCCTGCCCCCACCTCCAAGGCAGAGAGGGAAGAAGAAGAGGCTTGAGCATCTTCATCCTTGTCATCCCTGCCAAAGGGCTTGTCTTCACAAACTCCTTTTGCTATTTTTGAAAGGCCTGGTTGCTTTTTCCATTCTTGACATCTCTGCTCCACACCCTCAGGTCAGCCAGAGGGGGCTAAGGGCAAGGAGTGGGGCATGCTCAAAGCTTGACCCTTTCCCACCCCACCCACCACCCCAGAGGGCCCCAGCCCTGGTACCTCCAGAGCCATGTGGTTGCAGCCGATGTAGCGGGGGATGAAGCTGCTCTTCCGAACGACTGTTGCGTACAATTGGGTCTTGGCAGTTGCTTCATCGGCTTTCCCAGACTCGGTGGGCTGGAGACAGGGTTGGGGCAGAAGACACAGAGGAAGGAGAGTGTCTAAGGGGCAGATCCTGGCCATAAATCCAGCCCTCTGCAGACAATCACTTGGCATTGCTCCGCTGGGGCTCCGAGCTGATAATTAAAGCTCATGGTCCCTGTGAGCCCTTCCAAGGAGATCAATATAATAAATCTTCCCTTTTCCATTTGAATATTTCATCACCCTTACAAGGACCACTGCCTGTCTGCTTTCCAGTAAAGATGTGATAACAAGGCCTGGGTTGTAAGTGAACAGACAGCCAGGGGGCCTGGGTGATGCCCCAGAATTACAGCTCAAGTGCTGAGTCTCCCAGGGTGAGTAGCGCATCTCTCTTTTACTTCCCTGCATGGCCCATCCTGAAGCCCTGGGATTGGGGTTCCTCATGGGGCCTAAGGGAAGGTAAAGCCCCCTGGTGCCACGATTGAAGAATTGCTTAGAAGAAAGTTCAGTGCTAGCCCGGAGGAGGGATAGGGGAGGGGAACTGACCAAACTGAGTACATACTGTGTGCCAGGAACCTTGCCTATCATTGCATGGGATCCTCAAAACGACTGTGCCAGCTTTGCCAGTGAGGATGCAGGCCTGGGGGTTAAGTGGCTTCCATGGGTATCCAGCTAAGAGGCAACAAACTTGGGCTAGGACCCCCAACAGTCTGGCTCCACATTGTTCTTTACTCTCAACCACTATCAGGGTCTGGAATGCACAGTGGGGAGGGGAATGTGATGCTTCTGCTCATCTCTGGCTCACTACCTGGCACATAGTAGGTGCTTCATAAGTCCTTGAGCAATGAGAGAGTGAATTCTACCCCTTACCTCTCAGCAGTAGGAGGGAGGACAGGCAGGGGTCTGGCCTGGGAGGCCCAACCTTGGAGTGAGGAGCCTCAGGCCCCTCAGTCAATGGCTTGGACCCAGTTGCTCATTCCAGGGGTGCATCCTAGGGAATGCTTTATTCCGTGTACCCCCCAACTCTCCTGGGCCTTCTGGCCAAGGCAGCATGTGGAGGCAGCTCAGAAGGAACTGGCTTGGGAGACAGCATGACCTGGGTTCACCCTCAACTCTGCCGCTCACTTGCTCTGTGACCCAGGAGGAGGAGATATTTCTCCCCAGGTCCCAGTCTCATGTCTGCAAAATGTAATTTACCTTGAGGATCTGAGAGGGGGTGTGAAATGTCTAGCACAGGGCCTGGAAGCAGCAGGTAGTCTGTAAATATTGTGTTTCTTTGATTTTTAGATCCACTCTTTTAATATTTATGTAATCAAAATCTATCTTTAATTGGTATATCCACTTAATGTGGCAGTTGTTCTATAATAATCAGCTGTTTTACAGAGATGAATTTGGAGAATTCCAAATTCTTGTAGACATCATTCCTGTGTATGTACCAGGAGCTATGTTTCCTGAGCCCCACATGGTCCTAGACTTGTCATGCTGTGGGTGGGTGTGGGATGCTCAGGGCTGCTCCGAGGGAATAGCTGGGGACATTCAAGGTGGTTCCCACCTGCTTTCCCCATGCTTCCCCAGGCCTCTGACTCACCTTCACCAGCTCAAAGTGGTAGGGGTGGAAGACACGCAGGTACTTGATGGGGATTTTGTAGGACAACAACTCCTGTTTCTTTCTGTTGTCCACCACCTTGAGGATCACATCTGGAAAGAGAAAAAATGAGCACAGGTTCATTTTTAAACGGATCCCTTTCTCTCCCACTAAGGAGAGACAGTGAGAGGTGAGAGACATTGCTGAGAGTAGGGTGCAGGGGCCACACTGAGGAATCAACATCCACACACATGTGTGGATTACCCCCGTGCACACAAACCCACAAGAACAGTCTGAGCCCCTGCACAGGGCAAAGCTCCATGCCAGCAGCTGTTAGGACCCCAACATGCAATTTTCTCCCATGGTCTAGAAACTCCCAGGTCAGAGATAGACACACACAAAACTGAGTCCAGTCCCCTGTGACAACAGACACACATGTGCACACACTGAGATACACAGGCAAGCAGGCATAGCACCTCTTTCCAGGAATAAGACTCCTTCCCTTGGTCACAAACACTTATGCCAGCTCTTGAGGCAGGATGGGGAGAGATTATCTCACACATGTTGCAGGTGAAGAAACTGAATTTCAGTAAGAAAAAGTGATTTGCTCAAGAAATCCTTTAATACAGTTATCAATAAAAGTCTACTACAAGTAAGGGAAAACTAGTCTAAATACTAAGAATAATGCACCACTTAGTAAACACCCTCCAAAGAGACTATATTTTCTCATAAAATGGCATGAATATTGGTATAAACTTTCTTTTTGAGACAGAGTCTCACTTTGTCACCCAGGCTGAAGTGTGGTGGCATGATGTCAGCTCACTACAACCTCTGCCTTCCAGGTCCAAGAGAGTCTCCTGCCTCAGCCTCCCAAGTAGCTGGGATTACAGGCGCCCGCCACCACACCCAGCCAAATTTTGTATTTTCAGTAGAGACAAGGTTTTGCCATGTTGGCCAGGCTGGTCTCAAACTCCTGACTTCAAGTGATCCACGTGCCCCAGTCTCCCAAAGTGCTGGGATTACAGGCATGAGCCACCGCGCCCGGCCGGTATAAACTTTAAGAAGAACACCAATGTCCTATAAATAATCATGACAGTCCTGTTTAGTGAGTGGGACTGTCATGATTATTTAGTGAGTATCTACTATGTGCCAGGCATGGGGATGGGCATGTCTCAGCCATGATTCCAACAAATTCTCACCACAACCCCCCAGGTAGGTATCATCATCTCTGTTCTTAAAATATGAACAATGGAGCTCAGAGAGTTATACAACTTGATCAACATAACACATCTAGAAAGTAGATGATGGGAAGGGTTGAATTTGATGACACTTGAGGCATCTTTCTATTCTGGAAATCTATGATTTGAGGAGGAAGAAGAGACGGGGAGGGAGAGAAGGAGGAGAAAGATACAGGATGGATGGAGAAAGAATGAGAGAGATGGGGTAAGAAAGGATACAAAACAGAGAAGAACAGGAAAGGGAGGATGGGTGGAGGGGTGTGCCTGAGGGAGACACTTGGGGAGACCCTTGCCCCCTGCTTCTCTTGAGACAAGGGGTTTCAGCACCAGGGACAGCAGCTGGCCCTTGAGGGCTCAGCAGGTTCAGTGGGCTCAGCGGCTGGGTCATTTGAAACTGGATGGGTCATTTGAAACTGGATGGGTCATTTGGATGTGGGGGTGGAGAAGGAAGCTGAGGGCTTTACTAAGTATTCTTCTTTCTCTGTCTTCCCCACAGCAACCCTGAGCACTTGCCAAGGTATCTCAAGAGCTTGTCATATGGGATCCATGCTCAAAGGAAAGATGGGGGAGAGGGCACTGAAGGTGTTGAGGTTGGCTTGAAGAAGGGAGATTGAGGCAAGGGATATGAAGTCAGCAGACCTGGGTTCTAGTACCAGAACACTAACTTGCTCTGTGACTGTTAGCAAGTAATTTAACCTCTCTGAGTTCATGTTTCTGCTCTTCAAAATGTCAACACTTTAATAAAAAGCCTTGTCTCTCCCCTTGGGTTGTTGTAAGGAGAAGAGTGTGTTTTCAAGCTGCAACATTCTGTGCAAATGCTCCTCGTGGCTGTCACTATTTTCCTTCTCTTTAGGCATCTGCAGCTCTCCATACACAAACCCTGCTGTAGGCAGACCTGAGGAAACTCAGCTGGGGGATTCCAGTGCTCCCAGCCAAAGCACCACCAGGAGCTGTGCAGACTGAAGCCCCTTATGCCAACTCACCATGGACCAGGAGTCCCCAGATCCATTTGGGATTTGCCAGGGTTGAACGAGAGGTGAGTGCCGTGCATTTTCCCCACCCACTATTCCTGGAGCTCTGTGTGGGCAGCCAGCAGATGAGCTGGAATTGGGGGTAATGGACAGCCACTCCTCCCTGCTCCTGTCTCCATGCTACAAACACGCTTCGTCAGCTTCCTCTCTGGGCATTGTGCCCTTCCGGCCTCCCACCGCTCCCTTTGTGTGGCCAACAAGCTATTTCTGCCACCCGCCTGCTTTGGCCCTGACACAGGGTCTGAAACTCCCCTTTGCTTTTCATTAACACATCCTTGAGCTACCTCCCACCCTTCCCCCGCCTCTTGGCCTGGCCTCCATCTCCCCCACCCCCACTGCAGACATCACCACAGCAACCGGTTCCAACAAGCATCCAGCTACTTCAATCTGCAATGAGGTGCCTGCCAATATTCCCTGCCTGCCCATGATGCCTCCCCACTCTCTTGTCCCTCCTGCAGTTAGTCCTGCCCCTCTCTCTGCTGCACAGATGGGCCCTGGGGTCACTGACCTTATTACATTTTTTCCTCTGTTACCCCAAGTATGTAGAGCCCAGGGCAGGATCCCAGCTCAGGTCCACTCACCACAACCTCTAACTTCCCACCAGCCACATAAATACATGCATGCATACACACAGAGCCACACACACAAACTACACATACTCATGCACTGCAAGATTCATCCAGACACACATACACCACACTGTTGCAGCTAGATACACTCACGCACACACACACATAAGACACACAGACATGCATGCCTACAAGTACAGACACAGCACACACCACATTCACACATGCGCATGAACCAGCATGCAGGCATTCACAAAGACATGCACACACAGGCACGCATGTGCCTCTGCATGAAATCCTAGGTCAATTTTTCCTCCTCTTTTGCATCTTCTTAAAGCATCCCAACAGCTCCACCTATCCCTTTACAGGCAGAAAAGAAAAATTATCTGGCTTGACCTAGAACTAGCTCCTTCCCCTTTTACGGAGGCTCCCCTTCCTGTTTCCTTTCTCCTCTCCCATAGTCTTCAGCTGGCTTTCTGTTCTGTGTGAGGAGAACAAGCAGTTCTGTCTAGGTCCTGGCAAGATTTCAAGGGGAAGAGGCAAAGTCTGTCCTCTCAGGGAGAGACCACCTGCAAGAAGCAAGTCTGAGGTCCTGACTAGATAAGATCAGAGACATCGCCAGGCACCTCTGGTCTGTGCTGACAGTGCCCGATGCGATGCCCCCCTATCCAGGTATCAGTCAATCAGTATTCCCTTGTGTCCAGCCTGAGCTCCCCCAGGAGAATGGAAATCCAACAGACACACAGTGTGAAAGTAAATACAAGTGTGCACATGCATGTGTGTACGTGGGCACCTGGTGGCTCAGGCTGACACCTGGGGAGGACTAAGCAGGAATAGGGATCCATTCTAGGGACATTTCAAATATTTTTTAAAAAATCAAATGGAAGCAGCAAGAACCCTGGAGCTGCAGTAAGAACATGCAATGCTGAGTCCTTGGTCCTCGGTCCTGAGCTTAAGCCAGTTAAATACCCTGAACCTCGATGTTCTCTTAAGCAATGGGAGCAGCATTGCTCTTCCTGGGAGGTGATGACTCCAATGAGCGATGTGTGGGGACGTGCCAGGAAGCTGTAATGTCCTGTTTCAGCGAGAGACGGCGGTAATAACAGCCATGAAAATAATAACAACAGTCATAAAAAAGATAAGCTTGCATTGTCTGGAAAATTCATTTATGTGGAACTCATTTCTCGAGCAGGATGGGGAGATGAGGCGTGACAGTATTATGATTTTTTCTAAGTGCTTTTAACTGAGCCCAAGGAGGTGTTCAGGTGGCTACCAGCTGCGGTGAGAGGGAGCCTGCTTCTGCTCTAAGTCCTTGGCTGTGTTCACACCCTGCCTGCACATGCCAGCCCTGCCCAGCCCCTGCCTTACCTTCTTGCCCTGCATCCTCAGCTTGGATCTCCACGTTCACTGTGTCCCCCCAGATAGGGGCTCTGGTGGGCTCTGAGGTCACAGATGTGACTGCCTTGGAGCTCTGGTTGTTCTTTTCCTCAGATGTGCTTTTCCTGGGGAGATCAGGGGCAGGGTGAGTCAGAGGGAGGGGTTCTGTCTGCTGCTTGTCCCCCTCCCGGGCTCCACTGTCCATAAATCTGAGTGGAAGGTGGACAGGATATGGAGAGCTCTGTCCCAAGCATAGACACTTGTGTCATCCCAGGCCTCTCCCCAGGATCCCCTGCCAGCCCGGGTGACCACACTGTCTCGCTGGCCACTACTGAGGTCTTCACTTAATCACAGGCCTCTCACTTAGAGAGGCTCAGGGCAGGGGTGGGGATGGGGGTAGAGGGTAGATGCCTTGCCCGCCTGACTTCCTAGCCCTTGCCAGGGAGGGCTGTCCAGCAGGAGCCCGTGTGCATGGCCTCCCTCTTCTCTCGGTTCTGTTTGGTGGGAGGAAGCCTCCGGGCATGGTGGCTGTGCGATGCCCCGCCTGGCTGTCCTCTCTTCTTCACCTTATTTCCCTAAACTTCTGGCCTAGATTTCTAGGCTCCGCCTGGTAATCCCAGTTCTAAATGCTTGCAATGAAGCATGCACATGCTGCTGTCTTCTGAGATGCCTGCTGTGTGTAGGGCCTTGGGCTGGGCCCCTGGAGCTGGGCACCTGGAGCTGGGTCCAGGCCTGGGGGCAGGGGGAGGTGGAAAGGGCTTTCCAGCCCTCAAGCACTCAGATTGTTCAGGACCAGGCGGTCTAAGGTGAGAGGTAAGCTTGGGCCCTCTGCATCCCAGTGCGCCCCACAGATATCGGAGATCCAGAGCTGTCAAACGGCTCAGGGAGAGAGTGAATACTTCTTCTGCAGAAGAGGTTACTAGGCCAGGGCCATCCCCAGCCCTGCTCCATTAACTGCAGCAGTCATGGGCTGAGGAATCATCCCAGAGATCCTGTAGCAGGGGGAGCCACACCACACACCTTGCGGAGCGAGGCAAGGCGCACAAATGGTATCCCAGGATGGGAACAAAGATGTCATCCCCATCAGCCCTTGTTTCACCCTCAAGTCCCCCAAAGGGAGTGTAGGGCAGGCCATTTGGCTCAGATCTCACCTGCTCTGTGCATTAGCAATACCAACATGGTTCTTCCCAGCCCAGCATGTTCCTCTCCTCCAAGAAGCCCTCTGGAGCTCCCTGGCCCTCACTGCTCCCTCTGCCCTTTAGACTTAAGTGACGCTGTGACCTGGCTCTTTGCTCCCACTCATCACAGCCCTGCTCCTGTGGGTAATCATGCTTGCAGGAGCCCTGCTTCTGTGGGTAACCATGCTTGCAGGAGCCCTGCTCCTGTGGGTAACCATGCTTGCAGGAGCCCTGCTTCTGTGGGTGACCATGCTTGCAGGAGTTCCATCTCCAAGTTCCAGGGGTCAACTGAGGACTCCTGCTGTGCTTTGACTGAGGCAGTGTGACACAGTGATTGTAAGAAGGACCCTGCAGCCGGGCATTTTGGGTTCTAAATCCCAGCTCTACCCCCTGCCAGCTGTGTGATGTTAGGCAAGGTACAGAACCTGTGGTGCCTTATTTTCTTCATCTATAAAACAGAGATGGTAAAGGTGCCCAGCTTGCAGGGCAGTTGTGGGAAGGAAATGAATGAATATGTGTAGTGCCTGGCACATTGCTAAGTACCAAGAAAGTGTTAATAATTCTTAGTACCTTAAATTATTAAAATATAAATATAATTCCTGTTATTACCCCATAGCACCAGAGAGCTTAGCCTTATTGACTCTCCTGTGACCAGCCCCTTCGTGGTGGGGTGATTTTTCCCCATCATGCCCCCAATTCTGGGTCTACAATTGGGGATGTCTGGCTGCTCTGGCCAAGATGTGGAATCCTGGAAAGAGCACAGGCTCGGGAGTGATTCAGAGCTGGGTTTGGAGCTCGTGTTTATCCTGGCAGGATCATTTTCCCTCTGCACCTAAGTTCCTCCTTTTTCAATAGTACCCCCCTCAGAGAGTGGTTATAAGGACTGGAAAGAAAGCATGTTCAGCTCCCGGCACCCAGAAAGCCCCAGTTCATGTTATTCCCTCATTTGTGATACAAAACAGCCTGGGTGTTTTCGCAAGAGGACCTGCCTGAGGGCAGCATGAAGGGGAAGGAGCACTGAGTACAAGCTGGGGTGAGAAGGGGCATCTCCCAGAGAGCTGGAGTCCTTCTCAGATGAGCGTCCATCCAGACACATCACCCCTGCAGGCTCTGCAGAATGGACTCCTCACACCCGCAAAGGGGTGTGTGGGAGGCTGCCAGGCTAGACAGGGAAAGCAGAAGCCTGGCAGGAATGTGGCACTCAGCTTGCTCCCTCCACCATCGGGTCCCTTTTTCCCTCCGGCTCTGTGACCATGCTTGACCGAGGGGTGCAATCTAAGTACCTCCCATGACGCTCTGTGCCCCGGCTCCCACTCCTGACAGCTGCCCCAGCAAAGTCAGAGACCTCAGGCTGTCAGCAGCCTCCCTGTGCTACCCAGCCACCCGATCTGCTACTTATAGATATATAGTTAGTGCACAATAAGGCCTCACAGCCTCCCTCCTCGGGGACCTGCACAGAAACAGCAGAAAGGCAGAAGCGCCGAGGGTGTGTCAGGAAGAAGTCAGTCCTTCTGCACCCAGATGTCAACCCCAGAGCTGGACACAAAACTGCACCTGCATGGACACATTCCTGGGGAATTCCCAGGGATCTTCATGTGGCTCTTTGCGCACAGAGAAGACACAAATGAAGGTGTGAAGTCACTGGCAGCATAGTGACAGGTTTCAGGTTTGACCCCATGCCAGCCTGTCTTCTACAGTACTCGTATCCTCCCAACCCTCCTGGGAGGGTGACAGGAGGAATTCCCAGGTGCAAGGAGGTGGGGAAAGGCGATGGGGCAAGGCAAGGGAGCAGGTGCTGACTTTCCTCCAGCATAGAAAGAGTTAAGCAACTATTTTCCCCACCTCCCTGCCCCATCTAATATGAAGGTCATCAGGACTAGGTGAATGCAGATAAAGCAACTGGGTGGAAGGGGGAGGCCCCAGGGGAAGGGGGAGGCTTTTAGCAGGTGGAGGGAGGCTGTCAGGGTAATGGCTTTTCCTGGCACAGCTGACTCCTCCGGGCCTTGATGCTATTCTAGAATCTGGAGAGCAAGAAGGGCCTCTGATTCTTCACAGAATAGGAGCAGGGCATGAGCTCACTCCCTGCTCCCAGCCCCATTCTGCACCCCGCAGATGGGCACGTGGCTGAGTTCCAGGTCCCCAGGCTCCCTCGGGGCTCCTAATGCAGTCTTAGAGCCCAGGGGGCCTCGCCAAGGCCCGCCTCCCTAGGCCTCTCCACAGGCTGTCTGCAAGGAGAGACCTCCCTCCCTGTCCCCCCAAAGACTTGCCCTGTTGACTTGGACCCGTTGGCTCCAGGCATCCAGGGCCAGGAGGAGCTAGTGGGTGGTGCCTGCTGTCTTGGGGCCAGATTTAATCCAGTCACAGCATGGGCAGCCATGCCAGGATAGGACTGGAGTTGGGTTTAGAGTGCAGCAGCCCTGAGACCAAGCTGCAGGAAAATGTAAACCCCCCTCAACCTGGCCTACCCTCCAGGCTGCTGGAAGGGTGTGTGTGTCTGACAAACTCCAGTCCGCAGCTAGGCATTCCTGGGGCCCCCACCCCAGCAGGGTGTGAGGGGGCCAGGCCCAAGCGCAGCTGTGAGTGGGAGGGAACAAGGACTTTGCTTTCCTTCTGCAAGGTCATGACTAAGGGAAAATGTGTCATCTGGTTCCCGGGGGCTGCAGCTGTGAGTGGAAGAAGTGAGCATCAGAAAAGCATGGGATTTGATGGACAGAAAGCAAGAGTGCTCATGAGCCGCTTTCCCCCTCACTCCAGGAGACACACACACACATCCACACATACATACATACACATGCACACACACGCACACAAATGCATGCACACACACATACATGCACACATGCACGTGCACAAAGGCTGCCAAGAGAGGTGTGAGTACCATACTGTACCCACTCTTGTTACCCAGTCCTCAAGCTGCCTCTGGGGTCTTCTATTCACACCTGAGCCCACCTCCCCCACCTGCCCTGCCTATCCTCTTGGCCTCTGGCTCCCCTCAAAGCCTCAAAGCATGAACAATAGTCAAGGCCTGGCCTCCTCCTGGGCAGAGCTTTAGAAGCTGGGGCACAGGTGGCCTGGCTTGTTTTGAGTGCCAATCCCAGGACAGCCACCAAGAGGGCAAAGGAAAGGGGAGGGCCCTGACTCAGATCTGCTGTGGCTGCTGGGGTCCTGGCTGGGCAGGCTTGTAAATCCTGAAAGACTAAAGGATGTTCCCAGAAGCCCCTGGCACTGGGGAAGTCAGGCAGCATTGGGAATAACGGATAAGGAGCAGACTTTAAGTGGATGGATGGTGGAATAGGAGGTATTGGGCGCCTTTGACCTGGCCCATCACAACCCATTGCTGGCTCACCTGGGAAACTGAGAGGGAGGTGAGGGAACTGGCAGTCCTGCAGGCCAGCTGTCAAGGTGTCATGGTTGGGTCTCAATCTTTCCTGAGAAGGTAGGGCAATTCCCCTCCACCTGCTTCCTCCATGCCAACTTCTGAGCCAGGGAGGCCTACCTCCCCCATCCTGCAGAAGTCCAAGAGGCTGCCAGACTCCCAGGCCATAGGCTAGGCCTGCCTCTACCCCTGGAAGGCTCTGAAAAACTCAGTGACCTCTTCCCAATCCAGGAGCCCAGTCTTATGCAACAGGAGGTGGGGAGTTGGCTTCTGCAGAGACAGTCATCTGAATGGGGTGGCCAAAGTCTGGGTTCCTGTGTTTCTGACCCTAAACCTGGAGAAGGCAGGACAGACAGATGGAGGATCTTTCCACTTGGAGGAGAGAACGTGAGGCTTGAGAGGGGCTGTCTGGCTGATGCAAGTGCTGGCTTGGGAGCATGGGTTGGGGGAGTCAGGAGAGGGAGGCCGTGGTTCTCCTGAGTCCCTCTCAAGGCCCCTTTTTGCCATGGCCACAATCAGTGTCCTCTGAGGCCAGGCAGGCAGCAGGGAAGAGCCCCGGCCCTCACACCTCTGGCCTTAGCCAAGCTCCCCTGGGATTGCTGGGCAGGGAGTTGTGCCCAGGGACTCCTCAAAGGAGGAGATCTGAGGCAGGGAGTCAGTGCTGAAGCTCCCTTCTCTCCTCACCCCCGCTTCGCCAGACAACAGCCTTGACAAGGCCCCCAGTCCGTGCTGCCACCTCCCCCAGCCCCATGCTGAAGGCAGGGCAGCTGGTCCTTGTGGGTTTTGAGCCCCAGGAGGCTGCCACTTAAGGCATGAACGGGGCTGTTATTCTCAGCAACGCAAGGGACTCTCATCCTGGGTTTCATTTATTAATTGGACTCTAATGAAGCATTACTAATTGCTGATGGTGCTACAACACTGCAGGTGGGCCTCAGTTTACAGAATAACTGACTCTGGAGCAAGGAGGGCACCAACTGGAGGCCAGCAGCTCCCAGTCCATGAGAGCCCGGCTCTTCCCCTGTCCTTGCCTGCAGGGGGTGGGGGCTGCTCTGGGAAAAAGAAAGGGCACCTTCCGAGAAACTCGGAGAGAAGCACTCTAGCAAAGGCAAAGATCTTCCTGTCAAACAAGGATGCTGCTCCTCCACCCCACCACTACTCACAATTCATCCAAAAGTGTGGGTACCCCTCCTTTCCACCCGTGGCGGACAAGGAGAAAACCACAGCCCACAGAGCTTTGTGATGGCCCAAAGTCAGGCTCAAGTGCCGGTGTTCTGGGCATTGTTGCACCTTCTACCCTCTTCTGGGAAGGGGATTTCCTTGTTTTCCAGAGATACTTTTTTGCTCTTTTTGAGGCTGGAGGCGATGCAGGGCCAGGAAGGGCCACTGTCTGCACCATCTGTCAGCCTTTGGAGTGTCATGCTGTGTCCTGTCCTGTGGCATAGCTGGTGAGGGGCCCTGGGAGCCACCTTCTTAGGCCGCAATGGGTGGACCTGTCAGTCAACACCACAGTCCTCTGGGGAGGCAACGACAGTCCCCTTCGAAGGCGTGGGCCTGGATGAAACAACCCAGCAGGACTTGCCACAATGTGGAATCCTCTCAATGTTTCAGTCACTCTGAACAGCCACTCTTCTGAGTACCCCCTTTCTCACATATGCAGCCTTAGGGCAGGAGGAACGTGGGCCAGACATAAAGTCGAACTTCCTGACCTCACAGAAATCACCGAACTCTTCTGATTCCTGTCATTCTGATTCTCATTCCCTGCTTAACTTGTGTGGTGTTCAGTCCATGTTTTGAGGTCTGGGGCCGCTCCCTGGCTCAGACACAGAGCCCAGCCTCCTGAGGGGCTCCGATACCCTAGTGCTGGCGACTGGAGCCTGGTTGGCCGCCTTCCTGGGAGACTGTGGGCAAAGGATGAGTGAGTGAGGACAGCATTATGATTCCTGGCCCCTCCCCACCCTCACAACCGCTACTAGACTGTTCACCCCTCAAGGGCAGGGACCTGTCTTGTCGCTGCTGGAGCTCAGTTCCCACTGCCTGGGCAAAGTGGGGCCAAGCAGGTGTTTGCTGAAAGAAGGAAGAGGGGACAGACCATTGGAAAATCAGGTGGGACAGTGGCAGCCCCTCCTTTCCAGCTCTGCCAGGCCAACTCACTGGCCCAGGCTGCTGAGCCAGTGGCAGCTCCTCAGGACTGTCCTGGAAATAGCTCTTGGCTGGGAGGAGGGTTCAGATCCCAAGTCCTGTCCCAAGAGCGTCTCTCCAAAGTGGGGAAGCAGAACCCAGCTGTGGGGGGGAAGTGGGGGAACTGGGCTCCCTCCGGGCCCAGGGGGCACTGAGCGCCTTGGTCCAGCCTGGCCCCTGGTCTCTCTGTCTCATTCCAGGATGCTGTGGAGGGATTGAGGTCTGGTTTCGTTAGCCACACTGACCATCCTGAGAGTCCCCACCACAGTCCCCGGCTAGTCCCTAGGTCCCACTCCTCCAGCACCACAGGGCACTGCAGGAGCACACAGCTGAGACGTCGACAGGAGAGGGAGGGGCCCATGCCCACCAGCTCCTCTCCTCACTCAGGGCCAGTCGCTCCTCTGTCCCCACCTTTGTATGGGAACAGGGAAGGGGGAGGCCACAGCCTGCCCTCCCAGGGATAAAACCCCAGGGCCTCCTGAGCATTCCCAGGCCAGGCTTGCTGAAGACCAGAGAGACAGCTTTGTGTCCAGGCTCACTGGTCATGGTCTTGAGTCCTGGCTCCTGGCTCACCGCTGCTGACCGTGTGGCACATCGCCTAAGCATCTCTGAGCTCAGCTGCTCCCTGATAACAGCGCTCAGTATCTCACAGGTTTCTGGGTGGACCGTGGGGCCTCAGAGAAGGAGGGAGGATGAGGAGATCAGTGGGGAAGGCTGAGTCTGAGTGGAGACGTATATTGGCAGGTGGGTCTATGGAGCTGGAGCTCAGGAGAGAGGCTGGATCCAGGGATTCTGGGGCTTTCAGGATGGGGGAAAGGGGGATGCCTAGGTGAGGAGGGATCTCCTAAAAAGTGTAGAGGCTGGCCGTGATGGCTCACACCTGTACTTCCAGCATTTTGGGAGGCTGAGGCAGGTGGATCACCTGCAATCAGGAGTTCGAGAGCAGCTTGGCCAACATGGCAAAACCCCGTCTCTACTAAAAATACAAAAATTAGCCGGGCGTGTTGGCACATGCCTATAATCCCAGCTACTCAGGAGGCTGAGGCAGAAGAATTGCTTGAGCCCCAGAGGTGGAGGTTGCAGTGAGCTGAGATCACATCATTGCATTCCAGCCTGGTGACAAGAGCAAAACTCCGTCTCAAAAAAAAAAAAAAAAAAAAAGGGAGGGTAGAGATGCAGAGTAGAGGCCAACGACTGAGCCAGGACTATTGACTTTCACAGGGTACTGGGACAAAATGTATCCCACAGTGAAGTGGCCAGAGACAGGGGAGAAAATCAGGAGAGGGGGTTGTCCTGGAGGCGAGGAAAGAGGGGGCTTCAAGAAAGGAGGATGCCTACTTATACAGGCTTGGAGGATGCACAGCCATTGGGAAGTCTCTCCCTTGGCAGAGGGGGACCAGTCAGCCAAGCTGGAGGCAGCGGTGGCGTCCCAGTTGGGTTGAGGGTTCAGGAGAGGAACAATGAGGGGCCCAGAGATCCTCACTGACCAGAGGTGTTTGGCCTGAAAGTAAAACTTGGCTGATTTTACACAAACATTTGGATTTCTGGTTTCTCTTTAAAAATTGAGAGAGGCATCCGGGCGCGGTGGCTCACACCTGTAATCCCAGCACTTTGGGAGGCTGAGGTGGGCAGATCACGAGGTCAGGAATTCGAGACCAGCCTGACAAACATGGTGAAACCCCACCTCTACTAAAAATACAAAAATTAGCTGGATGTGGTGGCTGCTGTGCGCTTGTAATCCCAGCTACTCAGGAGGCTGAGGCAGGAGAGTCTCTTGAACCTGGGAGGCAGAGGTTGCAGTGAGCTGAGATCGCACCACTGCACTCTAGCCCAGGCGACAGAATGAGTCTCCATCTCAAAAAATAAAAAATAAAAATAAATAAAATTGAGAGAGCCTGGCCGTGGTGGCTCACACCTGTAATCTCAGCACTTTGTGAGGCCAAGGTGGGAGGATCACTTAAGGCTGGGAGTTTGAACCAGCCTGGGCAACATAGTGAGACCCCATCTCTACACATAAAAAATACCTAATATTTAAACATAAATAAAAATGAAGAGGGTTGACAACCCATGCCCTCGTTCTTCCATGTAGAGATCAGTGGGAGGAACAGGGGCTGCTCCTCTGAATGAGCCAGGCGCTCTCTGGTTTGCCACAGTCGCTTCCGCTCTCTATTGCATCACATGCCAGGAACCATAGGATTTGCATAAGTAGCTTGGCCCTGAAGACATTGACTTTGAATTCTGGCTCCCGGCTCCACTGCTGCTGACTGTGTGGCACATCCCTTAAGCATCTTTGAGCTCAGCTCCTCCCTGACAATGGTGTTCAGTATCTCACAGGTTTCTGGATGGATAGGTGGAGGCTCAGAGAAGGAGGGGGGAATGAGGAGATCAACGGGATTCCAGGGCAGCTCCTTCTGCTGGAAACTTAAGTGTGTGCATGGAGGGATGACAGAATCAGGGAGCACAGAGGGGTAGGAGGAGCCTAATCAGTGCCCAGAGCCCCAGCCCCTGCTCAATGGCCTCCCTCACTCCACTACAAGCTAGACCCTGTGGCATGTGACCCTGTGACCCAAGGGGGCCAGGCTAGGGAGAGGGAAGCTGCATAAAGCCTGGAGGGATCACCAAGCCTCCTGGCTGCTCATGATGATCAGGCAGGGAGGAGGAGGCTGTCAGCCGCTCTGCCCATGCTCAGGAGCAAGCAGAGGAGACAGCCCATGCAGGATGCAATGAGGACCCCAGGAAGGCCCCCTCTGGCCTGCCTCATGGCCTCATATCTCCCCCATGAATGCCCTCTGAGGCTGTTCTGCAGGATTCCAGAAGAAGCCTGTGGGGGAGAACTCATGCTTCTTGAGTCTGAATGGGGGTTTCAGGCATGAGAACACCTTAGGGGCCCCAGGTGGCAGAGATGGGAGAACATCTGGAAAGAATCCTTATGGCTTCAGTCTGGCTGGGGATGGGTCTCAGGCCAACCATCCTTCAACCACTGATACCAGCTGTGTTTATAACCCTGGGACAAAGGGAAGTTCTCACTGAACAAAAATTCCGAGGTTCTGAGTCTCCGGGAACTGATGTCATGGGGGGCAGGTGTGGGTGGAAAATCAAACCATGGTGTGGCGGCCCTGCAGGGAAGATGAAGACCCTGGTTCCCAGGCCTCACCCCGGGCCTGCTCCCCACCCTTGTCTCTTTTCCCATGGGGATCCTGCTGGAAGAGAAGGAGCCTTGGCCTCTGTAGGAGCCAGTGGCCAGATGGGAATAGTCATCTTCATCTGCTCCACTCCCACTGGCCAGCCATGTGACCTCAGACACATCCACATTCTCCCCTGGGCCTTGGCCTCCTCCACTATCACATGGGAATAATGCAGCCTGCTTCCAGGACTGCACCGTTAGAACCAGAGGGTTTAATAGCCGAGCTCGCAGTGAGCTTCGAGTGGGACATCATCAGCAAGTGGGAGCTGCCTTATTCCTGGAACTATCCCATGATCACTGTCACTGTGTTATTGTTATTTTTGCTGAGCCCAACCTTCTGGCTGCTGCGACAAGCCCATGGGTCACCTGTGAGTCATTCTGAGCCTCCACCCACTCTGCCCAGATCCCTGCCTTCAGGGGTCCTTGACCGAAGGCCCCCAGCCAGACAGGGAGGAAGGAGAACTCCAGATCCCAGGATGGGTCTCCACACTAGTCACTGCATCTTCTCTGGAAGTCTGGGTTAGCGTCCTGTCCCAACAACCCCCCTTCCAAGAGGGGCAACCATGGCGTGAAAGATGAAGGCAGAGATTGAGGTGGAGGGAGCTTTTAGATTTTGAAATCCTGGATCCTGCATCCTCCTTTGGGTACTAACTAGTTCTGTGACCTTGGGCAAGTCATGGAAATGCTTTGAGCCCTAGGAACCTCATCTGTAAAATGAGTTTTAATGATAATATTATACCTCAATTATAGGACTGGGTGGCAATTAAACTGTATGAGACACACAATACACTCCCAGCTTATTTCTCAAGGGTATGGTGGGTATTTGATAACTGTAACCTTCTTTAACCCCCCTCTCGCCAGGATTTCAAACAATTGTCCTACTTTTAATACCTTCTTCAATTAGTCACCAGAGTCAGAGCTCATCCTGTGACCAAGGCCAGCCTCAGTCTGTGACCAGGGTCAGGGCTGGGCTCAGTCTACGATCAAGGTCAAGCTCAGTGTAGGGCCAGGGTCAGGGCTCTCAGGCTTATCTAAGAAAACCAAGGATCCTCTGAGTATGACTTTAGCTGGCCCTGATCTGTGCCTCCTCCCCTGTGCCACCTCCCCTGTGCCATCCCAAGCCTGCCCCACATGCACAGAGAAAGCAGCGCCTTCCCCTTTGAGTCCTGGCTCTGTCCCCACTCATTAGCTCTGGGCAGCAGGCAGCCGAAGAAGCAGCTGCCAACGCTGGCAGCCCTGCCATGCAGCCTTTGGCCAAGGGTCAGAACCCTACAGGCCATCTCCTGGCTAGCCCCTTTTCCACATCTCATCCTGCCCACTGGGGCACCCCGTGCCTGTCAGTGCCACTGTCTTCCTGGTCCCGGCTGTGCTCTGACTGGCAGGTCTCTCTGTGCCAGGCTGGGTGACAGGTGCTGGGTACTATTCAAGCCCCAGGGCACTGAGCCAGGCCTAGACCAGTCATGGGACACCCTGGGCCTGGAGACTGGCCCGGTAGACCTGGGCATGGAATCTGTCTCGGGTGGCAGAGCTGGGGTGGTTGTTGCCTCTAAAGAACTGAGAGTGTTTCCTAGGCTAGAACACAAGCCAGCCAAGCAGGCCTGCAGCAGCATGCAGGCCAAAGCTTACATCCTGGCCATGGGAAGACTGAGGCTCAGAAAAGGCAAGGACTGGCCTGAGTTCACAAAGGGAGTCAGGGGCAGTGGGCCAGATGCTAGGTCTTCCTGTACCCAGCCTGGCTTCTTTCCACTGTCCCGTGGCTTTCTTCTGATAGGTCTCAGTGCCCACTGTGAGCCTGCTCAGGACTCCCCCTTCCCCCTGTAGAGCTTTAGACCTGCAGCATCTCACACTGTCTAGCACCACCATCTCTATAGCCCTTTGAGACAGGTTCCCAGTGAGGTTTTCAGGCATTGAAAGACAAAGTAACTTTCCCACAGTCATACAGCAAGCTAGAAACAGGGACAGATTCATTCGACGATTATTTAGCGACAGCTTCCTATTTTCCAGATACTGTGTTTCATGATAGGAACATAATGGTGAGCAAAGCAGACCTGGTGGTTGTCCATGGAACTAGTGGGGCACAGTGGAGGCGGGGTGGGGGGGGGGCACTGGCAAAGAGCACGCGCATAATCACATAAAGTGCATAAGTACATATCCTGGTACAGAGTTGCATGAAAACATGTAATGAGGGAGGATTTGGCCTCATCTGGGAGATCAGTGAGGACAGCTGAGATGGGAAAAGGGGAAGGGAGAATGTTTTTGGGAAGGGAGCATGAAGAGCTCTAGGGTGGGAGGGAACAGGGTTTGCTCAGATAACTGAGAGATGTTCAGTGTGGCTGGAGCAAAGAGAGGTAGGTGGAAGTCCTGTTGCTGGGGAGCTGGAGGGGCCGGCAAAGACCCAACCGTGCTGAGCCTGGAATCCTCTTTACTTTGGGAACAATGGGAAGCCACTGAGTTCCTTCGGTACTATGGCACCACAATACCAAATGGTAACATGCCTTTGAAGGGATCTTCAGGGAGCAAGAGAAGAGGAACCAAGAGCAGTTGGAGAAATGGTGCGGTGGCCTAAGTCGGTGGTGGAGCTGGTGGAGAGAAGCAGCTCAATCCGAGAGACGGAGAGACACGGGCACGACTTGGTGATGGATTGGAGGAGGGAAGAATGTGATTCCTGACACCAGGATGGGGTGGGATCACACGGAGAAAGAGTACAGGCTACAGAAAGAAGAGCCACATAGGGCGGAAACCTGAGACAGGCTAACATTTAAGGTCAGGTAGAAGAGATCAAGAGATGTGGCCATAGGGGAAGGTGGGA
Organism: Pongo abelii; assembly: GCF_028885655.2. Classification (NCBI taxonomy): domain Eukaryota; kingdom Metazoa; phylum Chordata; class Mammalia; order Primates; family Hominidae; genus Pongo; species Pongo abelii. The sequence goes on along the minus strand of NC_072001.2, from coordinate 77,491,546 downwards.
GAGTGGGGTAACTTGGAAGGGGAGAAAGGGCTTCAAAGAGACTGAGTGATCATGAGGGGCTGCTGCCCCTGTGTAAAACACAAACTCACCCATCCAAACCCAAAGAATGGACTCAGAGACCCAGGGAACAGCGAAAGTGAGACTTTTAATGCCGGTCTTGCAAGATTGGGTGTCTGATAGGCAGGCACACTCAGCACAGTTTCAATAAGCAATTTATCCCCTAGTGCACAGGTCTCTCCCCCGGTTCCTCATAGGCTGAATACTGCGGGGTCACAGTTTTCCCAGATGTCACCTATTGATTGTTAGCTTTAAGTTTGTTTTGTTTTTTTTGTTTTTTTTTTTAGAGTTGTCTTACCGCATTTTGTTGCAGCCCACATGCACTGCAATCCTAGTTAGCTCAGGGTCTATTCAAGTTGTTTTTTAATTTTTTAATTTTTCACTTTTTAAATTTTTTTTTAGATGGAGTCTTGCTCTGTCACCCAGGCTGGAGCGCAGTGGCGTGATCTTAGCTCACTGCAAGCTCCGCCTCCTGGGTTCACGCCATTCTCCTGTCTCAGCCTCCCGAATAGCTGGGACTACAAGCACCCGCCACCATGCCCGGCTAATTTTTTTTGTATTTTTAGTAGAGACAGGGTTTCACTGTGTTGGCTAGGATGATCTCGATCTCCTGACCTCGTGATCCATCTGCCTCGGCCTCCCAAAGTGCTGGGATTACAGGCGTGAGCCACCGCACCCGGCCTCAAGTATTTGACTTATGACCTAAGCAGCTGGGCAAGCTGATAAAAACAGACAAAACGAGCTATTTTGCAGACTAACAAACTTTCATTTTAGACTAAACTTCTTGTTCTGGTGAGGGCAACTAAGCAGGGAGGGTGGGGGGCTGCTGACAAGCAGGCGTTGCTATCTAAGCAGGGGCCTAGTATATCCGGTTTCTTCTGTAGTTTGCTGATCTAAGCTGATTGAAGGCACTTTGTCTTGGCAATGGACCACTGCATACATTATTTCCTTTATCTGAGAGACCACAAAAGATGAGATGCCCGTTGGATGCAGGGTCAGGGATGGTGGTTACTGGTGACTACAGAGTAGCTATATTGGTGAAGAAGTGGGGTCAGATTGGAAGTCAACCAGTGGCTTAGACAAAGATAGGCTGACCCACAAGATAAGCCAAGGGCCTGCTGGTCTGGAATAGTTTTGGCTGGAGGATGTGCCTATTACTAGATGGGCTCAAGCCTGGTGCCTCCTTAAGGGGTGAAGTGGCCATGCCCCAAACAAGAGAAGCACCATCTTTGGGCCTGAACCCTCTTCAGCTCCCTACTAAGGGGATGAACGAGTGAACAGCTCTGGGGTGCTCTCAGGTCTGTGCTTCACTACTCCCCCTGCCCCAACCCCTGCAACTGTGGTCCTGCCTGCTGGGGATGCAACAAACCCAGAGAGAAGGACAGAATCCAGGCTGAGACAGGGATTCTCAGCATCCCCATTCACAACCTCAGGTGAGAGAAGATGGGATGGCAGAGGGCAGGAAACCAAGCCAGGGGACTAAGCTCAGGGTATCAAAAAACAGGGGCAGCAAAAAGATGAGAAAAAATGCTTGGAAAGAATGTAAAAAAAATATATATATATATATATATACACACACATATTTTCCCAGTTTTATTGAGGTATAATTGACAAATAAAAATAAAATTTATATGTATTTAAAATGTACAAAGTGATGATTTCATACACATATACTTTCTGCAGTGATCATCATGATCAAGTTAATTAACACATCTATCACCTCACAGTTACCTTTCGTGTATGTGGTGAAAACACTTAAAATCTACTCAGCACATTTCAAATACATAATATAGTCTCTTTTTTTCTTTTTTCAGATGGAGTCTCACTCTGTCGCCCAGGCTGGGGTGCACTGGCACAGTCTCGGCTCACCGTAACCTCCGCCTCCCAGGTTCAAGTGATTCTCCTGTCTCAGCCTCCCAGGTAGCTGGGATTACAGGCACCCACCACCACGCCAAGCTAATTTTTGTATTTTTAGTAGAGATGGGGTTTCACCATGTTGGTGAGGCTGGTCTCGAACTCCTGACTTGAGGTAATCCACCTGTCTTGGCCTCCCAAAATGCTGGGATTACAGGTGTGAGCCACCATGCCCAGCCACAATATAGTATCGTTAACTAGAGTCACCTGCTGCATATTAGATCCCCAGAATTACTCATCCCAAAACTGAGAGTTTGTATCCTTTGGCCAACATCTCCTCATTTCCCTCATCCCCAGCCCCTGACAGCCACCATTCTACTCTCTGCATCTATGAGTTTATCTTAGATTCTGTTAAGTGAGATTATGCAGTATTTGTCTTTCTGTGTCTAGCTTATTTCATCTAGCATAATGTCCTCCAGGCTCATCTGCATTGTCACAAATGGCAGGATATCCTCCCTTTTATGGCTGAATAATATTCCATTGTGTATGTGTTGTACATATGTGGATATATATGTATACAATATATAATTGTGTGTGTGTATATATGACATAAGTATATACAAATATATGTATATGGCATTTTCTTTATCCATTCATTCATCAACAAACACTCAGGTTGATCCTATATCTTGGCTATTGTGAATGATTCTGCAATGAATATAGGGGTACTCTTGACCTCAGATGATCCACCTGCCTCAGCCTTCCAAAGTTCTGGGATTACAGGCATGAGCCACTGCACCAGGCCCAGATATCTTTTTCTTTTCTTTTTTCTTTTACTTTTTTTTTTTTTGAGATGGAGTCTTGCTCTGTTGCCCAGGCTGGAGTGCAGTGGTACAATCTTGGCTCACTGCAACCTCTGCCTCCCAGGTTCAAGTGATTCTCCTGCCTCAGCCTCCCTAGTAGCTGGGATTACAGGTGCCTGCCACCGCGCCCGGCTAATTTTTGTATTTTTAGTGGAGACGGGGTTTCACCATATTGGCCAGGGTGGTCTTGAACTCCTGACCTTGTGATCCGCCCACCTCGGCTCTGCAAAGTGCTGGGATTACAGGCGTGAGCCACCGCGCCTGGCCAGATATCTTTTCAAAATACTGATTTTGTTTCCTTTGGATATATACCCAGTAGTGAGATTGCTGGATCATATGGTAGTTTTATTTTCAATTTTTTGAGGAACCTCCATGCTGTGTTCCTTAATGGCTGCACCATTTTACTGCACATTCCCACCAACAGTGTACAAGGGTTCTCTTTTCTCCACACCCTCGCCAACACTTATCTCTTGTGTTTTTGAGAACAGCCATCCTAACAGGTGTGAGGTGCTATCTCCCTGTGGCTTTGATTTGCATTTCCCTGATGATTAGTGATGTGCACCTTTTCATGTGCCTGTTGGCCATTTGTATTTCTTTGTTGGAAAAATGTCTATTCAGGTCTTTTTCTCATTTTTTAAATTTGGTTACTTGTCTTTTTGCTATTGAGTTGTATGAGTTACTCATATATTTTGGATATTAACTCCTTATCAGATACATGTTTTGCAAATATTTTCTCCCATACCATAGGCTGCCTTTTTGTTTTGTGGATTATTCCCTTTGCTGTGCAGAAGCTTTTCAGTTTGATGCAGTCTCACTTATTTTTGATTCTGTTGCCTGTACTTCCGGTGTCATATCCGAAGATTAATTGCCAAGACCAATGTAAAGGAGCCTTTCCCCTATGTTTTCTTCTAGGGGTGTTACAGTTGCAGGTCTTACGTTGAAGTCTTTACAAATAAATACATATTTTTAAAAACCATTGAAATATTCATCATGAACAAAACGAAAACTTTCGTGAACTTTCTTATGCCTATTTTGTGCTTTGTTACTTGTTTATTTGTAATCAGATGTGCAGGGATATAAAATTCTTTCCAGGTTCTATGGCCTCTGAGGGTCTGGATCCTCCCTCTTGGGGTTCCTGCCTGGGGCTGGGGGCGAGCACTGAAAGCCCCCTTCAGGTCCTGACAGCTGGGCCTTCATTCTCAGAAGCCCTTCCTTCTCCCTTCATTTGCATCTCATTAGCACCACCTCGAGCTGGTGGCAGCTCCGCCTGTCTGGAGCCCTGGGACGCAGGCTGCAGCCTGGCCAGGCGCTGCTCCCAGCTGGAGAGGGGTGCAGTGAAGTGCTTTCCCCTCCCCCCTCCCAGTGTTCTGTGTCCCCACCCTGTCTCCCGCCCCACGTGCCGCAGCCACACGGAGGGCGCAGGAGGACTCGGGGTGTGCCCGGCTCTCCGCACCCCCACCCAGGCTCGTGTCGCCTAGGCTCCTGCCGCGCGTTCCCATGGCAACCGGGTGATGGCGCGGGTCGCGGTGCCTGCCTAGGAGCCACACAGCCACCCAGCTCCCCGCCCCGCCGCCCAGGCCGGATTGGTGACAGTCAGGGCCTCAATCTCCCGAGATAATTGGTTTATGGAAATAGCTGAGCGGAGAAGGCGAGCTCTTCGCTAGAAACCAGCCTCCCTGCCAAGCCTGCTCCCACCACCTGTCCTTCCCTCACCACGGAAATGGAGTTGGGGGAGGGAGGACCGAGGAGCTGGGTGGCTGGCACAAATGGGGCTTTTGAGGCAAGTGTTTCACCTGTTGCTCTCGGCACAGCTTCTATCCCCCTTTCACAGTGGGGGCAGGCTGGCGGGGCAGGGACTTGTCATAGTAACCAGGTGTTGGCCTCAGTCACTCCTTGGCTCCTAAGTTTGGGCTCAGGCCTATGTTGGGTGCATTGTTGGGGGAAATGGAGGAGGATCCGTCCTCAAGGAGCCCCAGAGGAGTGCATAAACCATGTTGATATAAAGTACTTCAGACCAGGGTCACCACTGCTGTGGAGCTCCAGAGGAGGGAGAGCTCAACTCTGGTGGCTGCCTGGAGGAGGAGGCTTTGAAGGTGGGATTTCAGCAGACATTGGTGAGAGGGCTGGGGCAGGCACTCCCCAAAAGGAAATGTGGGCAACAGACTCTTGGCAGGAACTGAATGGTGTCAGTATCGGTGGGGGAGGGGAAGTATAGGGTGGCTTGGTGGGAGGCCACCAAGGCTCCCACCGTCTGTCTATAGAAGGTCTAGGGGTGACATTCTCCTTGGAGGGTGCTTTATAATAAAGATTGAGCAAATGTCCAGTGTCCCCAGCAAAGATTGGCTGGATGGAGATTGTGTTGCCCCTTGGCACCTTTCTGGAAGAAGTGAGACCCGGGAGGTGGGCATAGATGTGGCGTGGCAGGCCTTGGTGCCGGGCTGGGGAAGTGTGTACCCTGACAGCAGCTGGCTGGAGGGGGTGTGTGGGGTGCATTAAAGGCCCAGAACTAGGGGAGTCCCCATAATAGAAGTGACTGGAGAAGGAGGGGAGGGGAGGGTGGTTATGAGGACCCTACCCCAGGGCTGGGTATGGTGGGGTGGGGCACCCAGAAGTCAGGAGAGGCAGGCCCCAAATCGTCCCCTTCCCCAATCTGACCATCATGCCCATGAGCCCAGCCCAGGCTTCTGCATACAAGGGCCCTGCCCCACTGGAGCTGACTGGAGCTGAGCTGTGACCAATCCCTGCCCCGCTGGTGTGGGGTGGGGAGAGGTGACTCTCTGGACCCGTTGGTACCCTGCCTTCCCCAGCCCTGGTGAGCAGCTTCCCATGCAGCAGCGGAGATGCCAGGCAGTGCCCACAGCGGCTCTTCCCCTCTGGGTATGACAGCCCCAGTCCTGGGCCTTTGAGTGCTCGTATTCCAAATAGCTGTCCCCTGGTTTCTGCTCACAGCCCAACCCATCCCCTGCCCCCACTCTCACAGCTACTTACACCACCACATAGGGCCACGGCTCGGAGCCATCCTTGCAGGCAGGCAGGTTGGTAGCCCCATGGAGGGTGACCATGATGGTCTCCTTCTTAGAGGGAGACAGGTGACCGATCTCAGGTTCCGTGCTCTGGGAAGTGACCAGGGGCTCCTCTGGGTCTTCAGTGTTCTGTGGGGAGAGCCAGGGCTGAGTGGCTTTTTTTTTTTTTTTTTTTTTTTGAGACAGAGTCTTGCTCTGTTGCCCAGGCTGGAGTGCAGTGGTGCCATCTTGGCTCACTGCAGCCTCTAACTCCTGGGTTCAAGCAATTCTCCTACCTCAGCCTCCCCAGTAGCTGGGATTACAGGCTTGTGCCACCACGTCCAGCTAATTTTTGTGTTTTTAGTAGAGACGGGGTTTCCCCATGGTCTCGAACTCCTGACCTCAGGTGATCTGCCTGCCTTGGCCTCCCAGAGTGCTGGGATTATAGGCATGAGTTACTGCACCTGGCCCTGAGTGGCCTCCTCTGCTGTGGCACCTCCCTTCACTGCCACCCTCTAGCATCTAGCCCCTCACAGCTTCCGTCAAGTGCCTGCCTCCCTCTGTCACCCTTCCGCCCACTCTGCAAGGCAGTCGCCTTGGCCCCATTTTCTCCCTACTTCTGTCCCCATCCCACATCTCTCTCAGTGCCTCTCAGCCTCTCCCCCAGTCCTGGATCCTACCCTTCCTGCAGGACGAGACAGGCCACCTCACCTTTCAAGGCTGGTCCCACTTCTAAGCCTTAGCTTTCGCAGGTGTCCTCATCTGTAATTCCTAAATGCCACCTGCTTTTGCAGTCCTAACAATGGGCCACCTTCTTCAGTCTATCTTGTATCCTCACCTCAGCTCATCCATCACCTCAGGTCCCTCCTGTGCACAGCACTTTACAGCTGACAAAGCTTCTCCATGTCCACGGGGGCACTCAGTGCATTACATGGAGGTGAATGCGTGTGTCTGTCCCAGATGCCCCACCTGTCTTCTACCCAGGAACCTTGCGGACTGGGGAGGAAGAGGTGCCTGCCCACACAGGGGGCTTCCTACGCCAGTTGCCCCAAGCAGGGACTCAACAGCTTAGTAACTCGTGGATTCATGGCCCAAAGGACCATCGTAATGAGCTGAGAGGAGACAAAGCCTTGGCCGGCTGAGGCAGTCAGGGAAGACAGCAGGGAGGAGGAGGCCTTAAAGGGTTGGGAGAAGGTGCAGGAGTGGAGTCAGGGAGGACAGGCCAGGAGCGGAACACTGGAGAGAAGGCAGCAAGCGGGAAGGGGCAGAGCTTTCCAAGGCCCAAAGGTGGCTCAGTTTGACTGGGGAGGCAGTGGGGACTCAAAGAAGATGGCAGAGCTGGGCATATAAACGCAGTGGGGTGGGGAGGGGTGTGGCCATGAGGCTGCTATGGCTCAGAGGTGTCCTCGTCCTCCCTGGCCCTGGTCCTCCACTGGCCGGCTGGCTGACTCTCCACTTGCAGTTAATCTGAGCCAGATTAACCCTTGATAGGCCTCCCGTGGTAGGAGGTCTCGCCTATGCTTTGTCCCTCCAGCTGATATGAGGGGCCACAGAGGGGCACTCCTGGCTCTGGGAGAGGAGCAACGGACCTCCTCAGGGTGGAGGCAGGGCCCTGAGGGGCCACTGGCAGGCTGTTCCTCATCTCTGGAAAGCTCAGCCTGTCAGACCCTGCATTCCAGGGCAGGCCCTGGTTGCGTGGGGTTGAGATCAATGTCTTATTACACAGAGGGGAAATTGAGGCCCAGACAGGAGCAAGGACCTGGGTCCTGGACGGGCTCTGGTTTTGGTGGCAGCCTCGGCAGTCTGGGTCCTTGGCTCAGAATGGCTGGCTCCTGAGGAGCCCTGAGTGTCAGGAGGCAGGTTTAAACCAGCTCTGCCTCTCACCATGCTGGGCCCCAAAGCCAGCCATGTTCTGAGAGTCAGTTTCCCCGGTGGGGAGATGAGGACTTGGACCGGCCTATCTGGAACCTGCTCTGCTCCTACCTTGAGCCTTGGCTCCTGGAAGCCTCAGGCGGAGGAAAAGAAAAGGGCACAGTGCCTGAGGCTCTGCTCTGCCCTGAGGAGTTTTAGGAACATTATTTCATCCATTTCTCACGATAGCGTGGGGTGCCCACCAATCGGAGCCACACACCCCCTCAACAGCTCCCCTTGGGGGTCTACTGGCCTCTCAAAGCTAACGAGCTCTGGACTCCTCTTCAAACCCCTCCTCCTGCTGTCTGCCCCAACTCATTAATGAGTTAATGGCGATGCTGTTGTTCAAGCCCCACATCTTGGAGTCCTTCCTGATTCTTCCCTCTCTCCCTCTACATCCCTTATCCAGTTCTTCAGCAGATCCTGTCAGCTCCACCTTCAAACTATATCTGGACTCTGACCCTTCTCAGCATCCTCAGGTCAGCACTCAGGTCCCAGACACCTGCATGTCCCGACTCGCCTCTGATGGAGTTCTGTTTCCTCTCCGGCTCTCCCTCCACCCCATCCAATCGCCAGAGTGAGCCTTTACAGATTGGACCCAGACCCTCTCTCTCCTCTGCTCAGAACCCTGAAGTAGCTTGCTGCTTCTCTCAGAGCCTTGCAATGGCCCGTGGGGCCCTCCACGAGCTGGCCCAGAAAACTGACCTCATCTTGTCCCACGGGCTCTGTGGGTCACTCCACTCCAGCCACACTGGCCTCCTGGCTGTTTCTCACACCCACCAAGCTCCCTCCTGCCTCCCTGCCTCTGCCCTAGCTGTTTCCTCTCCTCCTCCCTGGGTGTTGCTCCAGAACTGTCATCCCTGTGCCTTGCTCCCCCACTTCCTTTGGCTTGCCTGGTGCAGGCTGTGGTCCTTGCCTAGCAAGATGGCTAATTAGGAGGTGAGAATACATGCCCCCCAGATCAGAAGTACCAGTCCTGCAGAGAGACCCTCCTCTCCTTCCTCTGACTGAGGAGGCCACCCCCACCCTCTTCCAGGACCCAGCAGGGCCTGTCACCATCTGCAGAGGTGTTGATGAGGGTTGCCCCTCCTTCTCTCCCCCATGCTCCTGTCAGGGGAGAATGAGGGAAGGGGAAGATGCCCCTGCCTGGAGGTGAGGGAGAAGGAGCAGCCAGAGTCCCTCTCCCTGCCCTCCTGGGTAGGCAGCTTCCTCCCATATCCACCCTCATGCAGGCCACCATGACCCCCCACTCCCCAGCAGCCTTGCTCTCCTGGTTTAGTGGCACAGGAGTAAGGCTGGCAGCCTCAGGGCAAAAAGACCTAGGTTTCAACTTGGCCGGGCGTGGTGGCTCATGCCTGTAATCCCAGCACTTTGGGCAAATCACTGGAGGCTGGGAGTTCGAGACCAGCCTGGCCAACATGGTGAAACTCCATCTCTACTAAAAATACAAAAATTAGCCGGGCGTGGTGGCACAAGGCTGTAATCCCAGCTACTCAGGAGGTTGAGGCAGAAGAATTGCTTGAACCTAGGAGGCGGAGGCTGCAGTGAGCCAAGATGGTACTCCAGCCTGGGTGATAGAGTGAGACTCCATCAAAAAAAAAAAAAAAGACCTAGGTTTCAGCTCAGCTCTGGCCCTAACTCTCTGTACCATCTCCCTGAGCCTTGATTTTCCCACCTGGCCAATGGGAATGTCTGGAATAGTTTGTGATTCAGCCTTTCCAGTGGTTACTGTGCCTGAAGTTCCTGCAGGGAGGCTGGGAGGGGTGATTCATGTTCCTAGATGGATTCACCTTGCTGTGAGGGCACAAGGCCTCTCATGAGCTCCCTAGGGCCATGCAAGGGAGGGCCCAGGAGCAAGATCATCATCCAGGGGCTCTCACTGGCTCCCTGGCAGCCCTAGAGCCCAACTAGGCATCTGCAGACCTGGCCAGGAGTCACAGCGGCTCCTCCTCTATCTCCCCTGCGCCTCCCCTCGGGGACAGCCTTCCTGTCTGGGAATAAAGCTTGCAGGAAGTTTGGCGAGAACTGCTGTGCTTCAGCTCTGGGCATGAGGCCAACTGCCAGGCTGGCGCCTCCTGGTGAGGCCTGCAGGCATGTGCCTGCTAGGCAGGCTGGGCCCAGGGCCAGGGAGGCCTGGGGCCAAGGGTGAGGCCAGGAGGGGGATGGTGGGCCAGGGCTGCTAACCTCCTGCTATCCCTTTTTTATTCCCACGTCTGGATGGGAATATGCAGGCTTCCCTCAGAGATGTCCTGCAACAGAACCAATGTCCTCGACCCATCTGTTACCCCTGGCCTGCACTAGAGGATTGATGAGGGAACAGAAAATGCACATACTGGGTTACACGAGTGGTAGTGAACTGGGGGTGATGGGGCACCCTCCCGTAAGTCTCAGGTCGCACAAACCCATCTGTAGGGGTGTGGTGAGCCCTGGGGAGGGAATTCATGCCTCCTCTTGGCTGGGAGCAGAGTCGGATGCTCACCATCAGCTTCTCAGGCTCACTCTCAACCCACCCAACACTGCTAGGGTGCAGAGATCAGCAGGCAGCTTTTCCAGGCAGGGGTTTGGTCAGTTTACCTGCCCAAGGCCACACAGCCAGTGGATGGGAGGCTGGGCTGTGAGCACCGAAGCCCGCCTGATTCCAAAGCTCAGCACTCTCAGCTACTCCGCTGGGCCTGGCAAGATTGGAAGCTGCTAACTCCAGTGCCCTTATCCAGACAGGCGGCCTTGCCCTCACGAGGCCAGGATTAGCCAGCAGATGTTGCAGGGGAACTAGGACTGCCCATCACTTAGGGCATTTTTGGATCCATGTGCTGGGGGGAAGGGCTGGGGTGAGAGGAGGAAGTAGGAACAACAGGGAGTTAATGGTCCTTGAATTCAGCTCCCGCGGGTGGGGTGGGGGGTGCTTAACTTGGTTCTGGTGGGGAGAGAGATGGAAGGAGACAAACTCTTCCAACCACTCCTCCCTCTCCTCCAGCAGCCTGGGAGGCCTGATGAGCTGAGCCCAGTTCTGCCCTCTAGAAGGACCCTGCGTCTGAAAAGTCACACCAGCTGGAGAGGGGCTGGGCTGGGAGGCAGGGTGCCTGGCTGCCCGGATCTGTCATTTGGGCAAGTTGTTTGACTGCAGTGGGGCTATTTCCCAGCAGTTTCATAAGGTCTTTCAGTTAAAAATGGTCCCCCATTTTCCTTCTAGTTTCAGCATCTAAACTTGCCTGGGTGTTATGGTGGCCAGGAGAAAGCTCTTTTACAGGTGAGGAAGCACACTTAGAGAAAGTAAACCTCTTGCATGAAAGCACACAGCTTAGCTAGCGGGGCCAGGGCTGGAACTGGAAGCAGGGTCTGTCTGACCCCACACTCTTGCTGTCTCTGCTGTGCTCTAACCATGCTTCCTTGGATGTGGATCCCTCCTCTGCTCCACAGTGGATGTCCCCTTGAACTCATAACCTGAGTAACCATTGGTGGCAGCAAGAGGAATTGTGTTCTTTGGAGCAGAGAAGCATTCCAAAAGATGACACAAAAGTCAGAAATCATTAAAGACGGATAGGTTTGATTACATTTTAAAAATCTATACTAACTTCTATAATGGTCCAAAATGCCCTGCAATACAAAGAAAAGAAAAAAAGGAGAAAATGTTTGCTATATATTTTAAAAAAGGATTAATATCCATAGTATACAAAGAGCACTGAAACCTATAAACATTACCCAATTTAAAAAACATGAACTGGGGTTTCACAAAAGAAGAAACACAAATATGTATTTTATATACATGATGAGCATCCTTTTTTTTTTTTTTTTTTTTTTTGAGACAGAGTTTCGCTCTTTGTTGCCCAGGCTGGAGGGCAGTGGCGTGATCTCGGCTCACTGCAACATCTACCTCCCGGGTTCAAGCAATTCTCCTGCCTCAGCCTCCTGAGTAACTGGGATTACAGGTGTGCACCACCACACCCAGCTAATTTTTGTATTTTTAGTAGAGATGGGGTTTCACCATGTTGGCCAGGCTGGTCTCAAACTCCTGCCTCAGCCTCGCCAAGTGCTGGGATTACAGGTGTGAGCCACCACCCCCGGCCATGATGAGCATCCTTATAGGCGATTCTACCCAGCTATCAAAAGTGCTTCTCAAACCTACCAATCAAAGCAATCTTAGCTCCTCCTCAGGACTCCCATGCACACTCCCTGGATCCCCAAATCCAGCTCTGTGGGGCAGGTGGGGACCAGCTGGCAGCTTAGGGTGCCAGGTCAACCTGGTGCCTGGTCCTGAGTGTGTGGCATTACAGAAAGAGGCTTAATGGGGAGGATGGAATCTGTGGGGGGTGGGGGGCAGCTGTGGGCAGAGAACATCAGGAAGAGAACATCAGAGAACATCAAAATCAAGAGTAATAAAGTGGAAATCACACTAGGGCCTGGGCACCCCCAGCTATTTGGCTTATTCAACCTGAGTGTAACTACAAAGAGGGTATCCCCCGTTTGCAAGTACCTGTGTGCCTTTGGTCTCAGCTCCTTTTGCTATCCCTGTGGGTAACACCATCTAGGGCAGGGGCTCAGCCTTGCTAGTGAGAGGAAGGTAAGGGGTCCCTTGCATTGAACTGTTTACATCTCATCACACTGAGATTCTAGTCCCTTCCTGGCAGAGCCCTGCTGCTGGGCCACAGCTTTTTATTAAGCACCCACTATGTGCCAGGCACTGTTCTGAGTGCTGGGGATACAGCAATGAACAAAACACACAAAAATCCCTTCTCTCCAGAGACCCAACATCTGTGTTCCAGGGCAGGGGCCTAGGCCCCAGAAAATCAGGGCCAGGGCTTGGACAGCATGGGGGCAGTGGGGACATCAGGGCTGCCAAGCCAGCAGCCTGGGAATCTCCTGGGAGATCTTGGACGGGGGTAATGAACCATCTCAGTGGGCTCTCAGACTGTGTGACCCCAGCAACAAGAGGGCAGAAACAACCAGGTAAGGGTGGTCAGCAAGCACACTGCATTCCAGTTCCCGTGTGGCCCAAGAGTATATGGCAGCTAACCTGGGACAGGCACAGAGACCACCTCACTCCCCATTTCACAGCTGTAAAAACTGAGACCCAGGGAAGGGAAGCTTTTGTCATGATTAAGGAGCAAACAAAACTTTGAAGGAAGGACTTTGAAGGATGGACGGATTCATGCAGGTGCATGGCCCATGCCCCTGGCCTTACCTTTTTGTTTTTCAGTCCCATCCTCTTGAGGCCAGGAGTGTCTGGCCTTGTTTAACAATCTAGGGGATGAGTACTTGGTATTAGTGGGTGATCAGGCATCAGTCCTGCCCAGACAGCTGGCCTGGGTGTCTTGGAGTCCTTATGGGTAGTAGACAGTATGGAGGTCAATGTGGTCTCAGGGGTGCCACACACCAGCCCTGGGGCCTGGATGTGGGGGGAGGGGGAGGGTGGCCAGGTGGGAGCAGGTCCTGGATCTCTCAGCAGCGAGATGGTCTATGGGTGGAAGGGCCTTGGGGGTTGAGGGCCATGGCCAGCTGGACAGGGTCAGCAATGAGGCAATTGACTCTTGGCACCCCTAGGACGGTGGAGAGATGGGGCCGGCGGGGGGCCCTGTCTCTGCCCAGGCCTAGAAAAGCAGTGAGCTCTTCCACTTAGCTGGGTCACCTGGGCAACATTGTGTGATGTCACAGGCAGGGCCGAAGTCATACAGGCACCTGTCCGGGTGCAGTGAGCTAGAATGCGAAGCCCTTTTCCCTATTCCTGGAGCTGTGTTCCACCTGCCGCCTGGCACTCAGGTCTCACCCTTCCTGCTCTTGGTGCCTCAAGTCGTCTCCACCGACCCTGTGGTGTGGCCAGCCCCATGCTGCTCAAGCTGCAGCAAAAGAGGAAGCCAGACACTGCTCTCAAGAGCGTTGCAGCTTGATCGGTAAAACAGCTACTTCTGTTGAAGAATCTACCAGCCATCATGCCTCTTTGGGTACCTATAGTCTTCCATTTATTTGATAATAATAAACACAAACTTCAAGAGGATGGTTTCTTCTTGGAGGGTAGGTGGGAAGATCAGGGAGAGAAGAGGGTAAGAGCATACATTCTAAACCTTTGGTTTTTAGATTGGGTGGTCAGTTAATGGAAGTTCATTATATTACTGAAAATAAATTACAATTAAACAAAGAAAGCCATGATGGGCCAGTGATGGTACTAGAGTATGAACCAAAGATTATGGTTCATTTCTGAGCACTTCAAGAAATTATTACAAAGACAAAGTATGTCTTTTAATGGAGCATTTGCTGCACGCCAGGCAGGGTCCTAAGTGCTTTTGGTGAGGTGAGATGGCAGAATGAGGAGAGACTAGTCCTTGGCCTGGGGTGGGGGGTTGCTCTATAGAGAGGTGAGGCCTGAACTGGGCTTTGAAGGATGATCAGAAATCCTGGGCTAGAAGAGGAGGGATTTGGGGTGCTGGGCAGTGTTCAGAAGTGTTTGGAAGGCCCCTGTGGCCTGCCTCATTTCTACCTATTTTGGGCCCCATGTTGGAGATTCTTTTAATCTGGCGGAAGAGCAGGACCAGCCTGGCAGCTAGGAGGCAGGAGACTCCCGCTTTGCAGAGGCCTCCCAGCCTCCCTCTCTACCCCCACTCCAGAGAGAGCAGCAGCGAGGATGTGGTTCTCCCCAGTTTAGAGACAGAAAAACTGAGGCTTTGCTTTTGATTAGAACTGAAAGGACCAGCCAAGGTCACCCAGACACTGGTGGGGGACGGTAGTCAGGAACCCCACTCCTAATTTTCTCCCCGTCTAGGCCTGCCAAGAGTGGTACTCCTGGGGCTCTGGGGCTGGGGCCCTGACCAGGAATGGCCTGGCTATGAGCACTGTGCTTTATCTCCCTTGTGGGCCAACATGTCCCAGCACAGTGTGTACGTGTGGAAGGGTCTCAGTGGCTGCTCCCCCAGTCTCTCTAGAGCGTGTCTCCCCAACCTCTCAGGCCCGCTTAGTCTAGGAGGCTAGGGCAGCAGGTTCAGGGGGCGGGGAGCCATTGCTCCTCCAGCAGCAGGACTGAAGACGCAAGCCAGGTGCCTAGGAAGCAAACTTTAAGGAAGCACTCACTCTCAGGGCTGTGCGAGCGCTCTGCTCCCGACACAGAGCCTCACATTTTGCGCCCTGGCCACCTTGCCTGCCTCGCTGTGGTCCTTGCCCCGCCCTGCAGCTCTGCCTCAGTCCCCGGGGCTCTGGGCTCTCACCCATCCTCCCTGGCATCTGAGCTTTCTGCTTCTGCAGCCATGCCCCTGCCATCTTCCTGCCTGGGAAGAAGATAATGCGATTGGACACTGGTTCCAGGCCATCTGGCTGCAGGGTGCAAGCGGGCCCTGTGCACTCAGCAGCCACCAGGAGGGCCCTTCTACTCCCTGACTTGCTGGTTGTTCACCTCCCCAGACCAAGGACCCCTGAGACACCAGCTCCTGTGCCTGCCCTAACCTCCCCCGAGAGCTGCTTCCTCCTTACCTGTGAGAAGGCCTTAACGGCAGCATGAGCCCAGCTGCTCTACCTTCTCCTTCCCTTCCTCCAGCAAGGTGAGCTCTACATCCCCAGCCCAGAGAAGTGGGCTTGCTCCTCAAATGTCCAGGGGCCAGCCCCAAGCTGTGATGATTCAGGGAGATTCCAGGGTGAGGGAGAGCAAGGAATGATTAATCTCATAGCTAATAGATAACTGCGCCCACCCCCTACCCCCAGGAGAGAGCACTTGGAGCTGTATCACTAGGAAGGGCCAGGGGTTAAGTGTGGCCACTAGGGAGCCCATAGTTCTGGGAGGGGCAAGCCCCTGAGGCTGGAACTGGGGCTGGCTCTTGGGGAAGGAGGGATCTTGCTGGCTGGACAGCAAGAAGAATCTGGGTAGACAGATGTGGCTCATAGTCAGCCCTGCTTCCTCATGCCATGTCTGGGGCCTGGAGTCTGAGGAAGCAGCCTGTGAGGACAAACTACCCATGCAATGAGACTCAGGGGAGTGTGTCTGTCTTCCAGAGACCCCCCCCCCCCGCCTCCTTACTTGGCCTTTCCTTCCCTCTGAGTCCTGTCCCACCTCCACATTTGGGCAGCTGAGTTGGATGAGGTGGGAAATGTAGGCAGTGTGATTTTGTAGCAAATGGCAGCTCAAAGCTGTGTGATCTTGGGCAAAATGTTAACCCTTTCTGAGCTTTGGTTCCCATTGTTATTCAGTGAGGGAATCAGGGCTGCTCTGTGGGCTGAATGAGACCATGCAGGTAAAGCTCTTATTAACACAGATGCTTATGAGCTCCAGGCATGCTTGCTCTTCCCTGCTAACCAACCTTGGGCTTGGCAAGTTCTCTCTAGTGCAGCTCTGGGTGGCAGTGACTTCAGTTTAAACCCAGCCCAGCACCTTAAGGGGTGGGGTGTGAACTGGCCTCAAGGGGCCCAGTTAGAGCCCTCGTGGAAGCACAGGGCAAAGCCAGCCCCCCAATCTCTCTGCAGAAACTCCTGAGGCTGAGCCTCATAACTTGTATGAGGTCAGAGCAGCCCCTGAAGGTCCTGGCCAGCAACCAGTGGATTCAGAGTGGGGGACCCTCTCAGAGTTTTCCATCCTTCAGCCAACAAGTGAGGACCTGCTGTCTACACCACTGGGGCTGAGGGTGCGTGGCAGTGGGAGCATAGAGACCCTCTAAGGGAAATGCTTCAGTAGACAACAGTCAAAATTACCAAACGAGGGGCAGGGATTTGCCCTGGTCTCACGCCCCTGCCTCATGTTTCTTACATACCAGGAGTGAACTTGCAGCTCCAGAAGCAGCACACACACAGGAGGTGTTGCTGTGGACCAGGAGGACTGCACACGTTGAGAGCAGGAGATAAAGGGGTCGAGGAAGGCCTCTGGGATGAAGGGCCTTGAGCAGGATCCTGAGAACACATTGGATTTAGGTAGGAAAGGGGACATTTCTGGTGAAGGGCTACCTGAGAAAGGTGCGGCCATGGGCGTGGGCCTGAAAGCCGGGAACAGAGAAGGGATAGAGAAGAGGGCAAGTGGGCCTGGGATGATATCTGGTCTGGGTGGGTGTGAAGGCTCAAGTGCTGGTGGAGACATGCAGACTTCACCTCATGGCCATTTCTCACTTCTCTGTCCCATTCCAGTGGGGGAGAACTCACCAAGTCCAAGGTTGGTTAGCAGGGAAAAAAGCAAGTACGTCTGGGGGACTTCACTGTCTGCATTAAGAGCTTTACCTTCATGGTCTCATTCAGCCCTCAGAGCAGTCCTGATTCTCCCACTGGATAAGGACGGGAACCAAAGCTCAGAGAGGGTTAACATTTTGTCCAAGATCACACAGCTATGAGCTGCCATTTGCTATAAAATCACACTGCCTACATTTCCCACCTCATCCAACTCAGCTGCCCAAAAGAAAGAGTGATGGGGAGAAATGGGGGAAGGGGCAAGAGTCAGGAAAAGAGAAGGCCAAGTGTGGGGGCTCTGGGAGAGAGGCACACTTTCCTGGACTCTGCCTGGCAGCCAACTCTCTCCATACAAGTGCCTTTTCAGGTTATGGTCATTGTTCCCTCTTGTCTCTTCAAACCTAGGAGTCAGGGAAGGCTTCTCACAGGTTCCAGCCCCCAGGGCGCTGTAGTCTCCCTCTCGTTTTTTCTAAACCCCACCCTCAGTATTGTAAATAGTCCCTTTATTAAACTCCCCTCAAGCTCCTGAATTTGAATGCCTTCTTTTTCCTAGCAGGACCCTGGCTGATGTACCTGCTGTGTGAGCCCCTCTCCATGGCCCAATCTCTCGCCTGATGTCCTGGTATCACTGCTGTCATCATCACCACCAGCCCCTTCACACCCCCAACTTTTAGCGAGCACTTACTGTGCGCCAGGTCTCATGCCAAGAGTTGACCTGCGCCATCTCATTTCATCCTCACGTTTACGCTCCTGGGAGTTATTGCTGTGAGTCTTTTTTTTTTTCTTTTTGAGACAGGGTCTCATTCTGTCTCCCAGGCTGGAGTGCAGTGGCATAATCTCAGCTAACTGCAACCTCCGCCTCCCAGGTTCAAGTGATTCTCCTGTCTCAGCCTCCCCAGTAGCTGGGATTACAGGCATGCCACCACGCCCAGCAAATTTTTTGTATTTTTAGTAAAGACAAGGTTTCACATGTTGATCAGGCTGGTCTCGAACTCCTGACCTCAAGTGATCCACCCACCTCGGCCTCCCAAATTGCTGGGATTACAGGCGTGAACCACCGCACCTGGCCAGAGTCCATTTTTAAGGTGAGGACACAAATGCTCTGAGGGAATGGACTTGCCCAAGGTCACATAGCTTTGAGGCAGCACAGCTGGGATTTGACTCCAGGCCTGCTGGCTCCAAAGTCCGAGATCATAACCACCAAACTGCTCTGCCTTTTCCTTTCACTCTGGGAAAGGAGTCGCAGCTGTCCTTTCCTCTCTCCAGAAACTGGGGCAACATGAAAAATTCAAGACCAGGGATGAAAACACCTGGCCTTTTGAATGAGGCCAGACCGATGGCTCTGCGGCAGTGCAGCCTGCAGACACTGGTGTCAAAGGAGATTGAGGTGGTGTGTCCCAGAGGCTCAGCTGGGCATGGCTGGCCGGGCCCCCATAAGCAAGGGCAGAGCCAGGGGGCCTGGAGGACATCACTTCTATCCAGCACAGAGGGGCTGCAGGGCTGTTTGATTACAAGGGCTGGTGGGGTCATAACACTGTGACTCTATCACTAATGTAGCTAGCTCGCATTTCCAGCTAAGCCTGTTAGATGCAGGCTGCTGTCTTTAGGGTCTGCTTGCTGAGTGGACCAGGGTGGGATCCTGGAGGCTCTGGGGGCCTGCCCTTCTGACCTTCTCCTGGTTCCTTGCTGTGCAGAGGTGACTTTTATCAGCTCAGTAAAGGGCTACTGGGCTAAACCCCTGTGTATCTGTGTTTTGTCTCAGAGCAGACTTTGAGATAGTCCTGACCCTGTCTTGCTGCACCTAGTCTTGTGGGCTCTGGGCACCACCAAATAGGCAAAAAGATTTGGCAGCAAACAAAAAAAGCATGATGACTTGGAATCTGTCAGGCCTGGCTCTAACCCTGGTTCTGCCAGGCACCGGAGTGAGGGTTTGGGCAAACCTCCTGATCCCTCGGAGCCTCCCAGTCCTCATCTGCAGAGCAGATCTACCAGCAGGCTCTGTGCAGGGTGGTGGCGAGGATTAGATAAGAGAATGGATGCCTTCACATGGTAGGCAGCCCCACAGTGGGCTTTCCCTCACACTTACACCAATGTATGCCAAGATGGAGCACCTCTGGCCCAAGCTTTGGCAACAGGAGACTTGGGGGTGACGAGTAGAGTGTGATGTTCTCGTTGTTGGACAATGCGGCTTCCATTTGCTTAGCAGGCACGTTTATGGATTGCCATGTTGAAGGATTCCTCTTGGCGTTTGGCAACCAAAGCTCTCATTTGGGGCAGCCCAGCTCCCTCCATCATGTCATAAATCACTTTGCTAAAGATGCAACGTTGCTTTTGGGCATTTTTCTTTTGAAAAATCAATAACTCGTTTAACAATGGACTGAATAAAGGAGTGAGCAATGAAGCTGCCTGCCATTTCCTTCCATCAGGAGGGGCAGAAGCAGTGCCCTGCCAAGGTTGGGTGGGGGGGTCTACTCAGAGGGCAGAGAGGCCTTGGGGTGGGGATAATAGGCTCAACCTGTTCCCAGCAAACCTGTGTCCCCTCACCCCAACTCTTCCAACCTCCAAATCTGACCAAGGCCCTCCTCTGCTTCAAAAAACACCTTAGTAGGACCCCATCACTGTAGGGGACCCCTGCCAGCCTCCTGGTCTGCTCACCCCAGGCCCTGCACCCAATCCCAGCCTCACACCCACACTCCAGCCTCATGACATGCCTGTAGTCCCTGTGAAGGAGCAGTGGTCTCTCCAGCCTTCAGGCCTTCACCTTTACTGTTTCATGTGCCTGGGCCTCTTTCCCAGCCAGCCTGAATAATTCAAGACACAACTGAATTGTGCACAACCTGCACAAAGATTTGCTGCAACCTTCCCGCACCCCCACCTCAGGGACATCAGATCCATAGCCCATGGGCCTCCCCTGCCCTGGCTCATGATCCACTGTGGGCTTCTCTGGGACAGGATCTATATTCCTCAAGGGCGGGGACCATGTCCCCACGGCCCAGCATGTTGCCTGGCGAAGAACTGGCACCAGGTGGGTGCTTGATGTATGAGTGAGGGATAACATTTATGTAAAGTATCTTCCTCCTTACTGCTACTTCAGCCTGGGACAATGATGCCTGCTCCCCCAAACCCTCCCTCTCCACAGTCCAAGCCCCCAGTGCCTTCTACCCTTGCTAGGGCATGCGTGGGTATGTATAGGAACCTCGTAATAATAGCTAACGGTGAGCACTATTCTGTGTGTTTTACATACGTTAACTCAGTCCTCACAATGATATATGAGGTAGGTGCTACTATTGTCCCCATTTTATTTTATTTTTATTTCTATTTTTTGAGACAGTGTCTCAATTGTCACCCAGGCTGGAGTGCAGTGGTGGGATCTTGGCTCATTACAACCTCCGCTTCCCAAGTTCAAGCGATTCCCCTGCTTCGGCCTCCCAAGTAGCTGGGATTACAGGCGCCTGCCACTATGCCTGGCTAATTTTTGTATTTTTAGTAGAGACGGGGTTTCACCATGTTGGCCAGGCTGGTCTCAAACTCCTGACCTCAAGCGATCTGCCTGCCTCGGCCTCCCAAAGTGCTGGGATTACAGACATGAGCCACCGCCCCCAGCTTGTCCCCATTTTAAAGATAAGAAAATGGAGGCAAGCTTTAGACTTACGCCACCTAGCTGCTGAGATTGTGGCCTTACTCACAGCACTCTCCTTATGAGGTGCTTGTGGGGAGCCTGGGGGTGGGGGTGACAGCCCTGGGTACCTCGCCCACTGGACAGGGCCTCAGGGTTGGCTCTGCAGCCGGGATGCGCCAGCAAGTCCGAGGGGCTCCAATTACAGGAAACTGCTCACTCAGGCCAAGTCAGCCCGGGCTCTCTCCCTCTCAGATTCCGTGCTCAGCGCCCGCCACCCTTCGCTCACACCACCCGCCATCTCTACCAGAGAGCAGAGCCTCTGGCCCTAATCTCATTTGAGGCCATGAAATCGCATTTGCAGCGTATTAATGCAGCGTGGAGCTGGCCCGGCCCCTGCCTGTCTCCTGGAAGAGAGGAGCCTGGAAAGCAATCCCACGGGGAGACGTCTCCAGGAACACCCGCCGACAAAAAGCAATTATGCTTTAAGAGGAAGATTAAAATAATGTCTACATCCTCCCCGCTCCCATGCCCATCCGTGAGCCCCACTGGCCCAATAGTGACTCAAGACCAGGTGGGGTAAGGAGTGGGGGCCCCCCACAATCATTGGCTCCCACGAGAGCTTCCAAGTTCCCCAAAGAAGCCACACTCTCTCCAGCCCCTGGGTCTTTATTCAAGTTTTTCCGTTCAACCCTTGCCTACCTGGCAAGCTGCCATTCACCCGGTGTCATGAGAATGGCCAGCATTTTGTGAGCATTGGCTATAGTCTTTAAATTGACTACACATTGAATTCAACAGTCCCGCTGGCGAGTGTTGTTATCATCCTCATTTTACACATGAGGAAAGGAGGTGCAGGGAGGTGAAGTCCCACAGCTGGAGGGGGCAGAGCAGGATTGAAACCAGAGCCCATCACTACTCTCTTCACTGCCTTTCGCCCCTCCACTGCGCCTTCAGCCTCCACAAGGTGGGTCCAGCTGCTTCCCCTTCTATACCCAGGGACTGCAGTGCCCTCCCCGTGGTGCTCCTGTCTTTCCAAGAACTCTGAGAGGCCAGGCCTGGCATAGAATCAGGGTTCAACAAATGCTTCCTGCATGGAGGAATCAGTAACACCTCCCTGCAGAGGTAATGGGGTGGAGATGGGTGGCCCACCCCCCAACCCCCGCCTCCAAGGCTGTGAATCAGGGTGGCTTCCAGGCTGCCTGTGTTCTGGAAGTCTTTGGAACCCCCTCTCCTCCGAGACCTCTTGGACTGCAGTGAGGCTGGAATGTTATTTAATTGTCACAACGACATTGCCAAGTAGGCATCATTATCCCCCTTTTACAGATGAGAAAACAGTCAGAGAAGTAAAATGACTTGCTCAGGAACACCAACTGCAAGGCAGACCAGGAACCTGAACTCAAGCCTGAGTCCAAAGTTTGTCTACTGAAACTTCTTGACTGTAACTCACTGTCACTTCTCAGATAGGGTGGAAAGGGCTTAATTATGGGCCAGGGCTACTTATGCAACACTTTTTTCTAAGTGTCATTAGCCAACAGCAGTGGTTCAGGGAGTTTGCTCTGGGACTCTGAGCCATTGACAGCCCCAACTCCATCCCCAGCCTTGCTCCCAAACCATTCAGTGCAATAAATGAGCACTCATTGTTGGGGCCAACATAATACCAAGTCACCTGTCTTGGCAGGACTCGGTGTGATTTGGGGCCACCAGGAAGAAATCTCCTCCCTCAAACTGCTTCCCCGTGATTCTGTCACATGCCCAGAAAGCCCAGCATTAGTGCTGCATGGGCTGAGGAACAGCTTGCAAATGGGCTAAGGAACAGCTTGCAAAGTGTGAGTCTCCCTGGGAAAGGATGCTGTTAGTCATTCCCACCTGTGTGCTGACTACTGGCTCAGAAAGACCAAAATATATGGTGGAGATCTGGATTCCAGTTTGACCTTGCTACTGATTGCCTTGGGCAAGCTGTCTATCTCCTCTAGGGGCTCCGTTTCTTGCTTCAGAAAATGGGCTCTATCAAGTTTACCCTGCCTACCTCCCAAGACCAGTATGATGCTCCAATGGGCTCTGCAGGCTGCCAAGTGTGATATAAGTTCCACCTCTGCCAGCCTGGCCCAGAGCAGCCTCTGGTACAGAGGGGATAGTACAGAGCTCGAAGTACTCAGAGATGGCGCCTGCTGTGCATTCCATTGGCATCTCCTGCAACTCCCTACCACCCCCATCCTACGAACCGGCTCTCTCCACCTCCTGTTTTCCCCCTACTTGCTTGTCCCTCGAATACCTCCACGCCTTTGCTCACACTGTCCTTCACACTGTCCTCCACCTTTTTTTTTTTTTTTTTTTTGAGATGGAGTCTCACTCTATTGCCCAGGCTAGAGTGCAGTGGTGTGACCTTGGCTCACCGCAACCTCTGCCTCCCAGGTTCAAGAGATTCTCCTGCCTCAGCCTCCCGAGTAGCTGGGACTACAGGCACATGCCACCACCCCCGGCTAATTTTTGTATTCTTTAGTAGAGACACGGTTTCACCATGTTGGTCAGGCTGGTCTGGAA
Organism: Pongo abelii; assembly: GCF_028885655.2. Lineage (NCBI taxonomy): Eukaryota > Metazoa > Chordata > Mammalia > Primates > Hominidae > Pongo > Pongo abelii. Next base: position 77,468,579 of record NC_072001.2, on the reverse strand, counting down.
CTCTTGACCTTGTGATCCGCCTGCCTCAGCCTCCCAAAGTGCTGGGATTACAGGCGAGACCCACTGTGCCTGGCTCACCCTTGAAAACCATTCTCCCCATTCTCTGCTGGAATCCCACCCCCCCATAGAGGCAGGGTGCAACTGTCTCCCTGACATTTGTGGGATGGGTTATTAGCACCACCCAATTTCCCAATCTCTTCCTCACTTGAGCCTCATAACTTCCTTGTTAGTAGGTAGGACTCTGTCCATCGTACAGATGAGGAATTTGAGGCCCAGGGAGGTAAGGGACCTGCTCCAAGTCATAACTGCTCATATGCAACTGGGAAATGAGGTTCTAAACAAAGTCTTCTGACTGCCAGCAGAACTGTCTTCCTCCAACAGACTGAGTCCTTGATGCCCACCCAGCTCATGCCCACCACTTCCTCCACAATCGGCTTGGAAAGTGATTGTTCCTCAACTCCTCATATTTCCTCTCCCTGCCCAGCCTGGCAGCTCCCTGAAGGCTGGACATACAGCAACCCAGTTTACTGCTTGGGAAAGTGAACGAATGAATGAATGAATGATCGTCACCTCAGGCTGAGGGAGGTTGGACCTTTGGAGCTCAGGGCAGGCTGTCAGGTCCAGACGGAGGAAGGACATCCCACACGCATTCTCCATCTTCCCTGGGAAGGGGCCTGGTACCCGCTGGCCTCAGCTGCTCCTGACCCCCAGGACTCTGCAGAACTAGCCCAGGACCCAGGCTAGGGGTGGCTGGGCTGGCCCGACAGCCCCACCACTCACCAGGGCCAGGGTGGGCTCACTGGGTGCTGTCAGCCTTCCTGCCCTGCTGCTCCCCACCCTAATCCGCTGTCAGAGGTATATTAAAGATGGGTTTCACGCAGGGTTTTAATCTCACCTCATATATCACATATGCCATGTCCCCAAGTCCCTTTCTCACCTGGTGCTGCACTTGGGGTTGTTGTACAGAGATGGAACCAGGGAGATGCAGGAGATTCAGGGAGGTGCAGGAGATCCAGGGAGGTGTGAGTCTGCGTGTGGGAGGATGTACGCTTCCCAGGCATGCCCATTGGTGTCTCAGTGTGAATCTCTCAATGGGATGGAGGTGGGGGGTGGGGGGGGGTCCCTGCATGTTGAGGATGTTGGAGGTCTGCATATACTCATGTATGTGTGTGTGCATATGTGTCCTTGTGTGTCTCAGCATCCATGAGGGTGGATGGAGTTGGGGGTGGGTGGAGGGTGTTCGGGAGTTAGGGGCACATCCACTTTCCATGGGTGTAAGGCTAAGAAAAGGCCACCATCACTGGGCCTTCCTGCATCTTATCCCTGCTTCCTTCACTGTGAAGATAATTTATGGAGATGAGAAGGCCACCATATTTCCCTTCCCTGGAGCCCATCAGCTGCTCACTGGGGCTGGGGCTGGTCTGGTTGGGAAGACATCAGAGGCAGGCACACCCTTCCTCTCCATCTCCCCCCATATCACTCTCTCTCTCTCTCTCTCTCTCTCTCACACACACACACACACACACACACACGCCTCCAGGAGGTGTGAGTCAGCGTCAGCCCCTGGCTGGGGTGAGGAAAGGCAGAGATGAAGGAGGACAGCAGGGCCATCTGGTGTGTTCGGTTACAACAATCTGCTAATGGAGGCTCTTCCCAGACTAGCACCCAGGCTGGGCTGGCCTTCTCCACCCTGCAACCTGGAATCTGGGCCCAGACACAGTGAGACTCACAAGCTCCTAACACCCCTCCCTTGGGATACTGGCTGAGCAAGAAGGAGCAATCCTATTTTCTAGGTGCAGAAACCGAGGCCCAGACACATCCTCTTTGCCCAATACAGACACCCCAAGTCATTACTAGAACAGCAGGAATTTATTAACCACTTACTTCAGGGCAAGGCTAACTGTACACTAGCTCATTTCATCTTGCCAGCAATAAAGGGCACAGGAATTGCTCTCTCCCATTTTACAGACGTGGAAGTGGAGGCTGAGGGAATTATATAACCTGCATCAGTCAAACGCTACTAAATCAGTGCCAGAGCCCAATCAGTATCCAGGTCCTCCTGACTTCCATGCACCTGCCTCTCACCCTAAGCTGATTGAATCCCAAATCTTTCCCATCCCCTACTCTGCTGAGTTCCAGGCACAGACCCTGTTAGGACCCCAAAAGCATATATAGATGACACGGAAATCTGGAAGCACAGGGGTGGAGGGACAGGTTTGGGCAAGGACACAAATATGGGACTCCCCCAAACTGTGCAATTTGGAGTCTCATCCATGCTGCCCAGGACCTCTGGGCTCTCCTTCAGGGACCCCATGAATGGAGAGTGTTTCAGTGCACCCAGAGGAGGAATGGGAGCCAGCAGGCTGCCTGCAGGGTGATCACGATGTATTTAGCCCCTAGCCTCTCTCCCTGACAGGGTGGGAGGTTCAGGGGTGAAGTGGGGGCTGGAAGTGCCCCCCACCCCAGCCTCCCCAGGGCCAGCACCTGCCTGCCCCACCTCTCTCTCTGCCATGGTGCCGGTCTGCACCCCTCCCTGCGTGGGTGACACCATTCTCTGAGAACGCCGTGACAGTGCCTTTGTTCCCCTGAAATAAAAGAAAATCGAGCTACAAAGGGAAACCTCAGGTAGCTTTTAACGGGGCTCAGCTGCCTGGGGCAGAGTGTGTTTAAGCTGGAGGCAGTTGTCAAAGAAGGAGAAGGGGGAGCTGCCTGCAGTCCCCCTCCCACCCCCTATTCAAGGGGGAGCCCCCATGATCGTGTTTACTCAAGGAAAAGGCTCTTCCAAATAGTGGCAGAGGAGAAAATCAATGTAAATTGATGGAGAAATGTAAAGCAGCTGTCTGCTGTCTGCTGTGTGTGTGTGTGTGTGTGTGTGTGTGTGTGTGTGTGCGCTGGTGGTGGGCACAGCCTCAGCAGAAGCATGCTGCCTGGACGGGGCTGACCTGCTCGGGCCTGAGGCCCAGAGGGTGGGGGCTGGGAGTCAATCTCTGGCACGTGCCTATAGAGGGGCACTGGCGGCTGGGGGAGGGGCGGCAGCAGAGTCTCTAACTCGAGTTAAGAGAGAGATTAATATATTCAATCTGCTCCAGGGTAATTGAGGGAACAATTGGAGTGCTTTTCTAAAGCCCATAAAACTGCCTCATTTGCAAGGAGGAGCTGACTGGCCTCCAGTCCTCTATGTTTGGTGAAGCGCAGGAAAGGAGGAGGAGGGGGAACCCCAGTGCCCAAGGGCTGGGACATCAGCCTGGGACGGGCTGGCAGTCCTGATCTAACCTGTTCTCACCTTCCCCACCTCCCACCACTCTGTTGGTAGCAGCCCAAGCATTGCTTTCTAGAGCCTCTCTTTCCCCACCTGTGAAATGGGCCAGTGACAATTCCCCTCACCAGGAGAGCAGGGGAGTGGCAGAAGGGGAGGCTTCAGATGATGAGGGAAACCAGCTAACCCAAGGGTCCAGCACTGAGGGGATGGGGCATGAACAAAGAGGTGCCCAGTTCCCCAGCCACACCACCCCCACTCACACCCCTGTGCCACACCTCTGAGATTAAACGGGCAGTAAAGAGTAAAGTTAATGAAATCCACATTGTGTGCCTCTCCCCGCTTGAACCATTCCAGTCTCCAGGGCAATAGAAATAGTGTAGGCAATCGCAAGCAATAAAAGGCATAATGAATTTAAAAGCAGGCCACAGGGGTTGGGGGAGTGAGGATGGAATGCTTGGGCCTTAAAGGCAAGAGGACGCCTGGGGCTGGGAGAGCGCCGGCCTGGAGCTCCAACTAGAACTGGGACCAGAGACACGCAGGCGGCGGGGGTTGGGGGAGTGGGTGGGATAGGGGTAGGGGTGGCCGAGGGGACACTAGGAAAGCCGTTCACAACAGCTCCGTGGCCGCTCTCCTTTCCCCTCCACTTCTCCTTAATGAAAGCCCCCTAGCCAGTGGGTGCCAAATTCACAATCAGAATCCACAGGCTTAGAGCCAGGTACTCGGCATTTGGTGATTGCTTTATTAGCTTTTCTTCTCCTTTTTTCCCCTCGGGGGGAAAAAAGGTGTTTTAAACGGAAGGAATTGAAAAAAAAAGAAAAGAAAAAGAAAAAGAAAAAAACAACCTTGAAAGCGTCATTTAAAAGGCTCCTGGGAAACGAAATCGTTTCTATGAAACAAAACTGCGATTGTTGGGAAGAGGTAAATGCTGGGGGAGGGAGCCCACTGCACCCCTCCTTCTCCTTCCAGAGCTCAGAGCTGTGTGGGAGGGAGTTCCCGGCCTTCTAGCGAGGGAGCCCCCAGGATGGCTCCCAGAGCTACAAACAAGGAACCCTAAAATTTGCGTTTCCAGAAATTTCATCCCTGGGAATTTCCAAAGTTTCCCTCTTGAACAGCTATGTCAGTGGGAGATTGTCAGTAGACTTTCAGGGATCTCTTGGAGAGGGCAGTGAGGCACCAGGAGCGTAGTGGCCTCTGAGAGCCCAGTTCCAGGCCCACAGCTGTTGTGGTCTCCCCCGCCCTTCACAGCCCTCCAAGAGGCATCATTTTCCCCTAAAAATGTCCAGTCGAGTCACATCTGATGGCCTTTTTGCTGTCTTTGGGTTGCACCTTGCTGCTTTCCTCATCCCGGGGTGCTCTGTCCAGCACCGAACAGGCCACCCTCATCTGGTCTGATGAACTCCCCCTTACCCCGGGAAGGAGAGGCTCTGGGAGCTGGAGTGGCATAGCTCTATGCTCTCAAACCTGCCAAGAGGCGACAGGAGGCAGCGCTGAGGGGGTGGGACGAGTCTAGTGGAGCTCTACCCAGAAAGGAAGCACCCTGAGCCTCTGGGAAGGGCTGTTGCTCTGGCTGGCAGGAACCTGGAAATAGTTAGCCCTCCAGGTGGGTAAATTCCCTCTGCAGCCCCTGCCTGCATGCTCCCAGCATCCCCATCCTTGGGTCAAGGGCTCAGGGACTGACCTCTCTCTTGGAGCCTGTGATTGTGCATGCTGGAAATATTCATGGAGGACAGTCCCTCCCACCATCACCTCCCCACCCACACAGAGGAGGAAGCTTGGGGACTGGAGAAGGGAAAGTGTTCACTGTCCCATAATTTTATTGTTCAGAGGAATTGATTGTTTTAGTTCCCGAGACTCCAGGACTAGGGAATGCTGTGACCAGCATTGGCAGGGCCATTTAAGGCTGTGTAACCCATGGGCCGTGGCTGAGAAGCAAAATGATTCTGATTCAAAGCCAGTCGTGGAAGTTTGCTGAGCCCTGACCCTGGTCTCACACTGAGCCTTGTCTTCTGCTTCCTTCTCATTCTGGATCATCTTGATCATTGCATTCCTGCTCACCCTGCTCTCCAGCCCCTGCTCCACTGCCCCCCGTGACCATCATCAGTTTTGGTGAAAAAAAAAAAAAACCAGTGCCACACACTACACAAACTGGAGAACAACTTGTGAGCCTACAACCAAGTTCTGAATTGAATAGATTCAATTGTTGAAATGCCTGATCACAGTCAGGACTGAGGATAACTTGGGAGGGATAAAATCAATGCTGGGAAGGCTTCCTGGAAGATTGACCTTGAGCCTAGACATTTGCATCTGGAGCCAGAAATCCATCCGTAGCTTTGATCTGAATATTGCTCGCTGACAGCCCGCTCTTGCTGCTGTCCTTCCAGCTGTGCCTTTGAGCCTCCAAGTAGCAGCACCAGAAAGGTGCCTGCCTTCCTTAGCCTGAACTGCTAGAGCGAGTTATCTGCAGCTGAAACAGCCCCTGTATTCTCTGAAGGACCTGTCTTCATTGTCTGCTCCCTTGTGCTTCCTGGCCCTGTCGTCAGGTTTATGATTGCTGACTCTCCCCCTACTCTCCCCCAGGGAAGCGATTTTCCTCTCCCTTGAAAGCCATTTTCTTGTCTTGGCAGAAGCAGACATCTGACACTTTAAGAGGGAGCATGGCGGGGAGATGATGGCTTTAAATAACAGAAATTAGAGCTGCCGAGTTCGACTCAGCCATCTCGCCAGTCCCCTTTCCCCTCCCTCGCACACATTCAGAACTGCAGCCTGAAGAGCATCGTCCACGTGGCTTGTGGCTCAGGTGGCCAGGGCATTCTGGGACCTGGAAAGCAGGGGACAGCTTCTCCCGAGTTCACACCTTTTGTGTGCCTAGTCCTGTGACAAACTGTAGGACACCAGGCCCTGAAGTCAGGGAGCTTGCAGTCTAAGGGAACAGAATGTCACCTAGGAATGCAGGTGACATGCATTTCATTTTACAAGCTCAGCACCCAGCACAGAGCTGGGTGTGCAGGAAGTGGTCAAAAGTACGTGTTGATTGACTGACGAATGAATTAATGGACAGAGGCCATAGTGGGCCATGTCAACAGGCTGAGTGACTGGGCAAGAGAAGCTGGTCCCTGGGTCCCTGGGTCCTTGGTCATCCTTGTAGTTATCCTGGTACATGCTGCCCTATCACTTGGCCTAAACCACAGCTCAGATCTGGTCTTTCTCCCACACAAACCCTGCACAAACCCTGCACAAACCCCTCTGGTGTTCCCCACTGCCTCCTGAAATGAACATCCACCTCTGCTTTTCCTGGTGCCCTCGACTCCCTCCACTTTCTCCCATCCCCAGGCCCTCTCCTAGCCTGACAGTCCACCACCTGGGCTCCACTTCAGCACCAGACCAATGCACTGCAGGGAGAGAGGCACCGCAGATGGGCCAAGCGCCTTTGGTTGTCAACTTCTGACTCCAACCTCAGCTCATCTTCTACTGCCAGCGGAACCTCTCCCTTCTTCTTAGCCAGTGTATCGTGGTCCCTCCTCCTGGAATACCCTCCCCAAAGCCCAGGATTGCTCTCCCTAAGTCTTACCCACCTGGCATGCAGTCGGCAGAGTTGGCATTTAACAAATGTTTGATGGATGAATGAAGGGATAAAAGGGTAAATGAAGGAATTAGTGGGAAGATTCACCTCAAATAACCCCTCTTCCAAGAAGCCGTTCCTAGGCACCAAAATCTGACATGCACACTCCCTCACCAGAACTCTCCTGCCAGCCATGCCCTACAGGACCATGGATGATACCCTCACTATACCCAACTGTCTTCAAGCCAGGCGACACCCTGAGCTTAGGTGCTGTCACTTTTGGATTCTGTGCACTATTAGACACTAAGGTTTCCAGGAAATGTTGTTGACATTAAATGGTGTCAAGCATACCTTGGGCCTGTTTCTCCACCTGTCAAATGGGCTACTACTTGCTCTACCAGCTTCTATCTGTGCTGGCGTGAGGCCTACTAGACACGCTGTCTGGTCACAGAACATGGCCATAGGGGAGAAGCCTCCTATATTTCGGATAAGGACTAGACTCTCTCTCCTGGGTCCTGGGTTGGGGTTGAGCCCCTCCTGGTCAGGGTGGATGCTGGATGGGTTTGAGGGTGGGCACACAGAGGAGGCTTCTGTCCCCTGGTCACTCGGGGCCTCCCACAAAATCTGGTGAGAACGAGGTTGGGAACTGAAGGGTCTCAGGGGACACTAACACACAGGGCAAAAGAAACCCCACTCAGTTGGCTCCCTGCTCTGTGTGGCCTTTGCCCCATTTTCTGTCTGCCCGTTCTAACTGGGACTCCCATGTCCATCCTCAGACTGCACGTTCCTCAGACTGAACGTGGCAGCCTTGGGAGCTCTGCTGCTCTGCTCAGCTCAGCTCAGGACAGGGGGTAGCCTGGCTTATCAGGGAGGCCGGGTCCTGTGCCTGGTGAGCCCAGAACCTGAACTGGGACCCGGGAAGCACCCACCTGCAGCCTGGGGAGTTGGGGCTCTGGGCATGGTGACATCAGTTCTGGCTGGCCAGCCCCGGGAGGGCTGTCTGAGATTGGAGGCTGAGGGTCCCGGTGGACGTGGAAGGCCACACTGTAGGCCAGGCTCCCACAGTGTCGGGCTGTGGGGTCCACGCTAGCTCGGAGCAGAGCCAGGTTGCCACAGTAGCGATACAGGTCCTCGTGATCCTGAACCTTTGGGTTCATGCGGGGTTGGTCCGGCCTCGGGTAGATGGGGAAGATGGCCTCACCCACCCGCTGGGCTGCCCGTCCCGAGGGTTCGTCCAGCCTCAGTGCCTCCACATGCAGCTGAGCATCATGCTGCCCGTCATTCTTGCAGAAACCTGGATGAGGGAACACGGGGTTCAGAGATGGTCTCAGGTTTCTCTGCATCTGCCAGGGGACTAGGAGGACAGGCAGGGCCCTGGGGAAACCTGGGCTGCCCAGACTTTGAGTCAAAGCCAAGCAGTCTTGGCTAAGATTTCCCTGGTAGGCGACTCCCTCCTAGGCCCCACCCATGGCTCCCTCCCTTTGCTGATGCCCAATCCAAGCCCACCGGGCAGGGGTGAGGAAGGGAGGGCTTAGCCTGTGGGATGATCCTAGGTCCTGCCACCACCATAGACTCCTAGACTGGGGAAGAGTTCAGCCTGCCCCTGATTTATGGCCATTTAAAGTCTGGGACTTGGTTTCCCCATTCCCTCACATCCCTCCTTCTCCAGGAAGCCTGCCAGGGTGGCCTCAGTCCAGGCATGGATTTCCTTCTCATTCCAGCTCACTTTACTTTTCTCTGCTTGGAGTTCCTTCCTCTCCACCTGCTCTGGAAGTTCCAGAAGGCAGGGCCCAGGTCCCCTCATTTCTGTCCACCCCAACATACCAACAATCTAGTGGGGCTCAGGGACAGGCACACAGGGCTGAGTATAATATTACTTGGTGTAATATCGACTGCTCAGGACTGGCCCCCAAACCCGCTGTGTGCTCAGCACTTTTACATTTACAAAGCCATCTCTCATCTCCCCTTCTATTTCCTTCTCACCTGACCTTGCGTGACAGGCACCAGTGTCCCCATGCCACACTGAAGGAGGCACGGGTCACAAAGGTCCAGAATTTGCCCAAGGTCACACCGGCAGAGTTTTGGGATGCAGTCTGGAGCTCTGACCCCGCCCTCCCAGTTCTCCTGAGGCTCTCCGGGGTCCCAGAGAGGGACTCAGGCAGGAGTTCTAGGGTCTTTCTCTCCCCCAAACCCGACCCCTACTTCATACCTTTGGGCAAAGTAAAGATAAACTTGCTCCTGGTGAGGGTGAGGCTCTGGCCAGGCTCCTGCTGCTCAATGACATCAGTGACAGCAGAGCAGGCAGGGAAGGGGTCCCCATCATTCACTTGCAACTGCACCCCAGCCCCAGAGCCCACCTGCAGGGGGTTCTCTGCTGACAGTCTCAGGGCGTATCTACCCGCCTCATTAAACCCCACGCTCAAAACTTCGAATTCCAGATCCAGCGTCTTCTCCTCGGCCTTCAGCCTCTGGCTCAGCAGGGATGCAGAGACCCAGGGTTCAGGCCCCCTGAATGCCATGGCCACTGAGAGACCAACTGCCAGGCTGAGCACTGCACCCTCTCACCCACAGCCCAGCCTGGACCCAGTCTGAAAGCCTGCAGGCTGGGTGCTCAGGGACACTCCCCACCCACCTCTGTTTGTTTGAGGAGAAACCAGGTAACAAGGCAGGAAGCTGGGTCTGACCCAGGGAAGTTTTGTTCCATCGATCCCTTCCTTTTAGCATTTGTTCCTTCAACAAATATTTCTTGAACACCTACTGTGTGCCAGACACTATTTTAGGCATTTGGAATCCAGCAGTGAACCAAACAATAACTCCAGCCCTCTGAAGCTTATCTTCTAGTGGGGGAGGTGGGTAGAGACAGACAAAAATAAACACTAAATATAGAAAATAAGTAAATTATAATGTATGCTAGAAGATGTTAAATTCTATGGAAAAAATTAGAGCAGGGTCAAGGATGAAGATTCTGGTGTGGGGAGCTCATGGATATGCGGTATCCAGAACTTCCCATTCTGGGAGAGCCTGTTCATATGCCTATTCTTTCTCAAGAGTTCTTGACTTGGGGTGTGGGGGAGTCTCAACGGAAGGGAGACAGTGTCTATTCTCAGGGAGCAAGCCCTTAGTTTACCTTCTTTTTTTTTTTTTGAGATGGAGTCTTACTTTGTCACCCAGGCTGGAGTGCAGTGGCAGGATCTTGGCTCACCGCAACCTCTGCCTCCCAGGTTCAAGCCATTCTCCTGCATCAGCCTCCCAAGTAGCTGGGACTACAGGCATGCGCCACCATGCCCAGCTAATTTTTGTATGTTTAGTGGAGGCAGGGTTTCACCATGTTGGGCAGGCTGGTCTCGAACTCCTGACCTCAAGTGATCCACCTGCCTTGGCCTCCCAAAGCGTTAGGATTACAGGCGTGAGCCACTCACCCAGCCTAGTTTACCTTCTTAATCAAGACTCACAATGTGAGGCACAGCTTCACTTTGCAGACAGCCCAGAGCCTCTTACACCAAAGAGTTATCAAGCTGGAATCCATTCTCCCTGACTCTGGGTCTTGGTGTTACCCAAAGGGAGATGGGAGATTCAGGACTTCCCTCAGTAAGAACTATCTCTACCATCACCACCACCACCATCACCATCATCACTACTGTCACCACCACCATAGTCACCACCACCATCACCACCATCACCACCATCACCACCATCACTACTGTCACCACCACCATAGTCACCACCACCATCACCACCATCACCACCATCACCACCATCACTACTGTCACCACCACCATAGTCACCACCACCATCACCACCATCACCACCATCACCACCATCACTACTGTCACCACCACCACAGTCACCACCACCATCACCATCATCACTACTGTCACCACCACCACAGTCACCACTACCATCACCATCATCACCACCACCTCTATCACCACCACCACCACAGTCACCACCACCACCACATTCACCATCATCACCACCACCTCCATCACCACCATCACCACCATCATCACCATCACCACCACCACCATCACCATCATCACCACCATCACCACCACAGTCACCACCACCACATTCACCATCATCACCACCATCATCACCATCACCACCATAGTCACCACCACCATCACCACCATCATCACCATCACCACCACAGTCACCACCACCACATTCACCATCATCACCACCATCATCACCATCACCACCATAGTCACCACCACCATCACCACCATCATCACCATCACCACCACAGTCACCACCACCACATTCACCATCATCACCACCATCATCACCATCACCACCATAGTCACCACCACCATCACCACCATCATCACCATCACCACCATAGTCACCACCACCACAGTCACCACCACCACATTCACCATCATCACCACCACCTCCATCACCTCCATCACCACCATCACCATCATCACCACCACCATCACCACCACCATCACCATCATCACCACCACCTCTATCACCACCACCACCACAGTCACCACCACCACCACATTCACCATCATCACCACCACCTCCATCACCACCATCACCACCATCATCACCATCACCACCACCACCATCACCATCATCACCACCATCACCATCACCACCACCACCACAGTCACCACCACCATCACCATCATCACCACAGTCACCACCACCATCACCATCATCACCACAGTCACCACCACCATCACCATCACCACCACAGTCACCACCACCATCACCATCACCACCACAGTCACCACCACCATCACCATCACCACCACAGTCACCACCACCATCACCATCACCACCACAGTCACCACCACCATCACCATCACCACCACCACCTCTATCACCACCACCACCACAGTCACCACCACCACCACATTCACCATCATCACCACCACCTCCATCACCACCATCACCACCATCATCACCATCACCACCACCACCATCACCATCATCACCACCATCACCATCACCACCACCACCACAGTCACCACCACCATCACCATCATCACCACAGTCACCACCACCATCACCATCATCACCACAGTCACCACCACCATCACCATCACCACCACAGTCACCACCACCATCACCATCACCACCACAGTCACCACCACCATCACCATCACCACCACCACCTCTATCACCACCACCACCACAGTCACCACCACCACCACATTCACCATCATCACCACCACCTCCATCACCACCATCACCACCATCATCACCATCACCACCACCACCATCACCATCATCACCACCATCACCATCACCACCACCACCACAGTCACCACCACCATCACCATCATCACCACAGTCACCACCACCATCACCATCATCACCACAGTCACCACCACCATCACCATCACCACCACAGTCACCACCACCATCACCATCACCACCACAGTCACCACCACCATCACCATCACCACCACAGTCACCACCACCATCACCATCACCACCACCACCTCTATCACCACCACCACCACAGTCACCACCACCACCACATTCACCATCATCACCACCACCTCCATCACCACCATCACCACCATCACCACCATCACCACCACCACCATCACCACCACCATCACCATCATCACCACCACCTCCATCACCACCATCACCACCACCTCTATCACCACCATCACCACAGCCACCACCACCATCACCATCATCACCACCACCACCACTGTCATCACCATTATCACCACCACCACCATCACGATCACCACCACCACTACTGTCACCACCACCACCAGCACAGTCATCACCACCATCATCACCACCATCACCACCACCACTACTGTCATCACCACCATCACTATAACCACCATCATCAGAATCACCACCACCACCGCCAGCAGCAGCAGCATCACCAACATCACCATCATTACCCACATCACCATCATCATTACGCCCATCACCGTTACTCAATATCATCATCATCAGCCTCAATTCTTTGTTGAGCAGCCACTGGATACCAGGCACTCTACACGGCTCTGTGAGTAGATATAATTATTCCCCCTTTTACAAATGAAGAAGCCAAGGCTGAGAGAATGTCAGGAAATTCATACAAGATCACATGGCTAGTGAGTAGGTGTCGAGATCTGAACCTCAGAATTCTATCTACACTTACCCCTACTAAACATGTCCTGGGGCTGGCTCAAAGATTTAAATGTATTATATTAGGGAACTAGGGAATTCTGTACCCTAAAACTGTAGTACAGTTCTGAGTCTAAAGAGAACATTTATAGACGGCATTGATTTCATTCAAAAAAAAGCTCACTTGAAGTTTCACTGACTGAAATGCATCACTTTCATAAAGTAAAAGATACCAAGTCTAAAAGTGGTATTGGCCAGGCGTGGTGGCTCACATCCGTAATCCCAGCACTTTGGGAGGCCGAGGTGGATGGATCACCTGAGGTCAGGAGTTCGAGACCAGCCTGACCAACATGGTGAAACCCTGTCTCTAGTAAGTACAAAAAGTTAGCCGGGCGTGGTGGCACATGCCTGTAATCCCAGCTACTTGGGAGGCTGAGGCAGGAGAATCACTTGAACCCGGGAGGCAGAGGTTGTAGTGAGCCAAGACTGCACCATTGCACTCCAGCCTGGGCAACAAGAGCGAAACTCCATTGCAAAAAAAAAAAAAAAAGTGGTATTGGCCAGCCCAGCTACGGGTCCCAATGTATATAGCAGGCTTCCTCTGCAATGATTAAAATTCAGTTTCTTCAGATCCCCCAGGGAGAAGCTGAGGCAAAGAGTTCTAGTCGCCTGACTTGTAAGTGAAATTCAGGAGATCCCTTCTGTTTGGGTGTCAGTGTGCCCATCTGTATGATTGGGGTAGTGGGGCAGATAAGTCATCTCTCAGCTCTGATAGTCTGAAATTCTATAATTCATGTCGGGAAAGACCACAGTATGGCCATTTTGGGGAGAGGGTAGGTGGCAGAGACTACCTGGAAACCTTTGCCTCAGCGGCTGGGCACGGCCAGCCAGTGTGGGTCTGGAGGCGGTGGTGTGCCTCTGCCAGGTCTGAGGTCTTGAAGCTTAGTGACTCAGTAATAGCAGCTCTCTTCCCTTGCATATTTGAAGTGACCCGCAGAAATGTTACAAGATAGGAGTCCAGTTGCTTCTGCCCCAGGGCCAACCTTTGTGCACGTATCCTGGCCCCATCCCCTGCAAGCAGGGCCCACGCTCAGAATCACGCTGGTTTATCCTGAGTCCCTTCAATACTTCCCTCATACCCCTCGTTCTCCCTTCTTTCCCTCCCTCCAACTTTTTTTCCTTTTTTTTTTTTTTTTTTTCTTGAGACCGAGTTTTGCTCTTGTTGCCCAGGCTGGAGTGCAGTGGCGAGATCTCAGCTCACTGCAAACTGCCCCCAAGGTTCAAGCGATTCTCCTGCCTCAGCCTTCTTGAGTAGCTGGGATTACAGGCAAGCGCCACCATGCCCAGCTAACCTCCCTCCAACTTTCTACAAAATCTGAGGTGGCTCTGTTGGCCTTAGCAAGGTTTTAGGATCCTCCACCACCTAATGTCCACACCCACTCCTATTTCTTGCCTCCCCTCACCCACTATCTCTCGGGAAGGCTTACTTTTTTTTGGTGTATGTGTACGGTTACTTTTTACAAAAAATTGTAGTCAAATACACATAACATAAAATGTACCATCCTAACCACTTTGAAATGTGCAGCTCAGTGGTGTTAAATAAATTTACATTGTTGTGCAACCAATCTCCAGAACTCTTTTCATCTTGCAAAACTGAAACTCTACACCCATTAAACAACAACTACTTCTTCCACCTCCCCCCAGCTCCTGGCAACCACCATTCTACTTTCTGTCTCTGTGAATTTGAATACTCAGTGCTTCATAGAATTGGAATCTTACAGTATTTGTCTTTTCACAAGTGGCTTATTTCACTTAACATAATGTCCTGGGGAAGGTTCCCTTTTGTTCCAGGCCAGGTCTGCCCTTTCTCACCTCCCTACCCTTGCTGGTGTGATTTCCACTACCCAAACTGCCCAGTTCCACCCGACAGCAGCCCTACTCATCCTGCAGACTGGCTAAAAGCCTCCTCCCCTGTGACCCGGGTTAGTGACTCCCTCCTCCATCCCATTTTGCATTTTCCTCTCCTGTCTCAAATGATGACTTGCCCATACAAGTCATCATTCATTGCCCTGAATGTTGTTTCAGGAATCATGTTTGTGTGCCCAGGCTGGGCGAGGGATAGGTGCCTGGGAAATGGTTAAAGCATTATGGATGAATAAATGAATGAATGCATGAATGAATGAAGTGATGAAGAAATCTAACCCAGCTTCTACTTATGCAGAAAGGAATAAGAGTTCTTTTGGCTATTTCATTTGGATTCCATCTGTGACAAACAAAGACCATTTGGGCTTTTGAGTCAAATTTAGACTCGGAGACGCAACCTGGTGCCTCAGTGGGCAAGCAGGTGGTGAGGGGGGAGGGTAGCAGTGTTGGAGGGTGGGAAGCAGGACAGGAGGCAGAAACCCTGATGCTCAGGCATCTCTTGGTCTGGCCTCAGTTCTATGTAGAAATCTGGAAACGTCAGTGAATTTCAGCAAGTCAGGGCCGGATGGCACGCCCATTTTACAGATGAAGCAACTGAGCCCAGGGCCGCAGGGCAGCACCAGATCCCTCCTTCCTTCCCAGGGTTCTCTCTACTCCTGGCTGCCTCCCTGATTCAGCCTCCCACGGTTTTCAAAAAGTTTAAACTCCACGTGAGACTGTCTCTGGGGGGCAGGGCCTGGTTCCCCAGAGTGGGTCAAGAAGGGGTAGGGGATGTAGGCTGGGGTGAGGGAAGGGAGGCAGGAAGGGAGCAGCCTTGGAAGGCGAACTTCCAAGCCACCTTCCAAGGTCCCAGCGTGAAAGACCTTAATGGGGCCCTCCAGTCTTCTTTCTTCCCCCAAAGAATGGCCACTCAGAGGCCGCTGGCTTTGTTTGGAAGAGCCAGGGCCTATAATTAGCTCACCCTAGAGGGCCCCCTTCCTGCTTCCCACAATGGCTCCTTTCAACCTCCCCCACTGACACACCCCCATGGCCCCTGAGGGCTCTGAGACCCCTATCTTCAACGATCCACCTCCAACTCCCTCCCCACCCCCACTTTACTTCCTTCCTCTAGGCAGAGCTGAATCCTGGCAAGCAGGGAGCCCGTGAGTTCTCTGGAGCCAAGGACCTGGGGCTGGGACTCATCTCCTTCCACAGGCACAGAATCCGAGGTGCAGAGAGAGCAGGTGGGTAGTGAAGGGATAGACCTCAGGTCTCCTGACTCCTGAGCCACTGCGATCATGCGATCATCACTGCTCCACCCTGGGCCTTCAGCACCCAGCCCCCTGCAGCAGCCTCCCTTCCCCTGCAGGGGAACGTCACCCCAGGCCCACCTCCCACTCCCTTCCCCTCAAGTCCACAGTGCCAGAGGCCCACAGGGTGACAGGATCACAGGCTCAGACCAGCAAAGGGAAGGATGGCAGCCAGTCTCCCTCCGTCGCACAAATGGGAAAACTGGAACCCCGAGCATGGAGGGGCCTGCAGGGGCCAGGGGAAAGCTTCCCCACCGCCCTCTGAAGGTTGGCTAGAAATCACCAACAAGAGGCAGGTGAATAGGAGGAAAGGTGTACACCTTTATTAACATGTACACAGGAACCTTCAGAACGAGGACCCAGAGATACAGGGAAAATTGTCCATTTTTATGCTGAGTTTCAAGGACATATGGACAGCTGTGTAGCGATATGATTGGACAAAAAGGGCAATGATCGAATGTGAATAGACTGAGTGGGAACACCCAGCAAGGCCTGTCTGTCTGGATTTCTTCCTGGCCCCTCCAAGCATGCATTTCTTCCTTCTGGATGTGGGTATGGGGCAGGACTTTCTGGAATGGAGGTCTGACCTACAATCAAACAAGGTAGGCCTGAGACTTTTTTTTTTTTTTTTAGAGACAGGGTCTCACTCTCTCGCCCATATTGGTGTGCAGTGGAGCGTTCTCGGCTCACTGTAACCTCCGTCTTCCAGGTTGAAGCGATTCTCCTGCCTCAGCCTCCCAAGTAGCTGGGATTACAGGTGCGCACCACTACCGCCTGGCTAATTTTTGTATTTTTAATAGAGACGGGGTTTCTTCATGTCAGCCATGCTGGTCTTGAACTCCTGACCTCAAATGATACACCCCACTCGGCCTCCCAAAGTGCTGAGATTATAGTTGTGAGCCACCATGCCCCACCTAGGCCTGAGAATTTATTTGTGGCCAGCTTTTACACAGAAATTGGGGAAAGTTAGAGTTTGTAGGCTTTATGGCTAGCTTTGGGGAAAAGGGGTTTTGATTTCTATGACCCGCCTTGAGGAGGAGGGATTCTCTTTTCTACGTCCATCCTTGGGGGACAACGGGCCTGAGACACAGGAGGGCAGGAGAAGGCTAGAAGGTCACTTTTGCTTCTGAGGCTTTCATTTTGGGGTGTTATTTTCTGAGTTCCAACAGACTGCATTTGTGGTCACTCAGCTAGTAAGTAGTAAAGACAAAATTAGAAGCCTCGTCTCTTCCTTCCACCGAGGGGCCTGGCTACTTTGAAGCTTTCTGCCATGAGTAGTAACTGTGATCCTGTCTGCCACGCCAGTGCCATCGGATGGCACACCTTTCCTCTCCTGGCCTCCTGCTCCGGGCTCCAGCACCAAGCACTGTCAGGAGAGTCTTGGGCCATCCCTCAAGCCCTTTTGCTCTGACCTCCAGCTGAGCAGGAGCTGGAGGAGGGGAGCTAGGGCAGCATCAGTGATCCCTGGGCTTGCCCTGACAGCCCCCCTCTGCCAGACTTGCCTTGGAGGGGCTAAAGTTCCTGGTCTGGCGGGAGGGAGAGGGTAGCCTTACTGCTCAGCAGCACTGACCTTTGCCTTCATGTGCCCAGTTGCTTGTCTGCTCCACCAGGCTCTGAAGGCGCAAACCCCTGAGACAGTGTCCAAGCCCAGGGCCCTGTAGACTCTGCGGATCCCGAGACCAGTGCCACTCATCCTGCAGCACTGGGGACAGACAGAGCAGGTAAGGCGGGAAAGAGGGCAGGAGATGGCAGGGGCAGCACCGAGTCAGCACAAGACAAGGCCCAAGATCAGAGATTTAGGCATGGCCTGGGCTAGCTTAGAAAAGGTACTGCCTAAAACCTTCAGGAGGAGAGACACAAACTTCACAGCCAGACTGGGGAGTGGGGAGCAAAACAAAGAGCAGGAGAGAGAAACAAAAAGGAAACAACAGAGAGAGTGATAGAGAGAAACACAGAGTTAGACAGAGAAGGAAGGAGGAGAAGAAACAGAAGGAAAGTAGACAGAGACAGAAGGAAAGGAGGGAGACTGAGTCAGACACAGAGAGGGTGAAACAGAGAGTGGCATACCAGGGACAGGCAGAGAGACTGATGATGGACAGGGGCGGAAAGGCAGACAGGAGGACAACCAGATAGAAAGAGAGAAAGGGGCCGAGCACTGTGGCTCACGCCTGTAATCCCAGCACTTTGGGAGGCCGAGGTGGGCAGATCACCTGAGGTTAGGAGTTCGAGACCAGCCTGACCAACATGGAGAAACCCCGTCTCTACTAAAAATACAAAAAAATTCAGCCGGGCATGGTGGTGCATGCCTGTAATCCGAGCTACTCGGGAGGCCGAAGCAGGAGAATTGCTTGAATCCAGGAGGTGGAGGTTGCAGTGGGCCGAGATAGCGCCACTGCACTCCAGCCTGGGCAACAAGAGCCAAACTCCATCTCAAAAAAAAAAAAAAGCCAGGAGCAGATATTGACAGACAGACCCAGCAGTGGGCAGGGGTTCTGCTGTGTTATCAGAGTATTGAGAGGTATGTCCCAATCCTGCCATTCGGCTTAATCAGCACTTGGGGCCTTCCCTCAATCCCAGAAGGAGTCTCCCAGCCATAGAATGAAATGGAGTCCAAGCTCTAGGAAGGAATGTTCTTGGGGGGAAAAGCAGTGAGGTGTAGGGGTGTGTGTGTGTGTGTGTGTGTGTGTGTGTGTGTGTGTGTGTGTGTGTGTGTGTGTGTGTGTGTGTGTGTGTGTGTGTGTGTGTGTTAGTAGTGGTGGTGGGGAATCTCTGGCAAAACTTCCCCTAGGTCAGTCACTGACCCTGGCACATCATGTGGCCTCTCTGGGCTTAAGTTTCTTTTGGATGTGTTGGAGTCTGGGGTACAGCAGGAGTCTCCTTCAGCCTTATAATCTGGCCTTAGCTAAGGCTCTGTCTTTGCCGCTAACTTACTGCTTTATTCTACTTAACTCATGACTTCTATCTCATAGTCCAAGATTTGGCTGCCTGAGATCCAGCTATCACAACTGTTTTTCACCCAGCTAGAAGGAGGAAGGGGTAAAGAGAACACCTCTCTTTTTAAGAACACAACCTGGGAATTATGCTCAACACTCTTTTTCCAAGTCACTGGCCAATACCTAGTCTAAGGGCTACATCTAGCTTCAAGGGAGACTGGGAAGTGTGCAATATTGGGCTGGGGACGGAATCAATTTCACACAGCTCAGTGATGCCTTCACAGCTCCTTACTCACAGCAGGCTTATTTAAAAAGAATTACACATGCAGTATGAGTTTTAAAATATGCATTTCAAACAAGTGAAAAATCCTCCTTCATTCTCCAAAATTCACCCCTCCCCCAAGTGTGACCACTGTGAACAGTTTGCTGTGTGTCTGCCAGATTCACTTTTTATGTATACACACATACATACACATATGTCTACCTAGTTAAAGAAGCATAAAATGAGATCACGATTTATGTATTGTTCAGCAACTTGCTTTCTTGGTTACTGTTACTTGGCAATATGTCTTGGAGGTTCTGCCACGTCAGTCCACAGAGAATTACCTCATTCTTTTTATCAGCAAAATAGTACTTCAGTGTGTCAACTTATCAGCATTGATGGATGGATATTGGGGTTGTTGCCAATTATTTTTGCCATTAAAAACGGCCTTGGGAATTTTGTCTCCATATATATGCACGCAGGCATTCCTTGGGAATGGATTCCTAAAAGTATGCCAAAGGTTAATTTTCTCTTTATGTGGGTTTAACCCTTCGGAACTAAAAATCCTCTTCTCCACGGACAAGATGGTGATCAGATCCAAGCTGGCTGGCTGCTTCCGTCTCAGCTTGAGCTGCTCTCTCTCTCCCTCTCTCCCTGCCTCCCCTGGGCAGGCCTGGCTCTGGCATTGTCCTGCTCTCTTCCAGGTTCTTTTACTATCATTGGAAGCCAATCTCACATACAAAAGCCTGTGGTCCCACCTTTTTATAGATGGCACTCCCTTTCTCCTTCAAGGAACAGATTGCCTCTCCAGGGCCCTTCTCCTGAGAATTTAGGGCCCCGCTTCTTGGCCCGGCCTTTATCTACTCTCTGCCTGCCCTGCTTGCCACAGCACCTAGTCGGAGCACCCTCTGAGCACCATTTCCTTCCCCAGTCTCGTCTGCATCCCTGCAGGACGCCCCCTCTAGGAAAGGGAGGGAGGGGCAGGGAGAGCCTGGGCTCAGGTGAGGGGGGATGCAGCCGACTGTCCTGCAGCGTTGGAGGTTGCAGGCATGTACTTGGGGTGAAGAGCAGGACTCCAGAACCCCAGCCTGTCTGTGAGAAGTGAGAAATAGAAGAGAAAGCTCCGAGGGGGCCTTTTTCACTTCCCCCGGGAATAGATCATACCTGGAATTCCAGCCCTGAAGCCCTGTGATGACTCCCCTTAGCCGTGGTCAGGGCCCTCAGCCCAGCTGGGCAGCAGCAGGATGCAGATCCGGTTATTAAAAGCCGAGCTGGTGGTTCCCCTCTGGCAATTCATCAGGCAGTGGCCCCCTGGGAGTGATGGATGGGGACAAATGGAGGTAAGTAGGGGGTTCCTCAGCTTCTCTAAGGCCACATCTGGGGAAACTCAGCCATCAAAGCCCTGTGCAGGCTTCTCCACTGAGGTGACTCTGAGGGCCAAGGAGATCAAGTTTCGAGCAAATGGTTTGGGGGTGTGGAGAGGCTCTACTGCTGGAGACAAGCCGCCCTGTGTGTTGTGTGGGGCCCCAGCCCCTGCTCTGCGCCTGAGCTGGAGATGGGGGTGGGGTGGGTTCCTCTGATCCTGGAATCAAGGGTGGGAGGTCTGTGAGGGCAGGAGGAGGGGCAGAGCCAGACTGGAGAAGGGGGGAGCTGCCTTCCGGGAGGAGCAGATCAAACACCTTTTAAAGCAGGTGCTGGGGACACTGCTTAGGGCCAACTGCCACACAACCAGCCACCCCTCTAGGATCCCAGCCCAGCTGGTGCTGGGCTCAGAGGAGAAGGTCTCGTGTTGGGAGCACCCTGCTTGCCTGGAGGGACAAGTTTCCGGGAGTGATCAATAAAGGAAAGGAAAGAGACAAGGAAGGCAGAGGTCAGGAGAGCGCTTGGTTGGAGGTAGGCTGGAGCCAAGTCTGGGAGGCCAGGTGGGATTGGAACAGGTGGGGGAACAGCGATAAGGCACATGGGGTGAGCGGTGGGAAGTGAGCAGGAGTCGGAGCCTAGGGGCAGGAAGTGAGCAGAGCCATGGGCTGGAGCAATTCTGATGAGTAAGTTTGGAGACCTGGGGAGGGCTGCCCTCAGGGGACACTGGGGGGCTAGCAGGAGCTCCAAAAGCCAGGAGACATTCGCAGAGTCCTGTCTGAGTTGCATCTGACTGCCTGTGGGCAAGAGGTTGGTGGAGAGCCCTGTCCTGTGGTCAGCAAGGGAACAAGGAGAGAGAAGTCAGGGGATCTGCCCAGCAGTCAATGTCCTCAGTGAGGAAGGAGGGCAGCACAAAGCCTACATCTCAAGGCCACACCATGGTGACCACCCCAGGGAGGAGCGTGCTGGGAACGGAGAATGTGGGGCTCTTATAGCTGGGGAATCTTCATGGCCTTGTGTCTAGTCCTCTGAAGGCAGGAAGCCCTCTGTTGCATCTTGATGTTAACACCCTCTTCTTGATTGCCTCCCTTGATGGGGGCCTCACTACTCTAGAAGGCTACCTTTGTTCTGAGCTGAAATCCGCCGTCCCTCCTCCAGGTCAGTACTAGCCTAGCCCTCTGGGAGGGAAAGAACATGCTGCTCCCCTGGAACAGCCGGCTACCCTCCTCCTCCTCACCAGTGTCCACCCTCATACCAGAGCAGCCTGGTCTAAATCCTTTATGTGATGATGATGCTGTTGGTGAGGGGGGCATGAGAATTACAGGAAGGGCACATCAGATGGTGCTTCTGACCCTCCCACATGGCAGGGGAGGTAGGAGGTAGAGAGACAGGAGGTGGAGAGTCACCCATACTCTTCCTGCCGTGAGCACGGCAGCCAATGACATTGCCTTCCAGCCCACTGCGTGGAGTCAGAATTGGTCTGGTGCCAGAATTAAGCACGTGTGTGTGCGAAGGGCAGTTGGATGTGTGTGTGAGTGTGCTGCGCCACTGAGGGCACACCCCAAGCTCATGGGCCCGCATGAGGTTGACTCTCTTGGCTGCTTATTCATGGACTCTGAAGGGGACTGGGCTGCACAGCTGGGCACAGTGGCCATCCCCCCACTCCTGGAACGCCTCTCTTGGGTGTTCTCTTCTGTGCTATGGAAGTTGGGAGTGTTCCTGAGGTTTGAGTGTTGTAAATTATTGGGTTTGCTGCTGGACTCAGAGTCAAGGGCTGAGATGGGAGGGTGGAGAGCAACGGGGGTCTCTGGCCTTTCTGCAAATGCTCACAGGCTTTTGAACATCTTGTTCCAATCTGTGGTTGATTTGCCAGAGTTTGAGTGTCCTGAGGTGTTGCAGTGGTTCTGATGTGTTACTGAAGGTCTGGGGGTTCTTGGGGGCAATACTGAGGTTGCAGGGGTTCTTACGGCATTACTGAAACTCAGAAATGTTGCTGAGATTCTGGAGGTTCTCTGGGAGATCTGGAAGTCCTTGAGGGGATGTTTCTGAGGTTCTGGGGATGCTGCCGGCCTTCCCCATTCCTTTTGGCCTGCTGTTAGCTTCTTCTAAGCTTAGCACTTTGCCCTTTGAGGATTTGATAATCACAGGCTCCCGCAGAAATGCACGTGGGCCTCTGCTCCTGGATGCAAAAATTCCTCAGGTTTAATCAACTTGAACAAAAACATGAGAGGAAGGAAGCCCTGTCCCAAGGCCTTCATGGGCCAGCTCCAACCTGAGGGGCATAGCAGCTCTGTGCCAAGCCCAAATGGCAGATGGCCTTCATTGGCTCAGAGTCCAGAAGCTTTTTAGGACCTCTTCCCATAGTGAGCAGGGCTTAGCCACCCACCAATCTGTGCCCAGTTGGGAGTCCTGCTGGCTTGAGTTGCTCCTTGGATACTGGCATCAGCCTCATCTGAGTGCCCACGTGGGTTCATGCTGGCCACAGCGAGGCAGCCCTGCTCTGACCCCTACGCTGCTCTCTCCTTGTCTCTCAGACTTCCCTTCTTGGCACTCCTGAGACACGTATGAATTCATTCTTGCTACCATTCCAGATCTTCCATGGCTTCAGGGCCCTGCTCCAGGCCCCCTCCTCCAGGGAGCCTGCAAGACTGCCCAAGCCATCTCCTCCTTTCCCTCCCCGCTCCTCAGGCTTTGGCAGTTCTGTCTTTGGAGCACTTTTGCTCTCCTGAGGGCAGGGCTGGACCTTCCTGGGTATCAGTGACCCCTTTAAAGCCAGCTCCAGAGGGCAGGCCCTTGACTCTGCTGCCCAGGCCTTTGGAGAAATTCTTCAGGGGCACATCATTACCATCCTTCTCTTCCTAACACTTCTTGCCTCCTGCCATCTGCCCAGGTAACATCTTTCTTAACAACTCAGAGCCAAGCCTCCCGTTTTGCAGATGGGAGCTCCAAGCGATTCTAGCCCCAAGCTGAGGAGGTACCTTGGGCTCAAGAAGTGGGCTCACCTTGCAGCTTGAGCCACGCGGCCACCTGCTATCCATGGATCTTCAACCCAGCCTGCCCACCCTGCCCGCACCAGACTGGACAGGGCAGCTGGGGGCCAGGAGGGGGCAGGTGAGAGGCAATGGGGGCACCTAGGAAGTCACAACCACTCTCTGTGACTTTCTTGTTACAACTGGTTACTGGTGTGCAGGGAGGGGGGCCTTGCGGGGAGAGTTCACAACTGGAGAATCTCCAGGCCGGATTTGAGAGAGGACAGTGAGACCCATAGAGGGGAAAAGACTCACTCAAGGCCACATAGCCAGTCCCAGGGTTCAAATCCAGCTAGGCGGCCTCCCCAGCCAGGCATTCTCCACTGCCATGCAGAAACCTGGCCCTTACCTCTGGACCTTCCAGCTATGCCCTGGCCAAAGTACCGGGCACAAGGCTGCCCTCTGCTTGCTAGGCCCACACCAGGGGAAAAGGACAAAGCTCACCATTTCCTCTCCTCTGCTTAGGGCCTCCCTTGGTGGCCTCTGTGTCTCCCCATGAGGAGGGAGGTGGTATTATTGGCACTGAGCTCTCCGTGGGGGGTGGGGAAGGGACTGTGCCTGGGCTCGGCTGGGGTCCCTTTCTGCCAGCCTGGCTGCAGCCCCTGGGCAGATGGAGGCTCCTTCAGGTAACCTGATTGCCTTTCCTCAGTGCCCGATATGGTTTGGATGTGTGTCCCCTCCAAATCTCATGTTGAAATGTGACCCCCAGTGTTGGAAGTGGGGCTTGGTGTGTGGTGTTTGGGTCATTGCGGGGTATCCCTCCTGAATGGCTTGGTGCCCTCCCCGCAGTAATGAGTGAGTTCTTGCTCTATCAGTTCATGTGAGAGCTGGCTATTTGTAAGCGCCTGGCATCTCTCTTGCTCCCTCTCTCGCCAAGTGTCCTGCCTGACCCCCCTTCACCTTCCATCACGATTGTGGGTTTCCTGAGGCCCTCCCCAGAAGCCGATGCTGGTGCCGTGCTGCTTCCTGCACAGCCTGCAGAACTGTGAGCCACATAAACCCCCTTTCCTTGTAAGTTACCCACAGTCAGGTTTTCCTTTAGAGCAATGCGAAACAGATGAACACAGTGCCCAACTGGTACCTCCCTCTCTCCCCTCAGGTATCAGCGACATACCACCTTCTCAGTGAGGCCTTCCCTGACCACCTTGTCTTAAACAGCCAACTCCCGTCTGTCTCTCTTCTCTTCCCCCACTTCACTTCCCCTCTGGTGTTGTCTCCCCTAAGCCCTACCATACATCAGGTTCCATTTGGTGCAGCGCTTGACTCATCTTGCTTGCTGCCAAACCAGCCTGGGGAAGGCAGAGTTAGGCTTCCTCCAAGGAAGAGGATGGTTTCTTTTCTTTCTTCTTCTTTTTTTTTTTTTTTTGAGACGGAGTTTGCCTCTTTTGTCCAGGCTGGAATGCAGTGGCACGATCTCGGCTCACTGCAACCTCTGCCCCCCGGGTTCAAGCGATTCTCCTGCCTCAGCCTCCCTAGTAACTGGGATTACAGGTGTGCACCACCACGCCCGGCTAATTTTTTGTATTTTTAGTAGAGATGGGATTTCGCCTTGTTGGCCAGGCTGGGTCTCTAACTCCTGACCTCAGGTGATCCACCTGCCTCGGCCTCCCAAAGTGCTAGGATTACAAGTGTAAGCCACCACACCCGGCCAAAGGGCATGGTTTCTGATAGGCAAGGATGTCTAACCCCTGACATCGCTGCCTTGTAGAGGGAGGGGGCTCCCTGTCTGGAACTGGACTCCAATGGTTGGAGGTGGATTTAAAATCAGATGGGAGTTGGTTGCTCCCTAAGGTAACAGTCTGAGACCCCTGAGCAGGGAAGGGCTTGCTGGGCTCTGGTGTGGGCACCGGGACTCTGGGAAGCCCAGCTGGTGAACCTCAGGGCACAGCAGCCGCCTGTATAGGACAGGCCCACAAATGAATACTGGCCGCCAGAACAAGCAATGGCTTTGCCAAGCTCAATTTCTAAAGTACCTCTTACCCGAGGGCCAGGCGCTGAGCATCAGGGGAAGGTAGGAGGAGGGACGGGAGGGATAGAGTCTCGCCCTCCGGGAGCTCACACCCGCGCCTGGAAGGCAAGTTTCCCGCATCCCTGGGATCAGAAGGGCCAGTGTGGGCTCCTGCATTACGTCAAATAAAGCTCGGGTTCAGCTCTGAGTCAGCAGATGCTGATATCTCTGTGGAGTGGTGGAGAGCAACAGAGCCCTCTTCCTGCGAGAAGGGCCATTTGGGAAGAAGGGGGAGGAACTCAGGCTAGCAGGCTGCTCAGCCTCTAATCCTGCCCTGTAGGCTTGGGAATTTGAATGAGAGCCTCCAGGATTCCAAGCCCCGTCTACTCTGAGACTTCACCCTTGCTGTTTCCTCTGTGGGGAACACACTTCCCCCCACCCCCATCCCTATCCTGAGCCTGCCACCCTCTGCTCAGCGGACTTTCCCCTGCCCTTCAGATCACCACGGAAAGGTTATTTTCTTCAGGAATCTCCCCCCCATCCCCAAATACTCTTGGACTAAATTTGGTTTCCCATGGTACAGACCAGCTCAACCTGTGCTTCCCTTCGTAACCCTCAGACTTTGGAGGGGATTTAGTTATTTGGCCGTGTCCCCCCTGAACTGTAATCTCTCCTGCCTCAGGGCTCAGAACAGTGCTGGCACATAGTGTGTGTTCAATAAATTTAAGTTAAAAGACTAAGTGAATAATGTGTTTTTAAAAAAGCTGTTGAATGACTGTCTTAGCTGATAGGGTCAAAGCTGAAGCCCCTTGTAGGGTATTGGAAGGACAGAGACCCTCACAGTTTCAGGGGCCTAAACCTCCACCAGGGACAGTGGCCTGAGAACTGCTTTCTACCTTCTTCTGCCTCTCGCCCCTACCTCCAGGCTGGGGCAGGGTCCTGCTCCTGGGGAGGGAGAATGGGGAGGAGCCCTCCTCCCTGGCCCAGACCTTACCTTGCTCACCCTCAACCTCACTCCAGGAGGAGCAGGAGGCAGGCGGGGCTCCTCTTGCCTACCCGTGGGTCTGGTTTGTGTTTAAAGAGCTAATTTCCGCCTTGTGGGGGTGAGTTATCTCCTTGTGAAATCAACTTGTAGGAACAAAAAGGGTTTACCAATGAGACACATGTTGCCTCCTTCATGGAAACCCTAGGAGAAGGAACGGACAGATTCCCCTTCCCTGCCTCCGCCCCAGCCCAGCCCAGCCCCAGCGGTCCGTCTCACTCGGTTGCTGCTGTAATGCTGGCCTCCTGTCTGTGTGCGGCACTGCAGATGTGGCGGGCAGGGGCGTGGGAGCTCTGGGGCAGGCGCTGAAGGCAGGTATGTGTGTGAAGTCAGGTGCGGGGGTGGGGGTGGCTCCTGGCCACACCCTTGCAGGGCTCAGGCCGCCAATGGTGCTGGGGCCTCCTCCCCCAGGAGGGGGGCTTTGTCAAGGATTATTGTGTGTTTCCATCACCTAGGCCCAAAGGGGCCAGAAAGGGGCAGGCTGAGGCTGGGGGAGGGGCTCAAGGGAGGGCCCAGGCAGGCAGTGCGGAGCTGGCCGTGGGCTGCCTGCCCTTTCATCTCTGCAACTCCTTCCTCCCTGGGCCTCCCTTCTGGTGTGTCTGTGGGTCTGTCTAGGTGGGCTTGGGAAAGGGGAAGGAAGGGGCGTCTCTTTAGGCAGCTCAGACTGGACAAGCCTTCTTTGAAAATGGTCCTTTGAACAAACGCCTGCTGGTGGTTGGTCAGACAGATGCGCCAGTGGGAGCCCCGGGGCCCCAAGGCGACAGCTATCTCTGCAGGACCGGTGCGATGGGCGGGAAGGGAGGAGGGGACGCGAGAGGCCCTATCCTCCTCCCGTGCCAGCTTGCTCAGGCCCTCAGTCCCAGACGGGCTTTTCCCAGAGAGCTAAAAGTAAGAAAGTAACCTTCAGTATTAAAGAGAAATGTTTCTTTGTTTGGGTTTTCCGTCTTTCTTTCTTTTTTTTCTCTTCTAAGCCTCTTTTCACATCTGTAGTGGCTTTTTTTTTCTCTCGTCTGGGGTCAAAGGAGAAGGGCCAGAGAATGTCGTCCCAGCCAGCAGGGAACCAGACCTCCCCCGGGCCCACAGAGGACTACTCCTATGGCAGCTGGTACATCGATGAGCCGCAGGGGGGCGAGGAGCTCCAGCCAGAGGGGTAAGTGTGGAACCCCTCCCACCTCACTCTGTCGGCCATCAGAATGGGGTGATGGCAGAGGTTGCAATTAGCCAGGGAGCAGCTCCTGGGCAGGGGCCGCTAGGTCTGGCTCTGCCACTCATTTGCTGTGTGACCTTGGGCAAGTCACAGCCTCTCTGGGGTTCATTCAGTCTCTGCCTCTGTTACATGAGAAGAACACCCCTCACCCTGCTGTTAAGATGCCTGAGGCTGGTCACCTAAAAAGCACCTGTGTGATGTGTTAAAAATACAGATGATTCAGATCTGCAGGGATGGCTCCCTGGGTGATTCTGGCCCATAGCCAGGATGGGGAAGCTGCTGAGAGCAGTTGAGGCAAGCAGACCTCCCTTCAAGGGGTTATTGGTCTCTGCGTGAACATTTGGGTGTGGTGTTTCTAAGTGTCAGGTTCTCTGGGCAGGCTAGGGGATTCGGGGAAGGCAGAGAACCAAAGGGAGAAAGACTGGTGAGAAGTCACAGAGGAAACAAGCACCCTTGTTGTCTTTGGATGGTCTCAGAAGATGAGGAGAGCCTATTCCCTTTAGCAGGAGTGCTCAGGCCAGCCCAGGTGAGGGTGGGAGCAGGAAGGCAGCCTACCCCAGGGTGGACTGAGAACCCAGCCACAGCTGCTTTGCCTGGGTCCATTCTACCGGGGTTTAGTCTGGGCACCCTGGTGGAGGAGCTGGGCCCCTTCTGTGTCCCCCACCTCCTGCCAGGATGCCTTGCCTGTGTAAGACCCAGAGCCAGTTCTGCCCTGTTGTTCCCAGGCCTGGCCCCATCCCCTATCTCCCTGCTCTGTCTGACGGTTTGGAAAAGTAGAAAGGTGAGGCTGGGGGTTGCTGAGCCAGATGTGCGCACATCTGTTCTCCATCAAAACCTGAAACTTGAGAAGGAAAAAATCCTTGTGTGCCTCCCCAGGGGCTGGGGCTGCAGCCTGGCTGGGCTTGGGTCATCCAGCAGGGACAGAGGCTCCACCCAGGCCTCAGGGAAGGAGCTGTTGTTTGGAGGACTCAGGGTTCTGACCACCTGGAAAATATCCTGCAGTCAGCAAGGGCGTGCTCCCCACTGATCTTGCCTGACTGACTGAGAGCCTGTGGGCTCCACATATCCTGCTGTGTATGTGTGGGCTGCAAGGGACCAAAATGAGGACAGGCCCAGAAACCCATGAGGATGGTTTCTGACCTAGGTGAAGGCTGTAATCTGAAGCTGTGTCCTTGGGAGCCTCAGGGCCTGGGCACTGGCTGGGGGCCAGGTGCCTGTAAATGTAGCTGTGGTCTATAGCTGTGGTCTCAGAATAAAGTTGTGTGTATGTCAGGCACTGGGTGATGGGGAGTCCAGTCCCTCATGTGGGTGACATCTAGAAGATTCAGCTCCTTTCTCCCACTGCAGGGCATGACACCCGTAAGAATAAAGAGATTTGTTTGAATCTACTTAACTTAGGCAAACCAATTGAGCTGCCTGCCATCCCCCTGCCCCCAAAGTGGGAGCAGAAAATTGGGAGCTCAGGGGAATCCCAAGGAAATGAACTTGGGTTCACCTCTGTCTGTGTGAGTCAGACACCCTGGGGACATGTTGCATCAGAGCTTTGAAGAACTCC
Source organism: Pongo abelii (assembly GCF_028885655.2). Taxonomy (NCBI): domain Eukaryota; kingdom Metazoa; phylum Chordata; class Mammalia; order Primates; family Hominidae; genus Pongo; species Pongo abelii. The sequence continues at coordinate 77,439,121 of NC_072001.2, read as the reverse complement.
GGATTGCCCAGTGCCCCAGCACTCTCAGGCTGGAGTTGGGGTGGATGAACACTGATGGCAGTGGAGTCAGCCACAGAAATTTCCTAAAATCCAGAATATTCAATGGCTCAAACACCCTCAGTGGCTTCCCGGGGCCTCCCATGCTTGCTGTAGCCTCATCTCACCTGACCTCTGGGCTGCAATCAAACTGGAAGGCCTGCCCAGCCCCAGCCACGCTGCCTGTCGCCTGCCCCTCTCCTTCCTCATGCACTTCCCTCCACCTGGAGCTGCCTCTCCCCTTCTTTGCCTAAAGAGATGCTAACCATCTTTTATTTATTTTTTGAGATGGAGTCTCGCTCTTGTTGCCCGGGTTGGAGTGCTGTGGCGCGATCTTGGCTCACTGCAACCTCCGCTTCCCCAGTTCAAGTGATTCTCCTGCCTCAGCCTCCCGAGTAGCTGGGATTACAGGTGCGTCCCGCCATGCCCAGCTAATTTTTTTGTATTTTTAGCGGAGACAGGGTTTCATCATGTTGGCCAGGCTGGTCTCAAACTCTTGACCTTGGTTGATCTGCCTGCCTCAGTCTCCCAAAGTGCTGGGATTACAGGTGTGAGCCACTGCACCCAGCCACTAACCATTTTTTAAACTCCAATCAGATACCACCTCCTTTTGCCCAAAGTTCTCCCTCCTCTGCATCCTTTAGCACCTGCTGTGCCTGTCCCAGGATCAAACTCACCACCCTTTCCAAGGTCTTTATGTCTGTGCCATCGTGCCTGTCCCATGGCACAAAACATGGGGCCACAAGCCACTAGCCAAACATTTGCTCATTTCTGTGCCACCTGAGATCTCCATCTGACCCCTCACGTTGAGCTGAGAGGTCAGATAGGGACCTCAGGTGATACAGAAAGGGCCAGAGGCTCCCCCAGGCAGGGCCCTGGAGGGCATTTCGGGTGGTAGGGGTGGTTTGGGGTAAGGTCCATAGGAAAATGGTCAAACTACTCCAGGGACAGTTTTCCAAGTCCCTGCCGGGCCCAGGTGTACAGGTGGAGCAGGACCTAGTCATGCAGAGAGATGCCGGCTGAGAGGGAGGGCTGCCCTACACACCGGAGTGAGAGGCCTTGGAGCTGGAGGTGGGGAGCTGACACTGGAGCGCCAATGGTGGGAACCTGCTCCCTGCGTGGCAGCTACTCACGAGCCCAGTTCTACTTTGGGAAGAGGCTGGTCTCCTGGCCAAGCAGCTGCCCAGAGCTGACTTACTCTGCCTCTCCACCAAGTGACTGGTTTCTTTCCCACCGCTCACCCACTGGGATTTCCTGAGAGAAAGCGAGCAGGACAGACCGAGCTGACCCAGCAGAGGGTCCCAGGGCTCTGCACTACCCTGGGTAGTGCAGCCTTGATGCCTCTTCATACAGTGGAGGGTGTTTTGGCGGGCGGCTGAGCCCTCTGGGTAGGCAGGGACTGGGGGCAGCCCAGGCTCCATCTCAGGCCCTCGCCCACCAGACCCCACTGGCCTCACCCATGTTGCCATCCTCCCTCTGGCTCTCCCAGGCCCAAGCTGGGAAAACCTGGAGCTCTACTGCTCCCCAGGGACCCAGTCCTGCCTACTCTCCCAGGACCAGGGCCAGCCCTGAGCTCAGGACTCCTGCCTCACTCCCTTTCTCTGCCACATGATTCCGCTGGGGAAGTGGAGGGTTTCATTGTCCTCAGTGACCCCTATCTCCACTGTGGGTCTACCTCTGTGCTCAGCCAGGGTGAGTGCAGGACCATTGCCAGGCCATAGGGAGCCTCTGTGGAATTAGAGAAAGGGATCCCCAGTTAGGTGCATTCAGCTCAGCAGGTGCTGCTGGGTTTGGTGAGCAGGGTGGCCTGCTCGTTCCTTGGCTGAGCATCTTTGTGCAGTGGGCAACCTGCATGGCTGTCCATGGAGGCTGTCAGTGAGAGGGAGGCAGGAAAAGAGAGGGACCAGGGGAGATCATTTTAGTCACAGACCAACCTCAGATGGCAGTGAGTAGAGGGTGAATCATAGGGCCAAGCCCTTGACCGCTTGACCCAGGTAGTGTGCTCAACCGCAGTTCTGAGAAGAGGTCTGTGAGACCAGGAGCAGTCAGAGGGGCCTCCTGGAGAGGGGAGGCCTTGAAGAACAGGAAGCATCTGAGTGAGCAAGAATAAGTGCTCAGCCGGGCACAGTGGCTCACACTTGTAATCCCAGCACTTTGGGAGGCTGAGGCATGAGGATTGCTTGAGCTCAGGAATCCAAGACCAGCCTGGGCGACATGGTAAGGCCCTGTCTCTACTAAAAATACAGAAAAAAAAAAAAAGCCAGGCATGGTGGTGCACACCTGTGGTCCCAGCTACTCAGGAGGCTGAGGCTGCGGTAAGCCAAGATCGAGCCACTGCACTCCAACCTGGGTGACAGAGCAAGACCCTGTCTCGAAAAAAAAAAAAAAAAAAAAAAGTGATCAGGCCGAGCCGGTCCACTCTGCTTCCCCTGGGAGGCTCCCATCTCCTTTAGTCCTATAACCCCAGAGCTTGGCATGGGGCCAGCACATCACAGGGACACAAGGGCCCCAGAATGACCCTGAGAAGGTGGGACTGGGAAGGCTTGTGTAGGGATCAGAGGGTTGAGGGAGGTAGTGGGTAAAGCCTCAGTGTGAACAGTCTTGAACCCCAGACCCGTCTGCACACCCAGGGGGGCCTGACGCAGGCCTGAGCCAGCCTTCATTTGTTCTGCAGGGAAGTGCCCTCCTGCCACACCAGCATACCACCCAGCCTGTACCACGCCTGCCTGGCCTCGCTGTCAGTGAGTCCAACCCAAGTTGAACCTGGCTTGCAAGCTGCTGCCAGCCTGGGCAGTGGGACCTGTGTTCCCCGCTGGGGCTGGTGAAGGGGGGCCCTGGAAGATCCTGGGTGGGTGGAGCTATCTGGGAGTTCTCCCAGCTTGGGGGCCCAAACCAGGATGCAAGTCCAACCTCCCAGATGTCTGTCACCCGTTGACCAGTCCTCAAGATGCCACATGAGTATGCACTGGGCAGGTAGGGGATATCCTGGGGCCTGAGTCCAAGCCCTCAAACTCAGACCCTCAGGGGATACCTGGGCACCCCAAGCCCTCCTCTGCACTCTCCTTTCAGATCCTTGTGCTGCTGCTCCTGGCCATGCTGGTGAGGCGCCGCCAGCTCTGGCCTGACTGTGTGCGTGGCAGGCCCGGCCTGCCCAGGTTGGTGCCATGGCCTGGGCACCCCCACTCAGGGGGCCCAGCTGACAGGGTCACTCTGGGAGGGTGGGTGATTTGTTAGGTACCTAAAAGGCAGCTCTGGCTTCAATGACATCCCTGTCACCCTCAGCCTGGGGCTTTCCTCACCCCCACCCAGGTCTCCAGGTTCAGTCAGGAACCACAGAGGAAGGGGGAGGGACTTGCTCAAGCCCACCTGGGAGAAAGGACTCCAACCCAGACCCTAGGGAAACAAGCCTGACAGGACCCAGCTTCAGAGTGTACCTTCTCAGGCAGCCCTCCATGTGTGGATTGACGTGACCATCCCAATGCCATCTTGACCGTCATCTTCCCTGAGGGTATCACCTGGACCCTAATGCTTGAAGGCAGATTTATGGGGACTGATATCTAGCCCCTATAGCTGGAGCTTTCTTCTCCTATCTCCTTCAGCCCTGTGAACCCAGAGCCTGGACAGGCATGATCCTGAGGAGATGGGGCTGGGCAAGCTAGTGTGCGAGAGACCAAAGGGTTGGGGCAGGTGATGGGTGGCTCCCTGGTGTAGACAGCTTCGCATCCCAGACCCAGACTGTGCACCGAAGCAGGTCTTGCTGTGCTGGTTTTGTGGGGAACCAGCCTGGGGTCTCCGGTTGGCCCCAGAAAGAGCTTGCCCTGGCTGGGGCGGTGTTTGAGGGAGAATGAACCTCTCAGAGCATGAATGCAAGCTGCAGTGCAGAAGCTGAGGGTCTGAGTGGCTTGCCCTGAGCCCAGAGGGGTGATGCCTGGGACAGCTATGCCCGCTGTCTGCCCTCTGCCCCGGGTCCACACCCAGCCCAGGGCGGCGGCTGTTGTACAAGGATGTTGTGACTCGCTGAGTTCTCTGAAGGTTTGCCAGCTCAGACAGACCAATTAGTGTGGAGGTGGCTGCTTCCTGGAGCTTCCAGGGTGGGCGGAGGAAGCAGTCTTAGGGCTTCTTCCCACTGTATGTGTGTCCCAAGTCCCTTTGGCACAGAGCCCAGAGCTTGGTAGATAAGGCACTCCACAAATATCTATGGAATGAATGAATGAAGGGGCCTTATTCCCCCATCGAGAAAGTGGGACTGACTCCACCTCCTTGATTTATGGAATACAGCTGGGAGGTAATGGGGGTGCAAGGGCTGAGCAACTCCCTCCTTCCCTGTCCTTGCCTCTGTGCTAGCCCTGTGGATTTCCTGGCTGGGGACAGGCCCCAGGCAGTGCCTGCTGCTGTCTTCGTGGTCCTCTTCAGCTCCCTGTGTTTGCTGCTCCCCGACGAGGACCCATTGCCTTTCCTGACTCTCGCCTCGGCACCCAGCCAAGGTACCCACTGACCCCCAGGCCCTGGGGTTGGTGTGATGGGATGGGGATAGGGTGGGGTCTCGGAGTTTTAAGCTTGGCTCAAGGAGATGAGGGTAACAGGAACAGCTGTCAATGAGATGGGCTGCTATCCTGAGACATGACCTTTTTAGACCGTCCAGTCTTTACAACAATGCCACAGAGTACGCATTTTAGCCCCATTTTGCAGTGGAGGAACTGAGAGCCAGGGAAGTAGCATCTTACATTGAATATTTGCTCAGGCACCATGCTAAGCATTGTATATACACCTTCTCATTTTGCCCTTGCTAATATACTGTGATTATTTCCATTTTACAGATGGGAAAACTGAGGCTCCAAGAGGTAACTTGCCCAAGATCACAGAGTTGAGACTAGTCAGAGCCTGGATTTGAACCTAGAGTTCTTGCCCACTGAACGTGCTAAAGGGCTTGGAAGCTGGAGACAGGAGAGAGGCCTGGGTGGGCTCACTGCAGGCCCCATGTCTGCCCCTCCAGCATGGGTCTCTCTGCTTGTTTCACCTTCCAGGGGCCTGGAAGATACTGGGACTGTTCTATTACGCTGCCCTCTGCTACCCTCTGGCCGCCTGTGCCACGGCTGGCCACACAGCTGCACACCTGCTCGGCAGCACGCTGTCCTGGGCTCACCTTGGGGTCCAGGTCTGGCAGAGGGCAGAGTGTCCCCAGGTGCCCAAGGTAACCGCTGATCACAATGGCTTAGGGCAGAGGGGTGCACAGAGCAACCTACTCAAACCACAGTGCCTCCTTTGAGCTCTGATTCTGTGATGGGCCACCCTGCAGCCTTCCGTTGTGCATGGGATTCCATGCCTTCAAACACGTGCCCCTTCCAAGCTTGGCTGCTCTGCAGGAGAGGCAGGGAACAAGGTGGCTGGGCCCAGCCCTCGGGAACTTTAAGTCTAGGAGGTGGCGGAGAAGGGGAAGTGGGCAGAGTAGGGGGAAGAGAAAGCCTGAAATGGCCCCCACCCCCAGTGGCTGTGTTAGTGATTCCCCAGCTTCCCTTTGGTCAGGCTGGAGAGGGAATGGAAGTGCAGCGTGATGGAGACCAGCAAGTGCGAAGTCAGGGATGGTCTAAGGGGGCTGAGAGGAGAATTCCGGAACCTCAGGACCTTGCTCACTGGCTGCTGGCTGGGGCTGTGAAGCCGTCCAGTCTAGAACTCAAAGAGTGATGATACAGGCTTTAGAGCCAGACAACCTGAGTGTGAATCCAGCTTCACCACTTCAGTCATTCACCCACCCATTCATTCAGCAACATATTTGAAGCACATGCTTTGTACCAGGGATATTTCCAGGCACTGGACTATAGCTGTGAACAAGACAAACACAGTCCCTAGCCTGCCAAGAGCCGTCATTTCAGAAGGGGAGACACGACACACAAACAGAATGATGCCAGGTGGTACCAAGTGCCTTGGAGAAACAGTGCCACCTTTCTGAGACCGTTTCTCTATCCGTCCATGGAGCTGATAACACCAGTTCCTCAGGGTGGAGGTGGAGACCAAGAGGTTGCTTTGAGAGGGGGGAGCTGGTGGCTTTTTTCCACCACCTAGAACCTGGCACATACTAAGCTCTCAATAAAAGTATATTGAACCAACAAATAAATGAATGAGTATTAAAAAAGCCCACCCCCAGGAAGGCCTCAGCCCTGGAAAGTAGGGCATAGACTTTCCTGATGCTCAGGTTGAAAACTATATGTAGGCAAAGGTAGGCTTTCGTGTGATTTTCAGAACTGTTCCTAATGCTCTGGGAACACAGAAACAGAAAGAGGTGTCCTTTCCAGTGGGGGGCAGGAGGTAATCAAGTGATCTCCTCTTGGCTCCTCTCAGGCCCGTGGGGGTCCAGGAACCTGGGGGAGGAGTGAGCGTCTCTGCAGGGCTCAAGAAGGGGAAGCGGGCAGGTTTGCGCTGGGTGGCCGGATGGGAACCATAGAGCTGAAGCCTTCCCATCGTCCCCCAGACCATCCTCAGGGCGCAGTGTGAGGTGGGAAGGGCAATGGATTCTGGTTCTTGGCTGGGGGAAGAAGGTGGAAAGTAGTCTGTCTGGGTGTTTGTCTGTCCAGATCTACAAGTACTACTCCCTGCTGGCCTCCCTGCCTCTCCTGCTGGGCCTCGGATTCCTGAGCCTTTGGTACCCTGTGCAGCTGGTGAGAAGCTTCAGCCGTAGGACAGGAGCAGGCTCCAAGGTAAAGGGGCAGGCCTGAGATGAGCTCTTCCTCAGCACCCAAGACAGCCCTTCTCCCCTATATCTGTGGTCCCAGATACATGGCCGTGCTTGGTGTAGGGCCCAGCACAGAATAGATGCTCAGAAAATGTTTGCCGAGTGGCTGCTTAGTCCTCCCTCCCTAGGCAAAGGCTGGGCTGGGCCCTTGACAGGCACCCAGGATACCTGCGGCACTGGGCTGTGTGAATAGTAGGGACTTAACAAAGCAGAACTGAGTCAGAAGCCAGGAGAGTCATAGCTCTGTCTGTGAAACACTGAGATCTGGCTGGAGAGACAGCCTGGAGCCTTGTGCCTAATCCGAGTTCTGCACATACTGAGATGATTCAGGAAGCACCCAGGGCAGAAATGCGTTATGAATCAACTCTAGGTTGGATGTGGTTGAATAATTTCAGATAAAGGGGAGGGCTGGGGGTGCTGCTAGAGGAGGTAGACTTTACAAGGGCCTGAAGGACAGGGAGATCTAGAGTGAGGAGAGAATAAGGAGCAGGCATTGTAGGCACAAGAGAGAGCATGAGTAAAGGGGAAGAGATGGTTTTGTGTCTGTTTTGTTCATTATATTTGCAGCACTGGGTGGGTCTTAGCCCTTAATAGATACTCAGCAAATATTTTTGAATAGATGGATGAATGGATGTATGGATCGAAGGAAAGATATATGGAAGGAAGGATGGATGGATGAATGCATCATGGTAAAAGAGAATTCTTAGAAGATACTTCGATCTTATTAAAAAGCCTTCTAGGCACCTACCATATGTCAGGCCCTGGGCTCAGTGCTTTGGACTTGGAGCTGATGGACTTGTGTCTGATCTCCAGGAGCTCCCAGTGTGGTGGGGGAGACAGATGCAGCACCAAATACCTATAACGCAATGTGAAACTTGCAGCGGGTGTTGGGACTGCGGGTGCAGGGGTGGTCCAGTACTTGTTTCTGGTGAAAGAGGAGGAGGAGGAAAGCTCTGCAGAGGCCCTGAAAGGGGAAAGAAGGACAGACTCAGGAGAAAGGCTTAGGACATAGAGGCCAAAGGGCTTGGCTTCTCTTCAGACAGGGCAGGGGACGGAAAGGCTTGATGGGAGGCACCTGGGCAGCCAGCAGGTAAGTAAGTGGTGCCAGCTGCCAGGGAAGGTGGAGGGAGGAGCAGGTGCTCCTGGGACAATGCTTGGTCCTAAGTGTGTGCTGCTCAAAGTCTGGAGCTCAGCAGAGGGGCTGGGACTGGGTGTTAACTCGGCAAGGTCAGACTGAATCCAGAGAATGAGTGAGATCCCTAGGCAGAGTGGAGACCCTACTGTGGTCCGAGAAGGCCCACGGACTCTGGGCTCGGCTTCCACGTGACAGGCAGGGTGTTCTGAGCACTTGTAGCTCCTGCCCTGCTGAGGCTAACACTCCTCGAGGAAGCCCATGTCCCCTCCTGTTTACAGCTGGCTCTGAAGTGGGAGCGGCCCCCCAGGGCCACACAGTGCCTGAGGCATGCCCCTTTACCTTCTCTTCCAGGGTTTCCACCACCCCACCTCTCTCTCCATTGCCAGCCTTTCCTCCCAGGCTTGAGAGGTGTAAAATCCTCTTTGGACTTTGGTCAAAGAGGTTTAAGTCTCAAAGGACCCCCATCAAGCTTTGAGCTGACCCACTCCTGCCCTGGATCCCAGGGTTGTCATGGCAACAAGTGACAATTGCTTGTGTTCTCCCAGTGATTCAGGGCAGGGGCTCACCCCATCTTCCCATGGGCCTCTGCCACTTCACGGGCAGCTTAAGGCCTGGAATGTGGCTTAGACAAATCTGGTCACCCTGTGATCTCCCTTGCGCAGTAGCTGGAGGAGAAGCCTGAGGGGGTCTGACCTGGAATGACCCTCTCCTGGGTCCTGGTCTAGGATGTGCCCGTGGGACACAAGCTTCCCTTTGCCCCAGTTTCAGCTAGCAGAGGCCAGAGGGCTAGGGGTGGGAAGAAACGGTGATGAGATGTGACTGAGTAAAGCAGGTGAGAGTTGGAGACAGATCTTAGGAAGAACTTCTGGCATTGATGGTTCTTTGATAGGAGACTGGCCTTGTATTTGTGAGGGAGAAAAGGGAAGCTTTGGAGGGCACGGACCTCATCCCCACGGGTCAGCCCCCTCCGCACTCACCACCACTACTATGGCCAAGAGGTTTTTATGGAGCACCTGCTTGGTGAACACTCTAGTTCCCTGAGCCAGGGACCCACGAATGGGTCGAGGCAGGTCTCATCTGCTTGTTCAATTGTCTGTCTGTCTCCACAGGGGCTGCAGAGCAGCTACTCTGAGGAATATCTGAGGAACCTCCTTTGCAGGAAGAAGCTGGGAAGCAGGTGGGGTCTCTGACACACCCTCTGTGGGCCAGTGGATTGGGCTGGTTATAGCAGCCGTGCTTGGGAAGCTGGCGCTGGGCAGCATGGCAGGGGCAGAGGGGCAGAATGACCAGCCTCTGGGGCTGGCCCCCAGGGTAGGGGCTTCCCCTGAGGACCCCGCACCTGCCTGGGTCTTTCTGCAGCTCCCACACCTCCAAGCATGGCTTCCTGTCCTGGGCCTGGGTCTGCTTGAGACACTGCATCTACACTCCACAGCCAGGTACGGGGTTGGGAGCTGAGGCTGAGCGTGACAGGGGACGTTACCCTCCCTTGCACAGAATGGCTGCAGTGGAGGACTGGCTCCTGCTCCCCAGAATCCTTGTCATCAAGAGGGACAACTACCAGCTTGGGACAGCGGGAAGACCCTGGCCTGGCCTTGGTCATTCAGGGTCCTGCTGGCCTTTTCCTGGGCCCCTTGGGAGGGAGGAGGGCTCCCGGGCCTGAGTGGTGCTGTTCACCACACTCCTTCCTTTGAGGACTACAGGATTCCGTCTCCCGCTGAAGCTGGTGCTTTCAGCTACACTGACAGGGACGGCCATTTACCAGGTATGTCCCTCACCCTGTACTGCCATCTGCCTCTGGAGCCCTGCCCTCAACCCCCAAGCCTGGAGCAGTTCCGGCCCAACCCAGCTCTCCAGGTACCCCATGCAGAACCCTGACCAGGTGCTGCAGGCCATCTTGGGAATTCTGGCCTACCCAGAAGGGCAGGGGTGTTCACTCTCGGACTCACAAAGTGACTCGGAGCATTAATTTTGGAGGCTAAATAAACATGAATTTAAATCCTAGCTCCACTATTTACCTTCTCTGTGGCCTTGGGCAAGTTATTTAACCTCTCTGAACCTGTTAGCTCATCTGTAAAAAGGAGGAAATAGAATAATTTTCTTCTTTGAGTAATTGGGAAGATTTAGCGAGATAACATGTTTGATAAACTGCCTCACCACCTCCAAAAAAAAAAAAAAAAAAAAAATCCTGGAAAAACCACCAACAACAATTAAAATCCGGGGAGGTGGGTGTGATTATTCTCTCCTTTACAGATGGAGAGAATGGAAGCTCAGAGAGGTGAATTTGACTTGGCCAAGTTTCTGCACAGCTAATATCTCAGTGTAGCCTAAGTTTGAATCCAAGTCTGTCCAGCTTTAATTCCTGTGCTCATTTACTTTCACAACATAGAAAAACTGGAAATTTTACATTCCAAAGTTTAGATAAATAGATGATGGGTAAATTGATAGAGGTGCAGACACAGTCATCCCTCAGTATCTGAGGTGGATTGGTTCCAGGAACACCCCTCCATACCAAAATCCAAAGGCTCAAATTTCTCATATACGATGGTGTAGTATTTGCATATAGCCCACACACATTCTCCAGTATACCTCGTTATCTCTAGATTACTTATAATATCGAACATAAGTGCTATGTAAATAGTTGTCCTACGTCTGGGTGTGGTGGCTCACACCTGTAATCCCAGCACTGTGGGAGGCTAAGGTGGGCGGATCACGAGGTCAAGAGATTGAGACTATCCTGGCCAACGTAGTGAAACCCTGTCTCTACTAAAAATGCAAAAATTAGCTGGATGTGGTGGCGAGGGCCTGTTGTCCCAGCTACTCGGGAGGCTGAGGCAGGAGAATGGTGTGAACCTGGGAGGTGGAGGTTGCAGTGAGCCGAGATCGTGCCACTGCACTGCAGCCTGGCCACAGAGCAGACTCCATCTCAAAAAAAAAAAAAAAAAAAAAAAAAGTTGTCGTACTGTATTATTTTTTATTTGTATTATTTGTATTGAATTTTGTTGTTTTTTATTGAGGGTTTTTCCCCAAATATTTTTGATCAGCGCTTGATTGAATTGGTTGGTTGTGGATGTGGAACCCACAGATACGCAGGGCTGACCGTATGAAGTTATGGTGCTCGAAGGCATGCCTTTGGCCTATTAGGTTGTAATTGCACCTGTCTGTAATGTCCTTGTTTAGAGGCATGAGATCCCTGCTCTAAGGGGCAGATAAGAACACTGATGGGCAATGGGCATGTGGCTGGAGCCTGTGTGCTGCCAGTTTCTTCCCCAGCGTCTCCCCTGTTAGCACAGAAAACCCTTTCCTGGGATGGGGCCCTCACTGTGGGGCTCTTCCAGGTGGCCCTGCTGCTGCTGGTGGGCATGGTACCCAACATCCAGAAGGTGAGGGCAGGGGTCACCACGGATGTCTCCTACCTGCTGGCTGGCTTTGGGATCGTGCTCTCCGAGGACAAGCAGGAGGTGGTGGAGCTGGTGAAGCACCATCTGTGGGCTCTGGAAGGTGAGGCCTCCAGGGAGCCCCTGAGGGCTGCAGTGGGGAATGAAAGCGGGGAGACCCAAGGTCTATGCCCTAGTCGGCCATGGACACACTGGGGGCCCTTGGACACATTCCTTCCTCTCTCTGGGTCTCGATTGCCTCATCTCCAAATTGGGGCAGTTGGTGCTTCCAGTTCTGAGCTTCCATGAAACCTGAAGGGACATCTCAGCAGCTCCTGTCCCTTGCCTGCTTCTGTGGCATCTTCCCCCACCACCCCCAGTGTCTCTGACCAACTCTCCAGGCATGGAGATGAGGAAGGCCACGGGATGGGGGAGCTGAGGGTGGGGAAGGAGGGAGGAGACGGCGATGGGGGACGGTGAGGATTTCTGAGCGAATCCTCAAGGCAGGGGTCTGGTGTTGGGCAGGGCGCAGGCTTTCTCTTCCCCCATTCCCTGTCTTTTGGGGCCATCTCCTTTCTCCTTCCCTCCTCTGACAATGAGCTCCTGAACCAGGGAACCATCTCGGCTTCCCCTTCTGTGGTCTGATGCCTCCTGCAGCCACCTACTACTCTGCCTCCTGGGCGCTCCCAACAGCCCTGTGGAAGGGACTGAGAAGTGTCCCCACTTGACACATGGGGAAGGATTTGCCTGAGGCCATCCAGCAGGGCAGAGTGCAGCCAAGAGAACGCTTCAGGGCTCCTGAAGCCTAGGCGGGGGCTTTCTCCATCACCTTGGGACAAAGCCCGGTGCTGAGGACTCAGGAGGCATGCGCCTTCTGCTGACTTGGGGGCCCCAGGCTGGGACGGATGGGCCCCCGGCTTCTGAGGAGTAACATGTGATGGTCAGAGCGTGGGCTGCCAGCGTTGCAGGTGGAGGTGTGGCTGCTCCGCAGCTGTACCTGACCATTAACATCCTTATCCTACAGACCTGGGCATGCAGGCCATGGCGGGGCAGGGAGTGGGGGGTGGACAGAGGTGCACAGAGTGACCACTTCCTTCCCTGACCACGTCCGCCGTCTCCCTGAGCACCTCAGTTCCCGTACTAGAGGCTGCCCTGGAACTGCTGCTGAGGCCCACAAACTGGACAGGTGACAAGTTCCGGGTGAGCTGAAAATAACCTCTCCCGGGAGATTTTCTGAGCTGGTTGCAACCTGGGTCATAGGCAGGTGCAGACGTGGTCCAGGTCAGCCCACGACCAACCTCAGACCCTTGCTCACAGTGACCCTGTGGGTCAGCATCATTGATCCCAGCTCATAGAGCAGGACATTGAGGCTCAAAGACAAAATGAGACACGTCCAGGGCAAAGGACTCTGCTTCCACTCATCACGTCTTATATTTTTAATTGCATGTTGCAGTTTCCAAGCTCAAAGGCTCCCACTTTGGATCTTCTTGGGCCAAACAGAGCAACATTTACTCTCTAAATTTGCAGATGAGGAATACTGAGGCCCAGGAGGATTAGAGATACGGCCAAAGCCACCCCACAACCTGGGCTTCAGTGTCCCCTGGTCTGTCCTTCGCCTAAGGGCTAATGTCTTCTGAGCTCAGAGCTTCTGTTAGGACTGCCACTCAGCACTTGGACCATAAGCCTGGCATCACTCACAGAGAGCTCAGACTGAGTCAGACAAACTAGATTAGAATCTCTGTTCCATCACTTACAAGCTGAGTGACCTTGGGCAAAGTGCTTTACCTCTCCTGACCTCAATTTCCCCACCTGCAAAATGAGTGCTGGAGTGAAAAAGGAACACTTGCCCTTGAGGCCCTCAGTCACATGAGAGAAGACAGATCTATCCCCCAAAGCAGGGCCCAGAAGAAGGCAGGCACAGGATCCCAGAGGTGGCAAAGAGCAGGAAGATTGTGTGAGTGCTGGGGTTTGGTGGTACCCAAGTTGGGAACCAATGGAGGGAGAGAGAGGTAGGAGGTAGATGGATGGAGATCAAAGGCCAGGCCTGCGGTCAAGGGGGCTGCTAACCCTTCACCCCTGTGTTAGCCTGTACACTCACCAGGCCAGGCTCAGCAGGTGGGCTGTTCACCTCCTGGCAGCAAATGGTCCAGAATGTGCCCTCGCTGCAGCCCAGCTGGCTCCAGAAGGGGAACCACAGAGGCCGGAGCTATGCATGCGCAGTGCTTTCTCCCAACCTTGCTTCTGAGAAAAGTGTCCCTGCGAGGGCCCTGGAGGAGGGAGCTAGGGACCGGCAGAAGGGCCTAGGTTTCTGTAGCATCATTCTTAGCCCTGGCTGAATCTGGGAAGCACCTGGTGACTTTAACGTTCCCGACGCCCAAGCCCTATGCCACACCTACTGAATCAGAAACTCTCAGAGTGGGGCCCAGCCTCTATGATTGAACAGCCTTCCCAGCGATTTTTTTTTTTTTTTTTTTTTTTTTGAGTTGGAGTCGTGCTCTGTCGCCCAGGCTGGAGTGCAGTGGCGCAATCTCGCCTCACTGCAACCTCCACCTCCTGGGTTCAAGCAATTCTCCTGTCTCAGCCTCCCGAGTAGCTGGGATTACAGGCACATACCACCAGGCCCGGCTAATTTTTTTTTTTTTTTTTGACATGGACTCTCACTCTGTCTCCCAGGCTGGAGTGCAGTGGCACGATCTCGGCTCACTGCAACCTCCGTCTCTCGGGTTCAACTGATCTCAGCCTCCCGAGTAGCTGGGATCACGGGTGCCCGCCACCAGGCCTGGCTAATTTTTGTATTTTTAGTAGAGATGGAGTTTCACCATATTGGTCAGGCTGGTCTCGAACTCCTGACCTCAGGTGATCCACCGCCTCAGCCTTCCAAAGTGCTGGGATCACAGTCCCAGTGATTCTCATGCAAGCAAAGTTTGAGCGCCACTGTAGTAGGCACCCAATAAATACTGGTTGGTTGGTTGATTTCAATTCATTGCTGATGGAAATAAATCATGAAGGCTCTGCCTTTGGAAAGCCCCCAGAGCAGTGGCTGTCAGTCCTGACTGCACACTGAATCACCAGTGTTGCTTTCACAGGCTAAGGCTGGGTCCCACCCACAGAAATTCTGATTTAACTGGTTTGGGTGCAGGCTGGGCTATGGGCGAGTTTTAGCAGCTCCAGGTAATCCTAAAGGCGCTATCAGTGCTGAGACCCACCGCTCTAATCCCTGTGGCTATGTGGAACTAGCACTCACCTTTTCTGTGTTTGCTGTCCCCGTGCTTGAGATTCTGGTGGTGACATGGGCACCAGGAAAACTTCCCTGGGCTGACTGATGAGATCAGGGTGCAGGCATCTCAGGCTCATTCTGGATCTGCTTGGAAATGGTTGCATACCTCACTCTATCATTCCTAGTAGCATGGCTGGCTGGGCAAAGCCCTCTCTCTGAGCCTCAGGTTCCTCTTCAGCCCAGTGGGAACAGTTCTTCTGTCTAACCTTGTGGGGTTGCTGTGACAGTCCAGAGCAAGGCTGGATGTGGATGTAAGGTGGGAGAGTTGCAGCCTGCACCCCTGATATTCTTAAACACCCAGGCTTGTTCATGACACACCATCATGCACACACGCATTGTGTGCATGGCCAGGGAGGGGGTGAGGGAGCTGGGTGACAGCGGCTGCCTCCCTATTCTGCTGGACTCAGGCCACACCGATGTGGACTCACACCCTCTATGCCCTGAACGAAGACCATTAGTGCAGACATGGATGGGGCCTTATGGCTCACATTATCCTGGGAGCTGGGCAGCATAACGGCGTGCCCAGCAGTGTGTTCACGAGCAAATGGGGGCCTGGGGAGATGGAGTGCCCTCCTGAAGGCCACATGGCCAAGAAGCAGTGAAGCTGGAGGCAGATGCCAGGTTGGATGGAGGTCCCACAGCAATAGAAGCAGCAACAGCAGGGTGAGGACCAGGTCTGCAGACTCAGAGCTAGTTTCATCCCTTGGCCACTGTATGTCACTGGGAAGAATGGGGTGGCTGAAGTCATTGGCTTACACTGGATCTGAGAACCGGGGGTGGGGCCAAGAGGCCTCCACACAGAGTTCAGTTTGGGGCAGGGGGAACTCCCCACAAGGCACCACCCTGGCAAGGGTTCTGAGGCCCCCAGGAGACTCTCCAGGCCCTGACCTCTCACTTTGCTCCCTCTCTGCCCACCAGTGTGCTACATCTCGGCCTTGGTCTTGTCCTGCTCACTCACCTTCCTGGTCCTGATGCGCTCACTGGTGACACACAGGTGAGTGGCAGACTCTGGCTCATCCAGCGCTGAGGTGGGGAAGGAGTGGGAGTCCTGTGGGCCTGCAGGGAGGCCCTGGGCCTGGAGGGAGGGAAGGGCTCTGCCAGCCCAGGCTGTCATGGAGCCCACCTGTGCATGGCTGTGCTGCAGTGGGAGAAGGTGGGGCCGGGTCCTGCCCTTGGGCCTTCCTGTCTGGTTGGGGAAACGTCTGTGAGTGTGAGGGAAATAAGGCACCACCAACTCAGGGCAGCTGGTGGAGCTTGCCCCTTGAGTAGGGGCCACCGGATGGGCTGGATGAGAGGGAAGGCTGCCTGGGGAAGCTGCACCTGCCCGGGAATGGAAGAAAGAGATAGGAGGTGAGGACTGTGTGGATGAGAGCAGAGGCTGGGGTGGCCCTGCCATGTGAGAGTGTAGGTGAGGGGTGGCCTGGCGGCATAGCACACTGGAGAGGTGGTACGGGTCTCGCCATGCCACCTCGCTTGCCCTGCAGCGGTGAGTGGTGAGGAGCACTGAAGGCCCTGGGCAGGTGGAAGGGGCAGCCTGAGTACTTACCCATGTCAGAGAACTGGCCCATGTCTCCTGCGCACTTGCCAGGCCTCAGAGCTTCTCCCAGGGATCTTTTTCCACAGGTCAGCCCTCCTTCTTCTGGCATTCAAGGCTCCTCAGCCTGTGCTTGCCTTGCCTCTTTACCTGGTGACTGTGCTGTGTGTCCCTTCCATTCTCACTGTTGTTTCCCACTTTTCTGACTTGGCTCAGGTTGAGCCTTCTGCCTGGTTTTGTATTCCTCGTTCACTGTTTAAGACTGCCCAGATATCACCTCTTCCAGATATCTTGGGTTAGTGGCCTCCTCCCGGCTCCCGCAGTTCTGGGCTTCCCAGCTGATGGCTGTGAGTTGAAATTGTATTGGGAGTTTGGCCAGTTGCTGGCCCAGAGGAGGATTTAGGAAGAGTGTGTTGCCCCCTGAGGTCTCTGCCTCCCTGGCTCCCACCCCAGGACCAACCTTCGAGCTCTGCACCGAGGAGCTGCCCTGGACTTGAGTCCCTTGCACCGGAGTCCCCATCCCTCCCGCCACGCCATATTCTGTTGGATGAGCTTCAGTGCCTACCAGACAGCCTTTATCTGCCTTGGTGAGCCTCCCTTGCCTGCCACACCCAGCCTTGGCCTGGGCCTCCCCTCAGACACTGGCCCCAGTGGGGGAGAAGAGTGCTCAGCAAGTACTGCCCTCAGGGTTTGTCTGGGAATGCTCTGGGGCAACAGCAAGAGGAGGGACCCCCCTGCCTTCCCTGCCCTTAAGAAGCTTACTCAGGATGGGGGTACAGGAGCTCTCGGGAAATTGGGTGTGTACCCTCCACATGGTGATGAACCCTGGGTGCCACCAGGTGTTCACATGGGGGTGGACCCAGGTCTGGAGGTGTCAAATTCAAAATGGTAACATTCCTGGCTGGGCTCAGTGGCTCACGCCTGTAATCCCAGCAACTTTGGGAAGCTGAGGCAGGTGGATCATGAGGTCGGGAGATGGAGACCAGCCTGGCCAACATGGTGAGACCCCGTCTCTACTAAAAATACAAAAATTAGCCGGGTGTGGTGGTGTGCACCTGTAGTTCCAGCTATTCAGGAGGATGAGGCAGGAGAATCTCCTGAACCCAGGAGGCGGAGGTTGCAGTGAGCCGAGATCGCGCCACTGCACTCCAGCTTAAGAAAGGGCTGTGTCACAATTGGCTACCTACAAAGGTAATGAGATCCCTGTCACTGGGGGTATGCAAGCAGAGTTCCATGGATGTTGTTGCAGTCTGCAAAGGGGGTCCTGCCCTGAGAGAGCTGGACCAGATAACCTTCCAGGACCCCTACCAGCCCCAAGTTTCTGACTCTCCCCTTGGGTACTGCAGTGAGAAAAGCACTCTGAATGGTGAGGGGCTGTGGCCTGGGTTGCACATCCGAGGGCCTTGTATCTCTCCCTCCAGGTCCTTCCATTCTCACCTCCTTGGGGGAGGAGAAGGATGGTAAAGGAGTGGAGGAATTACTAGGACAAAAGTCACAGCGTCTCTTCTTGGTAGCCCTTATGCCTCCAGGCCCTTTTGTAGGCATCATTCTCTAATCAGTTGGCCAGATTATTTCAATAGACAGTCCTTGGGCACCTACCATATGCCAGGCTCTGGCTTGAAGGAATGCAAACATCAGTTTAATATGTAGCCTTATCCCCCAGTAACTCAAACTCAGGAGAAACTGGAGGGAAATAACATTTGCAAAGTATTTTGTGATTTTAAGAGTTTCCACAGACATTATCTCATTGGATCCTTACAACAGCCTCTGAGGTAGGGACTATTATCCCCATTTTACAGAGGAAGAAACTGAGGCTCAATGAGGTAAAGTGACTTGTTCAAGGCAGCATAGCTAGGCAGTGGCAGAGCAGAGATCTAAAACCAGGCCTGCCCAATCCCAAAGCCCTTGGTTCTGGGGGCGGCGGGGATGGCCAGTTTTCATAGAACCTGTTGTCTGTCCCCCTGCCACTCCCGCCCCTGGCAGGGCTCCTGGTGCAGCAGATCATCTTCTTCCTGGGAACCACGGCCCTGGCCTTCCTGGTGCTCATGCCTGTGCTCCATGGCAGGAACCTCCTTCTCTTCCGTTCCCTGGAGTCCTCGTGGTGAGTGAAGCAAGACATGGAGGGCTCAGGGACTCCTTAGAGGTCCCCTAACAGCGACCACCTCCCCACCCCACTGGCAGGCCCTTCTGGCTGACTTTGGCCCTGGCTGTGATCCTGCAGAACATGGCAGCCCATTGGGTCTTCCTGGAGACTCATGATGGACACCCACAGCTGACCAACCGGTGAGGTGGCATCTGGGCTTGTGGCTCCCTCAGGCCCTCAGCCTCTTCTTTGGCGTCTCTCTCTTTTTGTGTCCTCCCTCCACTGCCACCTATCCCCTCTCTCTATCAAGGAACCCAGATGATAGTAGAAAGAGCTTGCCTTACCCATAGAGAAAAGGGACAATGGCTCAGCCCACTCCAAAGTACCTCTCTACATACCTGGCATGGGGCTGGAAGTACCCCTGTGAACCTTTCTTGCTTTGGGAATCGGTACTGCTCTCCCTTGGATCCTCTGTTTCCTTGAAACCATGCCTCTCTCCACTTTGTAGCAAGGGAGTTCGCTGTCAGATGACAAGTCTGTGGGAGAACCTTGGCTCCCGAGAGAACTTGGAATTAGCAGACAGGGTACCCAGAAAAGGGAGGTGGGCGGCATCAGGGTCATAGAAAGACTTAGATGGACCTAGAGTTAAAGCCCAGCTCTGCCACTGAATAGCTGACAGCCTTGGCTAAGTCGCCCAGTCTCTCCGGGCCTCAGTTTCTCATCTCCCAGCGTGGCGGGTTGAAAAAGAGAAGGCCTTGCCCAGGGTGGGGTGCACAGAAGACATAGCAATAAATGGTAGGCCCTCAGTAAATACACAGCTGTTCTGGGCATCCAGATCTGACACTGACCCTGGGGAGGGGGCTCTGGGGAACGGCCTGCCTCAGCTTTCTTCTCCCATCCTAGGCGAGTGCTCTATGCAGCCACCTTTCTTCTCTTCCCCCTCAATGTGCTGGTGGGTGCCATGGTGGCCACCTGGCGAGTGCTCCTCTCTGCCCTCTACAACGCCATCCACCTCGGCCAGATGGACCTCAGCCTGCTGCCACCGAGAGCTGCCACTCTCGACCCCGGTAAGGTCACTGGGCAGGGCTGGAGGGTTGCTCAGGCTACTCAAGCAGTGAGGAAGGCATCTTCCCTGCCCCAGGCCTGTGCCAGCTGATCAGTTCACACCGATGTCTGTAGCTGCATGTGCCACCTATGTGCCCCTGCGCTGTGCCTCGTGTGGCCCTGCAGCATGTGCAGTGGATGTGGGGTGTTCTAGCAGGTCCACATGTGCCCATGCGGCAGATGTGCCACATGCCTGGTGTGTCTGCATGCTTGGATGCAGGGAGTGCATGCGCACTCCCTGTGTGTGTGTTAGGGGATGTCTGGATGCCTCCTGTCTGGCCCCTGCTACCCCAGCACTGCCATCCGCCACCCCATCCCAGGCTACTACACGTACCGAAACTTCCTGAAGATTGAAGTCAGCCAGTCGCATCCAGCCATGACAGCCTTCTGCTCCCTGCTCCTGCAAGCGCGGAGCCTCCTACCCAGGACCATGGCAGCCCCCCAGGACAGCCTCAGACCAGGGGAGGAAGACGAAGGTGCGCCCTCCCACTGGGAATTGGGGAATAGAGCCTACCCAGCTTCTCTCAGGAAGGATGTGTGCCCCTCCCCAGCACACGGAGTGAGCGCCAGGAAAATTCTCACTTCCTCTCTTCCTTGGCTGCCTTTGGTCACCCCTCTTGGTCTGATCTCAGGGTAATTTTTTCCATGATATGAACACACACATACACACACCATATGTGTGAACACAGAGAGAAACAGCTGCCTTGCTAAGGGGCTCCGTCATTGCCCCCACTTCTCCCTTGGGGCGGGGAGTATGACCTCCTTTCCTTCTGCCCAGAAGTGTGTGTAGGGAGGGGACACTAAACCAGCTCCAGACCCTTGTCCCACCCAGCTTCCGGTCCATCCACAGAACTCACCCCCCACTTCCATGTGCTGCCTGCAGGGGACATCCTAAGCCTCACGACCTGCACTACGCCTGGGATTTTCAGGCTCTCTGATCAGGTCTGAGGGCAAGGGAGGGTTGGCTGGGTGTTTGTTGAGTGACTCACAGAAAGTCCGTCTCTCTCAGGGATGCAGCTGCTACAGACAAAGGACTCCATGGCCAAGGGAGCAAGGCCCAGGGCCAACCGCGGCAGGGCTCGCTGGGGTCTGGCCTACACGCTGCTGCACAACCCAACTCTGCAGGTCTTCCGCAAGACGGCCCTGTTGGGTGCCAATGGTGCCCAGCCCTGAGGGCAAGGAAGGTCAACCCACCTGCCCATCTGTGCTGAGGCACGTTCCTGCCTACCATCCTCCTCCCTCCCCGGCACTCCTCCCAGCATCACGCCAGCCATGCAGCCAGCAGGTCCTCTGGATCACCATGGTTGGGTGGAGGTCTGTCTGCACTGGGAACCTCAGGAGGGCTCTGCTCCGCCCACTTGGCCATGGGAGAGCCAGCAGGGGTTTTGAAGAAAGAAACTGGTGGGTTAGGGCCTTGGTCCAGGAGCCAGTCGAGCCAAGGCAGCCACATCCAGGCCTCTCCCTGCTCTCGCTCTGCCATCAGCCTCGAAGGGCCTCGATGAAGCCTTCTCTGGAACCACGCCAGCCCAGCTCCACCTCAGCCTTGGCCTTCGCGCTGTGGAAGCAGCCAAGGCACTTCCTCACCCCCTCAGCGCCACGGACCTCTCTGGGGAGTGGCTGGAAAGCTCCCGGGCCTCTGGCCTGCAGGGCAGCCCAAGTCATGACTCAGACCGGGTCCCACACCGAGCTGCCCACACTCGAGAGCCAGATATTTTTGTAGTTTTTATGCCTTTGGCTATTATGAAAGAGGTTAGTGTATTCCCTGCAATAAACTTGTTCCTGAGAAACTGTCCTCATAGCGGGAGGGGTATGCAGGGAAAACCCCGCCTACACTGTCAGGAACACTGTGCATTGATGGGGATGGGGCTCGGGGTGTTCTGGTCACATGCTGGGCCAGACACTGGGTGGAAGGCAGAGAGAACCCATAGCTGCATCCCTTTGGGTGGCAAAGAGACTGGGGACCCTATGACGCCACCCCTGAGCCATGTGGATGCTGGCTTTGGAAGTGGGACTTATTCTGGGTCTTGAAGAAGGGGCAGGATCTGGGGAGGAGAAGCGACTTCAGGAATGCTGGGGAAGCAGTGTGACTCCAGGTGTGGAGGTAGGGAGGGGCGTGTCACATGGGGGGACAGAGCGTAGGCTGTCCTGATGGGAGGAGAATGAGAATACGGAGGGGAAAGGAGGGTGGAGACAGACTGGGGTCTTTTCCCTGCTGGGGGCTTGGTGGGGGTGGGGGGCGGGGTATCTGAATAAAGAAGATGCCCTGGGTCCACTGAGGGGCTGGGGGCTACAGAGGGTAGGAAGACGTGGCCACCCTACAGATCTAGGTCAGCAGGGCCTTGAGAAATGCCTGCACAGTTAGTGGAGATCAACAGTCCCCTGCCCCACGCCCAGGTTCCTGCTACAGCCTCAAATACCTATAAAGCTAGGGGTGGGGTCAGGGACCTGAAACCCACTTTCAAGGCTGCCCCGAGGAGGCCAAAGAGGGCACACTGTGACCCCACTGCAGCCCATTGAAAAAGGCTTCCTGACCTTGTTTCAGCAACTAATAGGGTCTCAGGGGAGGAGAATCCAGGTTCCCAGAGAAGGGAGCCCTGTTCACATTGGGGATGGGGGAACATCCAGGAAGGCTTTCTGGAGGTAGTGATGCCAGAGCCCACTCTCAAAGACTGACTTAGCCAAATGAAGAACAGGGAAAGGGTGCCTGGGTGGAGGGAACAGTGTAAGCAAATGTGCAGAGGATGGCACACCATGGAACATTAAGGGAACAATAAAATAGCTGTTCCAAAAAGAGGAAGGAAGGGTGTGCTTGTTGGAGGAGCAGGTCAGAGAGGCTCTAAGTAGGGAATTCAGGCTTCACCTGGAGGGCAGTGGGGACCACGGAAGACCTTAAAGCAGGGGAGTAGCTAGTCCACTCAAGGCACAGCCATTCCCTGTGCTGCCCCTGACCCAGGTCTTAGGTCCAGGTCCTACTCCAAGAAGCCAAGCCGCTCAGCTGGGAATGGAGCCAGGGATGTCCAAGTCAGGCTGGGAATATCAAGCCTTAGGCAATCAGAGTCTATTGGACCATGAAGCAGCACCCAGTCCTACCATGTCATTTGGTTTTTGAGGCAACTGAAGCCCAGACGTGGGCAAGGACTTACCCAAGGTGGCCCAGCGCATGGAATTTGGCTCCATCCTGCTGTTTTCCACCAGACGTGAGTCATTTTTTTCAACTTTTATTTTAGATTAGGAGTCATTCTTGATACATGCTGCTGGTGACATCAGCTCAGCAGGAGCTGCAAGTTGATGAGGGGAGAGTAGGCAGGGGGGAGGTGCTGTATGTGGACCAGGAGGGAGGGAATGGGGCTGGCCAGCAGCCAGTGCTCACAGCTGCTACCCCAGACTCCTTAGCCTCCTGCCTCCACTTTGCTGAGCTCAGCAGTTCTGGGAGCTCTGGACAGAGGCCACAGAGCCTCTCCCCCGGGCCATTGTCTCTGCATGCAGCATCCTCGATCTTGAAAGGGATGGGATAGAGGCAGTAGGAAGACATATATCCTACGTGGCACAGATCGGAGGTTGTGCAGAGTCTCCAGGTTAGGACCTCATCCTTAGGCTCCTCATCTGGAGAGGCTGAAGTTTGCTGTACACACACACACACACACACACACACACACACACACACGGCCCAGGCCAGTTACTGATCCACCTGCTCCGTGGGGAAAGATTCCTACGGGGAATCTGCAGTCCTCATTTGGACTTTCCTCTTGGAATACCATTTCTTCTTTGGGAGAAAGATAAGTACGATTTGTTTCCCCCTGGTTTCTCCCTCAAATATGTTCTCTTGTTCCCAGTCTCTCTGGGGCTTTCTCCTCCTCTGTCCTGTGTCCCCTTCTCCTCATCTGTCTCCTCCATCTTGCCCCACCTGTCCCCTCTTTCCTCTTCATTCCTAACATCTCTTCCAGGAGCAGGACAGGGAAGAGGAGCTACCACCCAGGCACTTCCATTTCCTTGCGCCTTTCCAAAATGCCTCTCTTGAAGCCACTGCTGATATCAGGCGCTGCTCAGGGTCACCAGCCACCCCAGGCTCCTGCCCCCACCTGTCCTGTGGGATGGTTTGGAGGAAGGGAACATCTGCAGCTCAGCTCACCTCAAGACCCAGCCTCTGACACAGCACCGGGCCAGCCCTCCTGTGCCTCCACAGTCTGTTGGGGTCTCAGAGGCCCCTGCCACTGTGGGCAGGCAGGCTGGCTGCCCTGACTCTTCAGCTCCTGATCCTGTCTCCCAGCAGGGGCTCCTAGATCCAGACAAAATTCCAGGCAGACACGGAGGGGCATCAGAAATGCTGTTTATTTCTCTGCTGCTCCCAAGCTGGCTGGCCTTTGCAGAGGAGCAGACAACAGATGCATAGTTGGGGAGAAAGAGAGGACAGGTTCCAGGATAGAGGGTGCAGGCTGAGGGAGGAAGGGTAAGAGGAAGGAAGGCCATCCTGGATCCCCACATTTCAGTCTCCCAAGCCCCCAAGTCATCAGAAAACACCAAGGAGCAGGAGGAGCTTGAGCAGGCCCCAGGGAGCCTCAGAGCCATACCAGCCACTGTCTACATCCCATCCTCCTCTCCCATTCCCTGTCTGCTTCAGACCACCTCCCAGCCAAGCCCCAGCTCCATTCCCCCAATCCTGGCCCTGGCCAGCTTGACAGTCACAGTGCCTGGAATTCCACCACTGAGGCTTCTCCCAGTTGGATTAGGGCATCGCCCTGTTAGCATGCTGCCCCTGAGAGGAGAGCACGGGCAACGCTGTTAGCAGCAATGAGCACCGCAGACAGTGAGTCAGGGGATCAAATTCTATCCTAGTCACTAGTTTGGAGCAGGTCTAGAAGTTGGGGGTAGCAGGTGCTCTAGAAGAGATTAGAAGGAGAGGTAGGAAAATGTGAAGTCACCCATGCAGGCCTCAGGAGTTGCCAACCCCAGACCCCTGCAGCACTTAAAGGGGCATTGGCAGGGGCAAGGGGAGGAGTTAGGGAAGCACTGGGTGGGGCTAGAAGGAGGTGAGGAAGAAGAGGAGGAGGAGGCTTTGGCCCAGCAGGAGCAGACCTGGGGGCAGCTGCCCAGGGACCCCTTCTGCGACTGCAGCCTCAGGGTTCCCAGCACGGCTGAGGTAGATGATGACCACATTGTCCTCTGGCCCTGATGGCTGCACCTCGTTGTCAACCGTATAGCAGCCCTTTCCCTCAACCGCTTTGCCATGGAACCTGCGCCCCAGCGTGTCCTCACCACCCTCGCCGGGCGTGGCCAGTGCCACGTCCACTGAGCTCTCAGCACTGCCCAGCTCATTGGTGGCCAGGCAGCTGTAGGTGCCTTCCTCCAGCTTGCCAAAGTCGGGGATAAGCAGGCTGCCATTGGCAAAGGCCTGGAAGCGCGGCTGGGAGCTGGCCACAGGGGTGCCAGGCAGGGCACGCCCGTCAGTGCCCACATTGGGGCTGGTAATCTCCACAATGCCACTGGGTATCTGGATGTGCCAGTGAAGCTGAGGGGCCGGCTGCCCGTCCACATCACAGTGCAGCGCCAGCACAAAGCCAGGTCGCAGCTCGGCACCATCCTGGCTGGGTTGGTAGCTGAGCTGCACTGAGGGCGCCGAGCATGGCAGCGGCGGCAGGCGGCTCAGGGGCGTGCCTTTGAGCACATGGGGTGAGGTGCAGGCGATGTTGTCCTGCTCCGGGATGGACACGGCCGTGGCCAGGGCCCATGTCTTGAGCCACACGATGCCGCAGGTGCAGTCGAAGGGGTTGTCGTTGATCTGCAGGTGGGACAGCGCGGTGAGCGGGGTGAAGGTGCCCTCAGCCAATGTGTGCAAGCGGTTGTGGTTGAGTTGCAGCGAGCGCAGAGCATGGAGGCTGCGGAAGGCGTCACGGGGGATGAAGGTCAGCTCATTGCTGTCCATCTTGAGCAATTGGAGGGCACTGAGGTTGTGCAGGTCGCTCCAGGCAAAGTCAGAGATGAGATTGTGGCTTAGGTCCAGGCTCTTGAGATGGCTCAGAGAGGCCAGGGCTCCGGCGGCCACCATGCGGATCTCATTGTGTGCCAGCCACAGTGACTGCAGCAGGGGCACCTCCCTGAAGGCACCCTCCGGCAAGCCTGGCAGCCGGTTGGCTGACAGGCTCAGTGTAGTCACATTGGCTGGGAAGCCAGGTGGCACGGCCTCTAGGTCGCGGTAGGCACAGTCGGCGATCTGGAAGCCATACTTTTCCCCACAGTCGCAGGGCTCAGGGCAGGCCTGCGCCAGGCCTAGGAGAAGTGCCCACCAGAGCAGATGCAGCTCCTGCATGGTGCCTCCTGCAGAGAAAGACATGTCACCCAGGGGATCCTGAGAAGCCGCCAGAGGGACTCATTCCTCCCACAAGCCCAGCCAGAGTTCTTTCCCATCAGGAGGCCCTGTCACACATAACCCAGCTAAAGCCCAACACCACCTAGCCCACCGCCCCATCCTACAGAAGGAGAAACTGAGGCCCAGAGAAGGGCGGAGACTTGCCCGAGGTCACGCAGCCAGGCAGGAAGAAGACGGGATGGAAGAGGACCCCAGCTCCTCCTCTGAGTGGAGAGTTCTCCCTGCCTCGGCCTGTTCCTAGCTGACTTTGTGACTTGAAATCTGTTTTCCAGCCACCCCCCTCCCCCAGCACTTTGCAGAACCTCCCCCTGCCCTCCCACATCCTGGCCGCAGTCCCTCCCACCGGAGCCCCCCATAGGTATGCTTTGCCCTGGCCCAGACAAGGCCCCTCGTGCAGTGCGCACCACCCCCATCCACTCCACCCGCCCTCTCCCGCTCCTCCGGCCATGACCGCAGCAGACACCAGGCCCTTTTCTGTGGAATCACACCCATGGCCTGTTCTGTTCAAACTTACCCAGGCAGCTGCCTAAATAAACCCCTGCCAGGACCTCTCGGCTGACTTGGGTGAGGCCAGGGGCTCAGCCCAAACGCAGCTGGGATTTCTGGGGCCTCAGTTGTGGGTTGTGGAAGAAGCAGATGCCCCCTGGACGGCTCCAAGCTAGAGATTGTCCCACGCACCTCAGACCAGCAGGGATGGACCAAGAGGGAACCAGCCCCTATGTCCAACAGGCCTCCCGCTCCCGCCGCTGGCCCTGGAGCCCTCCTTCCCACTGGCTTACCTTCAAGCTACTCTTAGTCAAGCGGAGCCTCTTCTAAGGTGGAACCAAAAAGCAACAGAGGACCTTAGCCCTGAGAGTCTGCAGGGCCACGGGCGCCCAAGGGAGGACTTGGATGCTGGGGCGAGGGGCAGCCTGGTCCCACCCCACCTTCAGTGTGCAGGCCTGTGCCCTCCCTGCCCCAGACAGGGTGCCTGGGACCATCCACTGAAAGGAGGTGGCAGGGAGGAGCCTGGGGCAGCCCGCGCACTCCCTCCTTCCAGCAAAACAACTGCTTCTCTGCAGCAACAAGGACCTGTGTTTCATAAGTGACACCAGAAACTTGAGGGGGGAAGAGATGCCAAATTTTTTTGGGTTGTGTTTTTTCTCTCTCTCTCACTCACTTTTAGCAGCTTCAACTTCCTTAAAGACACAGCACTGTCTGGAAAGGACCCAAGAAATGATGGGGCCAGGAGGATTTTAGCAGGGGAAGGGCGAGAAATTGAATCTCATGGAAGGTGGGAGATTTCCATTTCAAACAAGAAAAAAGGGGAAGCCTTTGTCCAAGCCAGGGTTGTATGTGTGTTGGTGTGTATACGTGTGTGTGTGTACAAGTTTGTGGGTGTGAGGGTGTGTATTTCTGTGTGTGCCTGGATTTGTATGTGTGTTTGCGTGGATGTGGGTATGAAACCATGTACATGAGTTTATGTGTGAGTGTGTGTGAGTGTGTGTGAGTGTGTGTGAGTGTGTGTGAGTGTGTGTGTTTGTATGGGTGTGTCTGTCTTGGTGTGGGTTTGTGTGTGGAAGTGAGTGTGCATCCATGTGTGTGTGTTTCAGTGAAAAGCCAAGAAGACCAAAGTATACAAAGCAGATACCAACCCTTCAGTGAAAGCCAAGATGTTAGGCGTGTTTTTTTTTTTTTTTTTAAGAAAACATATCCTACTGGCTCTGAGACTGAGCTGCGCTAAATGCACGTTGTTGTCCAGGGAGCTCCCAAGACTCCAGGCCCCGCCCCTCACTGCACTCCCCACTGGCTGGGGAGGAAACAGGGAGGCCTGGCTCAGAAAACTCAGGATGGGAGCCTGTTGGCCTTCGGTGCTCCTGGCCGGGATTCTGAGCCACCCAGGCCCACTGCCCACTGGGCACCCAGAGGGGAGGCCAAGGGGCCGCACCCCTGGAGAGTTCTCTCTGTGTCCCCCACAGGGCCCAAAATCCCACTGTTGGTGCTGGACATCTACGCGGTCAGCATCGGCCTCTCTGAGCTCCACTGTTCCAACACCAACTGTGTGGAAGGGGCAGATGCCTCCAGGGTGAGGATATTTGACCCCTTTTCCAAATGGGAAGGCCCAGGGGAGGGGAATGGGGAAACAAAACAGGCCCAAAACAAGGGAGCTGGAAGAGAAACCAAAAGATGAAGGAGCCCCAGAAAAGAACTTTGTAGACTGAAGAATTTTGCCCTCCACAGAACAAGCCTACCATATCCCCTCAGTAGCCCTCCCCAAGCTTCCTTAGCCTTCCGTCTGATAACTGGCTGAATTCTACTCATGACTCAACTTATCCTCTCAGCAGGGCCAAGGGCAGACAGGGATCGCCTTTGGCTGAAAGCATCCCCAGGAAGCCTGCCCCAGCTCATCACGCCCCATTCCCTGTCACCAAGCAAGGCCACAGAAGTCCCCAGCATGCTGCCTGCAAAACACCTGAGTCTGATGCTGAGGATATTATTATGGTCCAATGGAGAGCCCCCTCTCTTTCCCCTGCAGAGGAAACCCTCTCTTGCATCATCCTGACTGTGCTGGAGAATTTCTAGGAAAGTCCTGAATTTGGTGGGTCAACCAGAGGCTTCAAGAATACACATCCAGGGTTCAGTAAACCAGAGGGGAGATTCAGTGACCTCAGTGTCAGTCAGGGAGGGCTTCCTGGTGGAGGGGGCTTCACTACGCTCTGCACAACCCATACCCTCACCCTCACCTGCACAAAGTCTATGCCACCAGCTTTACCTCCAGGGTGCGCTGAGGAGCTCATAGTTCCCACCCCACCTCCCTCCTTGCAAGCACACCAGGGTCAGAGCGCAAGCACCTCCTCAGCCCTCAGTTCCCAGTGACTGTTCTCTCGGACATTCCTGACTTTTCTTCATAGCTCTTCCTATAAGCTGTGATTATTTATTCATGCATGCTTAATGTGTGACCCCTTACTAGAGAGGAAGCCCACTGAGGGCAGAGGCCTTACCTTCCCAGGTGCTATTGATCTCCAGCACAGGGAAGACACTCAGTAAGCGCCCCCTTCACGGCATGATGGACAAGTTGGGTGGTCATCAGAATGAAGCATTTTAGAGCTCACCCACTTCACCTCCTCATCAACTTACAGATAGGGCCTTTGGGCCCAGGCTAGGGAAGGGGCATGCCCAAGACATTTTAGAGAATATTTCATACAGTGTAGGAGACCCATGCTCTGTTGGGTGGGTGAGGATGTCAGCAGCCTTCTGGGGGCAAGGAGTCTGTCCCCTCATTCCCGACCTAAGACCTTAATGACAGCCAAACACTAAGCTCAGACTCCCGCCTCAAAACAGATGTGGGGGGCTGAGGGCGGGAAAAGTGGGAGGGACCAGCCCACCTGGGCAGAAATGAGACTGCGCGTGCCGGTCACTGATGCATCTTCCTGGGCTGCTGAGGTCCTGCCACTGCCTGCAAGGTGTGGCCATACCCACTTCTACCAGGAAGGACAATAGGGCCGCCAGGATCTCAGCCAAGGAGCATTGACTCTCCAAGGTGTCTCACAGTGGGACAGGTGGGCCCGCCCCTCAGCAGAGCCCAGGAGCAGTTGTGCAGGCCTCTGAGGATGGGGCGTATGACCTCCTGGGTTGCCCCTCTGCTCTTCTCTTGCTGTCACAGCTCAAGTTCTTTCTGTAAAGCCTACCTCACAGGAGATCATGTCAGCAGGCAGGGAGACAAGCCAGAAGTCGGGCTCCCTCATCTTTTCAGCCTGGGAGCTTCCTGTGGGCTGTCTGGTCTGCCATCTCCCCTCTCCTGGCCTCCTCTAAATTGGGCTCAGGCCTGAGATGGGGACCCTTGGTGAGTATGTGAGGCCCTGACCGTCCCCAGAACTAGGAGGCCAAGCTTGGGAGCCCCTCCTGTGAGTCCTGGCCCTGTCTCCTGTGGGTCCCTGGCAGCTTGTAGGGTGACCAGCCAACAGTCCTGGTTCACCTGGAACTGATGGGTTTTCTGGGACGTGGGACTTTCCATGCTAAAATCCAGACAGTCTCAGCAAACCAGTACAGTTGGTCAACCCCAGCAAGGGAGGGGGGCTCACTTCCTCCCACAGTTTTTCTTTCCCCCTGCTCCCCTTCCTGCCTGCAGAGGTCCGGCCCTCTCTCCTCCCATTCCGCTGCCTCTCGCTCCGCTCCTGCTCCTGCTGCCCCCAACCAGGGCGCCAGCCGCACCCCAGCTGCGGCTGCTCGACCAGGACTCCCCCACCCCAGAAGGCCTCACTCCCACTGACCAGAGGCGCCACGTCAGCTTTTCCTGGAAGGCAAAAAAAGATCCTGATGAGAAGACGGAGCAAGAGGGACAAGCCCAGCAGAGACAGAGAACTGGAGAGAAACAGAAATGAGAGAGACACCAGGAGAAAGAGAGGGAAAAACAGAGAATCACAGCCTCCTTTCCGGAGGTAGAGAAAGGAAGCAAGGGAGAAAGACCCAGAAAGAGAGATGGAGAAAGAAGGTCTGAACCCGGAAACAGGCTCTGAGAGGAGAGAGGCAGCGGGGGGCTGCTGTGGTCAGCTGTGGTTGTGGGCTGTTGCCATCCCACCGAGAGGGGCAGAGTCTGTCTTGGTCCCGATACTGTATTCCCCCCAGCAGCCTGCTGGAATAGCTGGGAGGAAGCTTGGCGCACTCCGGGTGGGACTTGGTTAAGCCTGTAGGTGTTCTGGGAGAGAGAGGCTGTTGAGAAGATAGGGTTATGGAAGGATCTTTGGCCAGCTGGTGGGACTGCGTGCATGTGTGTGTGTGTGTGCACAACACGCACATGCATGGGGAGACATAGAGTGATCTGTCTAGGTCACCAAGTTATGAAGCTTCCTTTTTCTAGGCCTTAGTGCCTCTGTCATACGTGAGAGTTGGTCTAAAGTCCTTTGGCCCCTATATTCTGCCTGTCTAGAATTCTCAAAAATGTCTATGCTGACACGAGGGGCCCGTATGCGTGCGTGTGTTCACGCACAATTTCTGTGTGCACGCATGTGAAAGGTGAGCCTGTGCCTATTTTCCATGTGTGTGTGTTGTTCATGCATGAGTGTGGGGATGTGAGGTGGAGTGAGCAGGAGCTCGTGGCATGTACACCCAGGGCTGTGGATAGGGGAGAGGCCCTGCAGGCCCCGTCTTCTCTTCTGGCATCACCCTAGCCCAGAGGTTGCAGCTGACCTTACCTGGGGTGGCCTCACTCCTGTTTCCTCCCCATTCTCCTCCACCCCTTCCCACCACTTGGGCATGAGGGCCTCTCCCCTCTTCTCGGGATCTCTGACCTAGGAACCCAGGCGAGCCTTGGTGGGCAACCTGGCTGCTTTCTCTGGCCTCACCCTGCTTTGCTCTGGCCCTGCTCACTGTGTGCAGCCCCACGTGTGCCCTGCTCCCACCTTGGGGCTGCTGCTCCTACTATTTCCTCTAACTGGACAAAGTCCATCCATACTTGCAGGGCTCCCTTCCTCTTGTCTTTTGAGATTTGTTCAAATGCCAGCTCCCCAGAAGGCCTTCCCAGGCCACTCTATATAAACAGTCTTTGTCCCTCGCTGTCTCCTCACCTTGCCTTATTTGTCCTTCTTCCCTACCCTCCCCTGACATCTCTGTTAGTGTGTTTCCTCTCTATCTCCACAATCTGAATGTGAGCTCCACACAGGTGGGTACTTGGTTCTGTCCACTGCTATCCCCCCCAGTGCCCAGCAAAGGGCCTGCCACTTAGTAGGTGCTCAACAAATAGTTGCTGAACAAAGGAATGAATGAACAATAACCTTGGCCTTCCAGCTGGAGCATTTGCCCCCCTCTCTCCTCCCTCCTCCATCTGCCCAGGGCCTCCTAAGCCCTCCCTGCTGACTGTCACTGCCCTTCCACTCAGGGCCATCTCCAGCCACTTTTCTGGTCTCCTCTCTTGGCACCATTCCCACTGCTCTCTCCTGACCTTCATCTTCGTCCTCAGGGACTATTTTCAGCAGTAGCACTAATTGAAGCATACTTCATAGGAATTATTTTTGTTTTTCCCCAAGCCAGTCCCAGTTTCCAGGAATGCAGAACTTGGCCGCACCCCCAGGATACATTGCAGATCTCGAGTTTTCAGCCCCAGCCCTTCCCAAAGGGTAGGGGTGGGATTGGGGAGTGTTATGAATGACAGTGAGCGTTCAGATTAAGGTTCTAGATTGGAACCAGTGCTATAGGGTCAGGATCACGTCCCTCTGTTAGCTGTGGGGCACTAGGAATGGGCCAAGGGCCATTTGTTAGGGGTCAGCATGAAGGGCCTGGATTAGACGCGGGTGCAGGTTGAGTGGGTGGGGCAGGGGTAGTTTAACCCTGAGGATGAAGCAGGATCTTCATCCTGCTTCAGATTGCGACTTCAGAGTTGCAATAATCCCTCTGCTCCATGGGAAGATGGAATTGAGGGTAAAGGACTTGGAGGGTAATGCAGAGAGAGAGAAAAGGAGAAACAGGGGGACCCAGCAGAAAGCAAGGGCGAGGGAGAGGGGAGGGAGGGAGACTGAGACATAAAGAGAACAGTGGTGGCAAAGGCCTGGGCCAGTCAGGAGGAAGGTGGAGCCTCTCACTGACAGCAGAAAGCCATTTGGCTTGGCAGACACCTGCTTCTCACGAAGAGGTGAGGCTGCAGCGCTGTTCCATGCAACACCTCCCCGCCCACCCCCAGCCACCAGACAGAGACTGTGGGCAGAGCTTGGGCGTCTCCCAACCCTGAGGGGCTACCGGGAGGTGCAGGTGGGAGCACCAGGCTAGAGATGGAGGGAGGAGAGAAGCTCCGGCAGAGAATGCTGACCAAGAGGAGGCAGGGCAAGCAGGCTGTGCTGACCTCAGCCCAGGGAACCTCTCAGGGGGAGACAAGAAGACAGGCGGCCAGTGGGCCTGGGGAGGTGGTATTGTCTTCAGGGGCCTCTGGGAGAGCAGGCCAGGCAAGGCAGAAGGCGGCACAGCCGCTGAGGGTTGTAGAAGCTCAGAGAAGAGAGATGAGAGCTGGGGATCAGGAAGACTCAAGGGAGGAGGTGAGAACTTGGATAATTTTCTTAAGTTTTATTGAAGTGAAGCATGCAAATGGCAAAACAGTATCACATTGACAGAGAGGCCTCTAACAAAACACTACAATCCTCCTTCTCCCACCCTCGCCTTCTCCTGTGCACTCTCCAGTGCAACAACTGATGGTTTCTGGTTCTTCTGCTGTGGTTACACACGTCAGGCCTGCCCATAACATTTGCAGGGCCTGTGACAAGAGTATAATCGGAGGCCCATATACCATATGTGTAAATACTTTATTTATTTATTTATTTTTGAGATGGAGTTTTACTCTTCTTGCCCAGGCTGGAGTGCAATGGCGCGATCTCGACTCACTGCAATCTTTGCCTCCCAGGTTCAAGTGATTCTTCTGCCTCAGCCTCCTGAGCAGCTGGGATTACAGGCACGCACCACCACGCCCAGCTAATTTTGTATTTTTAGTAGATACAGGGTTTCTCCATGTTGGTCAGGCTGGTCTCGAACTCCTGACCTCATGTGATCCACCCGCCTCAGCCTCCCAAAGTGCTGGGATTATAGGCATGGGCCACCTTGCCCGGCCTATTTTCTTTTCTTTTCTTCTTTTTTTTTTTTTTTTTGAGACAGAGTCTCACTCTTGTCTTGCTATAACAAAACACCTGAGATTGGGTCTGTCGCCCAGGCTGGAGTGCAGTGGCATGATCTTGGCTCATTGCAACCTCCGCCTCCTGGGTTCAAGTGATTCTCTTGCCTCAGCCTCCCAAGTAGCTGGTATTACAGGCGCCCACCACCACGCCTGGTTAATTTTTGTATTTTTGTAGAGACGGGGTTTCACCATGTTGGCCAGGCTGGCCTTGAACTCCTGACCGCAGGTGATCCATTTGCCTTGGCATCCCAAAGTGCTGGGATTACAGGCATGAGACACCACATCTGGCCATATGTGTAAATATTTTAAAGTTATAAATTCTACAAAAGATTTAATATGTTCTATTCTCCAATCCATGACAAATGTGTCTTGATAACTACCTGGAAGGCCAAATTCAAATTTAGAATTCTTGGTGTCCTCATAAAGAGGGGAAATTTGGATACAGAAGGAAGACAAGGTGAAGACACAGGGAGAACATAAAATGGAGATGAAAGCAACTGGTGGAGCCGTGCATCTGCAAGCACCAGAGATCGCCAGCAAGCAACAGATACTAGCCGAGAGGCCTGGAACAGATCCTCCCCTGCAGAAACTAACCCTGCTGACACCTTGATTTCAGCCTCAGCCTCCAGAACCGTGGGATGGTAAATTTTTGTTGTTTGAGTCACACTGTTTTTTTTTGTTGTTGTTGTTGTTTTAATGAAGTCTTGCTTTGCCGCCCAGGCTGGAACACAGTGGCGCGATCTTGGCTCACTGCAACCTCCACCTCCCAAGTTCAAACGATTCTCCTACCTCAGCCTCCTGAGTAGTTGGTATTACAGGTTCCTGCCACCAAGCCTGGCTAATTTTTGTATTTTTAGTGGAGACAGGGTTTCACCACATTGACCAGGCTGGTCTTGAACTCTTGATCTCAGATGATTTGCCTGCCTTGGCCTCCAAAAATGCTGGGATTACAGGCATGAGCCACTGCGCCCGGCCAAGTCACACTATTTTTGATACTTTGTTATGGCAGTCCTAGGAAACTCATTCACTCTGCTGTGAAAAACAAGGTTTTAGTTCATACGCATGGCTCCCTTTCATCACTCTTCAATCCTCCTGGTTTTTGTGAGTTAAAATATTCTTGGTTCTTCTACTGGTTACCTTTGAGCTCTAACTAACAGACCTACTTCCTACTCCATACAGTGAAGATACAATCGAATGACTTCCCACTATGTAAAATGAGAAACCGACTCCTATCTCTCCTCTATCTCTCAAGTCTTTAATAGTCTTACTTTTACATTTTAAATGATGATAACATTTAGATACTATTCTGAAGTCATTATTATAACGGATGCGTTTTGTCCATAAATTGACTCTAAAAAAATCAATAAACCAATATTACATTCTCATGCCTGTGTGAGTACAGTTCACTGTCACCGCTGAGCCAAGGCATATCCAAGAATTACATTTCTTTCCCTTCTGATCCAATGTCATGATGCCCAGGCTGCGCAGAAGGGGTTCTTAGCGTCAAGGTCAAATGTATTCAGTTTTCTTATGCTCCATCAGCTGCTCAAAGACATACCACATTTCATTTGCTTTATATTTGGGCTACAGCTTTTTCTGCACATCTTTTCATTTTCCTGGAGTTTCTAATTGCTTTCTTTATTCTAATTGTCAAAAGAATAATGTGCCTTCACCCAATACTAAAAATAACCCAGCTTTGTATACATATTCTTATGCTGACATTACCTGGTATTAAAATACCTACTTTCTTAATGACTTGCCTTATTGACATATGAGCTTCTTATTTTTGCTTTTCAAGCAACTGGAAGCCCTTTGATACCCTAAAGCCTCTTCAGTTGCAGAACCCAGAATGAGGCTGGGCTTTAGAGAGCATCTAATCAGAGCCCATTTGAAGCTTCACTCTCTTCCCTGATATGTGATCATAATGTTCCCTCTAGAATCTCATTGATGGGGAGCTTTCTACTCCAAGGAGACCCATCTGCTTTGGAGAGGTTTTAAGTGTCTTCTTCTTGGAACAACTCTGTCTTAGTTCATTTTTGTTGCTAGAACAAAATACCTGAGATTGGGTCATTTATAAAAAAGAGAAATTAATTTTCTCGCAGTTCTGGAGGCTGGAAAGTCCAAGAGCAAGGCACTAGCAGGTTTGGTTATGTCTGCTGAGGACTGTTCCCTGCTTCCAAGATGGCACTTGTTGCTGCATCCTCCAGAGGGGAGGAATGCCATGGTCTCAAGTAGCAGAAGGGATGGAAGGGCAGTAAAAGAGTGAACTCCATCTGTCAAGTCTTTTTTTTTTTTTTTTTTGAGATGGTGTTTCACTCTTGTTGCCCAGGCTGGAGTGCAGTGGCGTGATTGCTGCTCACTGCAACCTCTGCCTCCCGGGTTCAAGTGATTCTCCTGCCTCAGCCTCCCAAGTAGCTGGAATTACAGGCATGTGCCACCATGCCTGGCTAATTTTTGTATTTTTAGTAGAGACAGTTTCACCATGTTGGCCAGGCTGGTCTCAAACTCCTGACCTCAGGTGATCCACCTGCCCCGGCCTCCCAAAGTGCTGGGATTACAGGCATAAGCCACTGTGCCTGGCCTGTCGCGTCTTTTTATAAGAGCCCTAACCCCCTAACCCTATCCGTTAATGAGTATGGAGCCCTCATGACTCAATCACGTCCTCAAGGCCACACTTCTTAATACTGTTGCACGGGGGATTCCGTTTCAACATGAATTTCAGAGGAGACACTATTATACAAACCATAGCAAACTCCAATCGTCATCAGGCTCATGCCTCTCCCTCAGGGAGCACCCAGTCAGGAGGACCACTTTCTGTTTGTCTTTGTCTTCCTCGTTCATGATGTTCACGCATGAAATGACCCCATATGTCCATGGGAAAGGATGAAAAAGTTCTCCCTCATTGGCTATTTTCTCTATTGTGTCCTGTTGTTGTTTGGTTGGTCTTTTAACCCATAAGGCCTCTATCCCAAGGTAGAGAGGAGCTGGAGGGAGTATTGTGACTGACCAGCTTCTCTTTAGGGCATGTGACCCATTAGGCTGGGGGCAGCAGCACCCACACTTAAAACTCAATCTCTACCCAGGTAGTTCCCTCCCTAGGGAAGCAACCTCCAGTGTTATGGCTGGGAAAGAATTAGAAAACAATTAATTAATTATACCCCTATTTTTAGCCTTTTTTTCTTTAGGCAGGAATTACCAAAAATCATATCTACCATTTTTTAAATTCCTACATTGTTAGTATATGCTAGGCCTCCTTTATACATACCATCTCCTTACACAAACCCAGGGTAGGTACTTTTTTGTTTTGTTTTGTTTTAGAGATGAGGTCTCCCTTTGTCACTCGGGTTGGAGCATAGTGGCGGTTCATAGCTCACTGCAGCCTCAACTTCCTGGACCCAAAGGATCCTCCTGTCTCAGCCTCCCAAGTAAAGGTAGGTACTTTTTATTGCCCATTCTAGAGAAAAGAGCACTGAGACTCAGGTTAAGGAATTTTTCAATGTCCCCTTGGTTAGGAAATAGGTGACTGGAGTTTGAACCCACGTCTCTCTGATCCCGAAGCCCTGGTTCTTTCATTCTTTTGAGAGGCCACGCAGACAGGATAGGTTCGGTTTCAGCAGGAAAGGGCAGTTTTAAAAACATGAAGGCAGCTGGGCATGGTGGCTCGTGCCTGTAATCCCAGCACTTTGGGAGGCCGAGGCGGGAGGATCATGAGGTCAGGAGTTCAAGACCAGCCTGGCCAACATGGTGAAACCCCATGTCTACTAAAGATACAAAAAGTTAGCAGGGTGTGGTGGCACACACCTGTAATCCCAGCTACACAGGAGGCTGAGGCAGAAGAATCGCTTGAAGCTGGGAGGTGGAGGTTGCTGTGAGCCAAGATTGGGCCATTGCACTCCAGCCCGGGCATCTGGGCGAGATTCCGTCTCAAAAAACAAACAAACAAACAAAAAACAACAACAAACATGAAGGTAGACTTTGACCAAAATCAAGAGCCCTCCAGAGGGCCAGTGGGAGCTGGGATATAGGAAGGGAGCTGGGGCCAGTTTCCTGTTGGCTCTTCTTTTGTGGATATCAGGAGCCAGTACAGGGGCTTTGATATGACAGGTCAGGATAAGAGCAACGTTTCTGAATCCAACATCTGGCAAAGATAAGACAGATTAGAAACTGGGGGACAGAAAAGGACTGGGGGAGGCTGTGAGAGTTGTAAGGAGGCTATGTCAACAGCCCAGAGAAGAAGCAGTGGTGAGGGAAGGGGTAGTAAAGTGAACAGGTATGAGAGGTGGTGAAGAAATGACCAGATGGGCCATAAACTGGGCCTAGGGTGAGCAAAGGGGGCTTTCCGTAGACTGGCAGAAAGAGTGCAGTCACTGTTCTGTGTGATGTTCACTAAAGCAGCTTCAGCGGTCTAGAGATATTCATTATTCCATCCACTCCATACGTACCTCCTGGGCTCCATCCATGAGACAGGCAGTGAGCCAAGTGTGGGAACAGAGCAGGGGACAAGAGTGATGATCGGTTGCCTTCATGGAGCTCACAGTACGGTGACATGGACACTGCCCATCAAAAATAAGCTTTCTGGGTCAGGTGTGGTGGCTCACACCTGTAATCCCAGTACTTTGGGAGGCTGAGGCAGGAGGATTGCTCGAGCCTAGGAGTTCAAGATTGGTCTAGGCAACATGGCAAAACCCCATCTCTACAAAAAATAAAAAATTTGCTGGGCATGGTGGCACATGCCTGTAGTCCCAGCTACTTAGGAGGCTGAGGTGGGAGGATCGATTGAGCCAGGGAGTTTCAGGCAGCAGTGAGTCATGATCGTGCCTCTGCACTCCAGCCTGGGCAACAGAGCAAGACCCTGTCTCAAATAAATAAATAAATAAATAAATAAATAAATAAATAAAAAATAATAAAGGGCAGAACTCTTTCTGCCCTTCCCCCACCCCAACTCCTTCTTTTCTCTTGAGACACGAAGACCTGAGGACTCTCAGAGCCCTGGGTCTGAGCTCTGGGAGAGGGGGCAGTCTGGTTGACATAACCCCCCACCTCCCTGGGGCACTTTTCCTCAGCCAAAGCTGATTTTTTACCCGGAATATGCTCAATGTCACACTCATTCCCGGGACCCTTTCCGCACCTGTTCCCATTCTTCGGCTCCACAGGCAGAATTTTCTTTCTTTATGTTTTCTTTTTGTCTCGGTTCCCTCTGAGGCAGTTGTGAATGTCAATCAAAATAACTGCTATAAAATTTTAAAATAAGAAAATACCACTACACATCTATTAGAATAGCTGAAAAATTTTTAAAATGTAACTGAAATTATCAAGTGCTAGCTAGCATGCAAAGCAGCTCATACACTGCTGGTGGGAATGCAAAAACGGTTCAGCCACTTGGGAAGATAATTGGGAGTTCCTCACATAGTAAAACATACATTCATACTATAACCCATGAATTCTGCACTTAGGCCATTACCCAAGAAAAATAAAAATGTGCACACAAGAACCTTTATGCACATGTTTATAATCACCAAGAACTGGAAACAACCCAAATATCCATCAGCTAGTGAATGGATAAAAACACCACCACCACCACCAGGGGTGCATCGTATCCATACAATGGAACACCACTCAGCAATCTAAAGGATTGAGCTACTAATATGCACGACAGCCACATGGACAGAACCATAGATACATGATGCCAGGCCAGGCGTGGTGGCTCACACCTGTAATCCCAGCACTTTGGGAGGCCAAGGTGGGTGGATCACCTGAGGTCAGGAGTTTGAGACCAGCCTGGCCAATATGACAAAACCCCGTCTCTACTAAAAATACAAAAATTAGCCAGGAATAGTGGGGGATGCTTGTAATCCCAGCTACTTGGGAGGCTGAGGCAGGAGAATTGTTGAACCTGGGAGGCGGAGGTTGCAGTGAGCTGAGATCGCACCATTGCCTCCAAACTGGGCTCAGAGAGAGACTCCGTCTCAAAAAAAAGAAGAAGAAGAAGAAAGAAACGTGACACGAGTGACAGACAGGATCACCAATATTTTAGAAAGACAACCCAGGACACAGCCATGCCATGCCATGCCAGACCAATACAAAAGCCATAATACCATATATAATAAATAATTATACACGGGTGTGCCATTGCTTTTAAAATATTACCATAAAATATGGAAGATAGGTGCTTATTTGAAATTATATATTCTGATTTATTTACATTTCTGTTATATAAATGTTATTTAAACCAGATAATAGGACTAGCTAATAACAAGTAGTGACAATTAATAGTAAGACCAATTAAATATGTGTGAAAAAATAAAACAATATTTTTACACTGTTTTTATCCTCGTATATGGCAATTTGTTTTTAACTTTTTAAAAGTCCTTATTGAATATTTAAGGTTTATAGGCTATTTATTTTATATTATTAAGATATATAAACATAAGACTTCTAAAAAGGAAAACGTAACTATTCACAATAGCAAAGACATGGAATCAACCTAAATACCCATCAATGATAGACTGGCTAAAGAAAATGTGGCACATATAGACCATGGAATACTATGCAGCCATAAAAAGGAACAAGATCATGTCCTTTGCAGGGTCATGGATAATATTGGAAGCCATTATCCTCAGCAAACTAACACAGCAGCAGAAAACCAAACACTGCATGTTCTCGCTTATAAGTGGGAGCTGAATGATGCGAACACATGGAAACATCGGAGGAACAACACACAATGGGGCCTGTCAGAGGGTAGGGGGTGGGGGAAAGGAGAACATCAGGAAGAATAGCTAATAGATGCTGGGCTGGCTTAATACTGAGATGATGGGATGATCAGTTCAGCAAACCACCATGACAAATGTTCACCTGTGTAACAAACCTGAACATCCTGCACATGAACCCCTGAACTTAAAAGTTGCAAAAGAATTAAAAAAAAGGAAGGCAAAAAATTAAAAAGGAAAATGAAAATAGAATAGGAATGATGAAACAGGTATTTCATATATTTGATTTTTTAAAAATGTCAGTTTCCTTCTGTCCCATGCGACAGTAAGATGCCTTAATGTCAGTTTCCATCTGTCCCATGCTACAGTAAGATGCCTTTTATTCTTTCAGCTTCCTTTCCTAATAATATTTGTCTGAATTGCCTGTGGCGTTTAGGACACCCATCCTTTCTTTTATGCAATGATAAAACTGAATCAAGATAAGTATAACATTCACTTTGGCCTGTGGCTCTGCTCTTCTCAAGCCCACATTACACTGATTTCTAGTGTCAGTCTGATGTGATGACACAAGGCTAAATATCTTCTCAGCAATACTGTGTGAGAGCATGGAGTACCTAGGCTTTTATTTACTAGCAACAGCAGGTTTTTAGACTTGTAGGAATTAATTTCCATCTCTCCATAAATGTCCATCCCCTGTATCTATGGGCTTGTTTCGGTAGGCCAGCTGTTCGTCAATCAGTTCTTTTGCTTCCATAAATTAATCACACAGGCTATCGATATCTAAAATGTCTGTCATTCTAAAACACTTCAAAGCACATTGGATGTCATCATAAGGTAAGCCTCTTTTCTCTGGAAAAATGGTTTCAAAGCAGGGAGGTACTTTGAACTTGTGAAATTGAAGCTGGATTCCAAATAAGTTACAGTTTTAGTAAAGAAATTGAGAAAATCCTGTTTAACTTGGCTGTCCTTTCCTAGTGATAATTTTTTAAGTTTCAAAGCAGTCTTATTTCCAAGAAATGA
Source organism: Pongo abelii (assembly GCF_028885655.2). Taxonomy (NCBI): domain Eukaryota; kingdom Metazoa; phylum Chordata; class Mammalia; order Primates; family Hominidae; genus Pongo; species Pongo abelii. The sequence goes on along the minus strand of NC_072001.2, from coordinate 77,398,130 downwards.
GTCATTTGTTCACTAGATGAGTTTTTGTCACAACCTACACCTAAATGGAACGAGTTAGATGCACTTAGTTCATCCTTTTCTGTAGCTTTTTTAAAGATTATGAAACAGTCTTGGAGAAACGGCATATAAATTTCCATTTTACAGTAATCCTTTTCTCCGTTCTCATCCTCAATGTATTTCCAAAGTAGTGAAGGACATTCTTCTCATCCTACACTTTGAAAATATGATTTTATAGTAGGCCAACATGCTAACATCTTTTCTGCAAGACATCTTGTAGGCATGTCTAAGAAGGCTATCTCCTTCCACTTCCATAAAAATAAAAAATCTCATAAAGCGCCTCTGCATGCTTTGAGGAAACTGAAAAGTAACCAAAAATGTCATTATGAAACTGTCAATGTCACAGTTAGGCAAATCATACCTCTTTTTAGCAGTGTTATGTAAAAGGTACAGAGGGGTCAGGACGTTTAGCAGGAAAGTTTTAAAATTTCCTTTGGTAAGTTTATAGACTGAATGGAATTTTCCAATATTTACATTTGCACCATTTGCCAAATATGCAGATAGATGAGCAGAGTCTAGTTTGCATTTGAACACAATATCAACAATCTTTTGTTTTATATATTCTGTGATTTCATCACAATCTTCATAGAAGTCAGGAAAACAACTTGAAACTCCATTTTCCAAATAAAAAATACGTAAGAGCTAGGAAGAACATGTTTTTGTTGCCGTGGTTCCACACATTGCTTGATGGAGTTTAGAATGCATGCTTGTTGGAGTAGTTTTCAGAATCAGCTCTATACCATAAAGGGTCAACCCATCTGTTATCAAAATTTCCCCTTTTGTTCCCACTTGGGCCATTTCAGTTGCAACTTCTGAATCAGGAAACGTAACTTCACTCAGTTTCATACAGCATCAAGGAAAAAATATGATAACGAGAGTTTGTTTGTGTGATAAGCCCAGGTGAATTGAGTGGCTACTACTTTCAACTGGGCATTAGTGTCTTTTTGGAAGATGAGAAAACTTGAAAGATTGATTGATTGATTGATTGATTTAGAAGTACCTGTCCCCTCCTAGACTGGTGAGATTCAGATCTATATTAGTGAACAGCTCTCTCCTACCTCAGGCAGGGCTGCTGCACACAGCCCAGGAGGTACTCCCTGCACTGCAAGGACAACAGAAGAACATCTCTGGGGACAAAGCAACAGCATGTCACCTCCCCAAACTAGAGCCAGTTTTCAGGGTGACTTTTCTAGACTGATGCACAGCTGTTCAACTGTGTAGATGGAAAGGTGGGAGGTGATGCTGTAATCATTGTAACTGCTTCTGGGCCTGACACATGATGGAGAGAAGTTGGGGAGTGTTCTGCGCTGTGAGTGATCTGAGGATTTCACTAACATAACATCCTCAATTCTCTGCCCTGGGCAGGGAGGCAGGTAGAGTGAGCAGGTGCAGATCTTCGGGTGCAGCCAGCATTCATGGAAGAGGGAGCACGTCGCGTGTGCAGGTTGGATGCATCTTTGTCATCAGTTATCCAGGAGAAGGACAGTGCTCCATTTGGCACCCCAGGAACAAACAGGTGCTCTGTCAAACTAAGAAGGACCAGGCAGAGGTCAACTGGTTGAAAGAGATTCCCAGGAAAGACAGAGGGCTAGGCTATCGGGTCACGGGTTAGCCAGCAATAAGGCCAGTGGGAGGAGATAAGCGACCCTCGGCCTGCAGCCTGAGCATCAAAGAGCACACAAAGTGGAGGAAAATAGTCTTTTATTGTTGGATAATTACCTTGTTTCTAGCTTGTTGCTATTACAAACAGAAAAAAAGGAATAATCAGCTGAAAATGGATTCAAATTATATTTTTAGGTAAAGAAAAAAAGAAAAATCCATCAAAATTAAGAAAATCAGACCATTAAAATGCTTAAAGATGCATAAATGTTTGCAAAACCTCTCTATGGGGAATAAATTAATCAGATGGGGGAAACCAGTGATTGGGGATGTTCAGTGCTGGGGACATTCGTGTGTGCCCAGATTGCTTTGGATGAGTCTATTTTTTGCCATAGTGAGATGCTGGTTCTGTTGGGCAATGTCGTTTTCCCATGCCTCTCAGAGTGACAGATTCCAGAAAGCTGGCAGAGATGCAGGTTTGTCAGAGGACAGACATGAGATCCAGAAATAGGCCAGAGCCAGTCAAGAGTGATGAAAAGATAAACAAGGCCCAGCGAAGCTGCGGGGGATGGGGACTGGCCTCAGCAGCAGTGTCAGGGAAAGGGTGAACAGATTTTAGTAGACTCAGCTTCCTCAAGAGCAGCTGCAACCGGCAGATCAACTTCCTGCCTCAGTCAATAGGGTGGGCCAGGCTGCTGTAGAGACACGTCTGTATATCCAGTTGCAAGCTGGAGAAAGTAAATATGGAGAGAGCAAGGCAAGGGCTAGCAGAGAGCTCAAGCAACTAGCAATCATTTGTGCGTTTCCAACCCGTTATTTGAGCTTCATGTGACACTGTCATAGTTAACCATGTGAACACAATTACTGCCACTCAGTCACCAACTCCTGCAGGAGCAAGGACTTTTAGAGATCTGCTTCTAAATGATGTAACTCTCTCAGAAAAGTAACTTAACTGTTCCCACTCTGTGACTGCATTCATTTCCATGGCAGCAGGATGTGTTTCCAGAATCCCTGGCAGCTATAGCTGTGAACGGGGAGAACATAGCTCCTGGAGCAAGCAGAGGCCAGACACCAGCTCTCCCAGCTTCCTTCTCTGTCTCCTGAGTTCAGCATCTGTTCGTTCATTCATTCATTCATAAAACACATAAAGAAGTACCCACTATGCCTCAAGCACAGTCTAAGTTCTAGAGAAGAAAGGTGAATGAGCTCTATTCCTGACGGCAGTCAGGTTTCTGATATTGACTAAGTTTTCATCCCCAGAAAATGGTGACTATATTTTGTCAAATAAAAACAAATCCAGAATTAGAGAGGGAGGGAGAGGCTTTAATTAGAAAGACGATTGCAATATGGAGAACTCTCCCATCTCAGAAATCTGTGAGTGTCTCAAAATCAAACAGAAATAACTTTTTCTTTCACAGGGTAAAGAGAGGACAAGCAGAGGTAAGCAAACGTTTGGAAGGGGAGCTGGGCACACAAGGGGTGGGGTCTGGTGGGAATGTGCCTAGGAAAGACAGAGGGTCAGCCGATTCCTAGGAGGAGCTGATAAGGGGTCACAATCCATTTTCTGTTACGCTTGCTCAGGCTTGGAGGAAAGCAGACCTCAGAAGCCTGGAGGAAAGAGAGAAGCTGCCTAAACCTTGGCCAAGCCAAAGCAGAGGGTAAGAAACAGGCCACTGTGGACACCTGGTCAATCTCCAGCAACCGATGCTTTCGATGAGTGTCAGATGGGTGGCTGATGAGCACCGGGACTCAGCTGATGAGCTGCATTCCTCAACCATTTTCTAATAACCATCCGCTCACATGTCCACACACAGACAGACCCACAGGGCTCCTTTCCTGTGGTGATTTTGATTGCCTTACTCTATATTTTATCATTTTCTAGGCCACAAACAGTAGCTTCCTTCTGATGGGTAAAATTCAACCTAATTAATCCCGAAGCACACCCAATCGCCAAAGAAAGATGAAGAAACAGATATATTCCTTTGTTTCTTGAATAGAAAAGCCCGAAGAATGGAAATAGGATTTATAACTTCCTGACTGAAAGAGGAAAAATACCATAAATAAAACCTGACCTATCTAACAAAGGGCACAAAAGTGGGTGGGAGGCAAAAAAGCATGGCTGATAGAAAACTCAAAAGTGTCAGGAATCAACCCAAACATATCATTAAGTATAAGAAATTGTGAATAAGTTGTTATAAATTAAAGGAAAGACATTCAAATTGGGTTTTTGAAAATCCAGTTAGATGATTTACAAGTGTTCAGTTATCTATTGCTACATGACAAACCTCTCTAAAACTTAGTGGTTTAAGATGAAAATGATTGATCATTTTTCACAGTCCTGTAGGCTGGTATCTGTGTGGTTCTTCTGCTGATCTTGCTGGGAGCGCTCATGTGGTTGCTGTCAGCTGACAGCTCAGCCAGAGCTAGAGACTCCAGGATGTCCCCTGTGCATGTCTGGGGGTCGGTAATGGTCTTGACTGCGGCGCCTCAGTTCTCTTCCATGCGGTAGTTGTCCTATTGTAAAAATGACCATTTAGGAATACTCCTGCTGTCCACTGGGCTGACTCACAGGCATTGTGACATGAAAGGTCAGGGTCAAATGTTGTATCACAATATGAACTTGGGCTGGCATGGTGGCTCACATCTATAATCCCAGCACTTTGGGAGGCCAAGGTGGGAGGATCACTTGAGGCCAGGCGTTAAGAAACCAGCCTGGACAACATAGTAAGACCTCATCTCTATAAAAAATACAAAAATCAGGTAGGCGTGGTGGCGTGCACCTGTAGTCCTAGCTACTTGGAAGGCTGAGGCAGGAGGATTGCTTGAGACTGGGAGATCGAGGCTGCAGTCAGCTGTGTTCATGTCACTGTACTCCAGCCAGGGCAACAGAGCAAGAGCTTGTCTCAAAAACAAAACAAAACAAAAATGAACTTGTTCTAAGGCATTTGGCAATGAAGCAGCTGGGTAGTAGAGAAAAAACAAATTTTGAGACGTACAGACCCAAAAAGCTTGGCTAGGGAAAACCCTTCCCATTAGATATAGAAATTTGTGAGGAGAGTACTCAGTTCTCATTAAAGTTTAGTCAAAGCCAGCAGTCTCTCCTGTCAATAATATATTCAACATTGCAAAATAGACCAACACCTTCAAAATTCTAAGGGAGAATAATTTCAAACCTAGAATTCTACATCCAGCAAAACTATTAATTAATTGTCAGGGCACACTTTTTTTTTATTTTTGAGTGAGAATCACATGAAATCGAATTTATCAGAATCCCTATGTCTGTGGGACACAAAACTGCAATAGTATTATAACTTCAAGATCACCAATAATAAAAGACAAATTTTGATCAAACATGCTGAAGAAAAGACTGAATTGTCTTTTTATTTTTCTCCCTGGAAATTATTACAAACCATTACCATTAAGAAGAAGCACAGTGGCTTTGTACTATGTTAACTTGGCTAGGCTGAACTGTTTTTTTCAGAATTCCCTTTCTGGAATGTTTCCAAGTAGTGTGGCCACACGAGATTTTTTTATTTTTTTGAGATGGAGTCTCATCCTGTGGCTCAGGCTGGAGTGCAGGGCTTGATCTTGGCTCACTGCAGCCTCCGCCTCCCAGGTTCGAGCAATTCTTGTGCCTCAGCCTCCTGAGTAGCTGGGACTACAGGTGTGCATCACCATGCCTGGCTAATTTTTGTATTTTTAGCAGAGACGGGGTTTCGCCATGTTGGCCGGGCTGGTCTCAAACTCCTGACCTCAAGCAATCCACCCTCCTCGGCCTCCCAAGGTGTTGGGATTACAAGCGTGAGCCACCGTGCCCAGCCACAGAGACATTTTTGAAGGTGATTTGGAGGGTGGAAGACAGGCAGCAGCCATCTGGTTGCTTACCTGCTGGCTGACCTCTTGGGCATGGGGCAGCAGGTGGGCTTGTACCTCCTCCAGCTTCTCCTGATCCTCTTTCAAGTTTCTCTGACTCCTGGCCCAGGTGTGTGTTAAGCTCTGCGAGGGCACCAGCTTCTCCCACAAGACACCCACATCATCAAGGCTGGAGACAGTTCTGCTCTGTCCTTATGGGTTCCACCTCATGTTCTTGGACTCTAGCTTGTTCTTGCTCTCCCTGGAGTTTTATTTCCCTCTTCCTTTCCACCCTGCCTGCCCTGCAGACTTCAAACTCCAGCATCAGATGCAAGGTAACAACCTTACAAAGCATGCTTAGTCAGCTTCCACAATTGTGTAAGGTTGAAGCCCTACAGCAAATCCATTTAAAGAGAGGGGGAGAGAGAGAGAGAGAGAGATAGAGAGAGAGAGAAACATATCCTTCTAGCAGGATCTGCTTCTGCTTTTGATTGAAGGTCAACTGATACAAAGGTCTTCAGAGATACAACTAAAAGTTCAGGAGAAAATTATTATAAAGCAATGTCATGTAGTTTAATGTTAGACTACTTTCCTGGATTTTGTGGTTTGTGGTAATTGTCACCATTTTCAAAAACTACAGTTTGTTGTGATTTCTTTTCCCACATTTCTTTGATGTCTAATTTTCCATTTGTGATTCTGTATAATTGCATAATTTTAGGCCTCACACGATCAAGATCCTCTCCTGCTTCTCTAGAGAATGTGCTCCATCAAAAAGAGAGAATAAACCAAGAAGAGGAAGACAGAGGATCCGGAAACAGGGATGATGAGGCACGGAAGTCCCAAGATGACAGCTGTGCATCAGGCCTTCAGCAGGCAGGATGGGAGCAGAAGGATGGGGGGCTCTGGGAGTGTCTCCAAGAAAGAAAAAGAAACTGATCAAATATCTAATTTTTAAAATATGTTGAGGGGAAATTTATACTTCTGCAACAAATTTTAGGATATCGTAATAGAAACCAAGAAAATAAACAAATAAAAAAAAACAAAAAAAACAAAAAACAAGGTAATTATCAACCCCGGGAGAACAAAGATTGTATGAGAAAAGAAATAAAAACAGAATTCAGTACATGGATCAGCTGTGAACTGTGTTTGCATAATTATTACAATGTAAACATTGGAACAATCATTTCAGCAAAAGTTGCAATTTAATCATATTGGAAGGATGAAAGGAAAGTTGAGTGTGTGTGTGTCTTTGTGAAAGAACAAATTTATTCAACCTCCATAGGAAGTCAATAGGTAATACATAAAATTGAAAAAATAACAGGAAAGCATGTTATTTTTTAATATGGTAGGAAATAGCAGAAAAAACTGAAAAAGTTGAAAGTGGAAGGGAAAGCACTAGGAACTGGAATCAGGGATAAAGTATGGGACTGTTTTCTCATTATAAACCTTAGAGAATTATTAATTAAAAATGAATTCTAACACTAGAAAAAGATATATTAGGAATATATTTTTAAAAAGAAAGTGGGAGTGAGAATATTAATATTAGAAAAATAAATTCAGGACCAGGTGTGGTGGCTTAGGCCTGTAACCCCAGCACTTTGGGAGACTGAGGCGGGAGGATCACTTGAGTCTGGGAGTTCAAGACCAGCCTGGACAACATGGTGAAACCTCATCTCTACAAAAACCACAACAAAATTTAGCCAGGCATGGTGGTGCATGTCTGTACTCCTAACTACTTGAGAGGTTGAGGCAGGAGGATCAAATGAGCCTGTGAGGCAGAGGTTGTAGTGAGCCGAGATTGTGCCACTATACTCCAGCCTGGGTGACAGAGTGAGACCCTGTCTCAAAAAAAAAAAAGAAAAGAAAAAAGAGAAAGAAAGGAAGGAAAAAAGAGAAAGTCAAGGCAAAACATAATAAAGAGAACAAGAACAAGGAGGCTACTCATTAAAAGATAGGCTAGTTCACCAAGAAGATATAATAGGCACAAACATTCATGCATCTACTAATATAGCTTTGACAGAAATATAAAGAGAAAACAAATCTACAATCAAATTAGGAGATTTCTAATACACCTCTCAGAAGTCCACAGGTCAGATAGAAAATAAGTAAGGATATGAATGGTTTGATAAAAATTAAGCAACTTGATCTTAAAAGTAATCTAAAATATCTTACCCAATAATTGGAAAATACATATTCTCTTCAAGCACACATAAAATTTTCAAAAAAAATTAAACATGTACTAGCTCACAAAAGAAATCAATAAAACTCAAAAACAGAAGTCATACATGACACCTTCACAAACCACATGTAATAAAATTAGGGCTAAAAAAAAAAGAATACGCCAGGTGCAGTGGCTCACTCCTATAATCCCAGCACTTTGGGAGGCCGAGGCGGGTGGATCATGAGGTCAGGAGTTCGAGATCAGCCTAGCCAACAGAGTGAAACCCCGACTCTACTAGAAATACAAAAATTAGCTGGGCATGGTGGCACGCTCCTGTACTCCCAGCTACTTAGGAGGCTGAGGCAGGAGAATTGCTTGAACCCAGGAGGTGGAGGTTGCAGTGAGCCAAAATCACACCACTGCACTCCAGCCTGAGCAACAGAGCGAGACTCCGTCAAAAACAACAACAACAAAAACAAAACAAAACAAAAAAAGAATAGTCAAATAAAACAAGAGCAACAGCAACAACAAACACAAAATGATCCTGAAAAGTTTTAAATATGTATATAAATATTATTGGGTTAAAGAGATAATTCAAACAAGAATTACAAACTTTTCATTGTGGTAAAATATACACAACATAACATTTTCACCACTTTTAAGTGTACAGTTCAGTGGCATTACATTCATTCATATTGTAGTGTAATCATCCATCCATCCATCTCCAGAACTTTTTCATCATCATACTGAGATGCAAACTTTTACAAGAACACTTAAAACATTACATAGTAAAACTTGCAGTATTTATCCAAAACAATATGCAGAGAATCTATAACCAATGGATTCACCCAAAAGCAATAAATGCTTAAAAAATTAACTAAGATCTCAACTCAAAAAGCTAGAAAAAAGAAAAATAAATAAATCTAAAGAAAGTAGAAATAAAAATACTGGTAAAGATAAAAATCAGAAATTAATGAACTAGGATGGATGCAGTGGCTCACACCCATAATCCCAGCACTTTGGGAGGCTGAGGCGATTGGATCAATTGAGGTCAGGAGTTCAAGACCAGCCTGGCCAACAGGGTGAAACCCCATCTCTACTAAAAATACAAAAATTAGCTGGATGTAGAGGTGCACCTGTAATCCTAGGTACTTGGGAGGCTGAATGAGGCAGGAGAATCGCTTGAACCTGGGAGGCGGAGGTTGCAGTGAGCCGCGATTGTGCCACTGCACTCCAGCCTGGGTGACCGAGCAAGACTAGTCTCAAAAATAAAAAAAATAAAAAAAAAAATTTAATGAACTAGACAGAAAAAGACGTAGAGTTGATTAATAAAAATAAAAGTTAGGTGTTTTTTGAAAAGGACACAGCCTGGGAATCTTAACAGAAAAAAAGAGAGGAGACATAAAAAACAACATTAGGAGCGATAATGAGGACATGATCATGTGAATAAATAAAAATAAGGATTGGTTATAAAAATAACATTTAAAACATCTAGCTTGGTGTGGTGCCTCTCACTTGTAATCCCAGCACTTTGGGAGGCCAAAGTGGGAGGATAACTTGAGCCCAGGAGTTCGAGACCAGCCTGGTCTCAACATAGTGAGACCCTGTGTCAAATAAAATAAAATAAAATAAAATAAAATAATTCACCTAGAGAATCCCAAGGAAAATACTAAAAATTCTTAAAACCAATAGTTCAGCAAGGTTGCAGATATAAGATCAACACAAAAATCATCACTTTTTATATACTAATAATGAACACCCCCAAAGAAATTGGGACATAACAATTTTTTTTTCTTTTTTTTTTTGAGACGGAGCGTCGCTCTGTCTCCCAGGCTGGAGTGCAGTGGCGTAATCACGGCTCACTGCAAGCTCTGCCTCCCAGGTTCATGCCATTCTCCTGCCTCAGCCTCCTGAGTAGCTGGGACTAAAGGCACCCGCCACCATGCCCGGCTAATTTTTTTGGTATTTTTAGTAGAGACGGGGTTTCACTGTGTTAGCCAGGATGGTCTCGATCTCCTGACCTCGTGATCCACCCACCTCGGCCTCCCAAAGTGCTGGGATTACAGGCGTGAGTCACCGCGCCCGGCCAAACATGACAAAATTCATACAGGATCTGCAAGTTGAAAATTACAAAATGCTGATTAAAAAAGTCAAAGACAACCTAAAGAAGTAGAGAGACAATATGATGTGCTCACGGATTAAAAGGTTCAACATTGTAAAAATGTTTATGGGTTTAATGCAATGTCTTTGTCTTTCTTTTGTAAACATAGATTTGCTTATTCTAAAATTTATATGGAAAGACATAGCCCCTAGAATAACTAAAACAATCTTACAAAAAAAAAAAAAAAAGTGGGTGGAACCACTCTACCTGATATTAAGTCCTACTATGTGGTTACAATAATCAACACAGTGTGTTATTGGTGGAGGCACAGATACAAAAATCAATGGAATTGAATAGAGAACCCAGAAATAGACCCACCCAAATATGTCCAACTGATTTTTTAACAAAGGTGCAATAGCAATTCAACAAAGGAAGGATAGTCTTAACAAATGGTGCTGGAAAGATTGGACATCCACAGACAATGGGTTCATCTAAACCTCACACCTTATACAAAAATTAACTGAAAAAGTATAACTTGCAACTATAAAACTTTTAGACAAAAACATAGGGGAAAATCTTCAGGATCTGGGACTAGGCAAAGAGTTCTTAGACTTGACGTCAAATGTATGATCCATAAAAGGAAAACTTGATAAATTTGACCTCATCAAAAAGTTTTTTAAAGTCTTCCTCTGTGAAAGACCCTGCTGAGGATGAAAATACAGGCTACAGAATAGAAGAAAATATTTGCAAATCACATATCCAGCAAAGGACTAGTATCTAGAATGTATAAAGAACTCTCGACCAGGCACAGTGACTCATGCCTGTAATCCAGCACTCTGTGGGGGCTGAAGCGGGCAGATCACCTGAGGTCAGGAGTTCAAGATCAGCCTGACCAATATGGTGAAACCCCGACTCTACTAAAAATACAAAATTAGCCAGGTGTGGTGGCGTGCACCTGTAATCCCAGCTACTCAGGAGACTGAGGCAGGAGAACTGCTTGAACCTGGGAGGTGGAGGTTGCAGTGAGCTGAGATCATGCCATTGCACTCCAGCCTGGGCAACAAGAGTGAAAAAAAAAAAAAAAAAGAGAATATATAAAGAACTCTCTAGTATCTAGAATACATAAAGAACTCTCAAAAATCAACGGTAAAAAAATCCCCCAAACCTGAGAATATGTTAGGTTACATGGCAAAAGAGAATTCAGGCTTCAGACAGAATTAAAGTTGTTATTCAGCTGGCTTTAAAACGGGGAAATTTTCCTGGCTTATCTGGGCGGACTCAATGTGATCACTAGGATCCTTAAAAGTGGAAGAGGGACACAGCAAAGAGAGTCAGACAAAGAGATGTGATGACAGAAGCCGAGTCTGGAGTGCAAGGGGAAAAACAATGCATACATATATGGTCACCTCACTGATAACAAAGGTGCTAAGGTCTTACTTATAGTGGGGGAAAAGATAATCTTTTCAATAAAAGGTGTTAGGTCAACTGGATATTCACATGGGAAAAAAATGAATCTTGACCCCACCTCACTCCTTATACAAAAGTAACTTCTACATGCATTGTAGATCTAAATAAAAAAGGTAAAATAATAATGTTTTTTACAAGAAATCATAGGAGAATATTTTCATCATCTTGGGGTGGGCAAAGATTTCTTAAATATGGTCCCAAAGAGTTCTAACCATAAAGAAAAAATTGATAAATTGGAGCACATTATAACTAAAAACAGCTCTTCATAAAAAGACACTACAAAAAGTGTGAAAAGAGAAGCCAAAGAGAGAGGGAAGACATTCTGTACAGAAAGCTCATACCCAGAATATATGAAGAATTTCTACAAATCAATAAGAAAAAGACAACCCAATGAAAAAGAGAGAAAGACAGTTTACATAAGAGGATTTTCAAATGGACAGGAAACAACAGTATTCAACTTAATTAATTGTCAGGGTAATGCCAATTAAAAACACAATGCAATACCACTACACACCCAACAGAATGTCTAAAACCAAAAACAGACAATACTGAGTTTGATGAGGAGTCTCACGGCTGGTGCAAGTGTAAATTGGTACATGTTGAAAAACTATTTGGCAGTATCTACCAAAGCTGAGCATATGACAAGACTTCAAACCATTTGTGGAAAAATGGAATTAAAAGATAAAAATAAGAAATATAAACTTTATTTCTCAACATAAGCACCATGAAATTCTAGACACTTTTGTAACTGATGATACCAGCTATTTAGTCCACCCCTAAAGAACTGAGGGTCCTGGGAATTTAACCATGTTGATGCTGTCTTTTAAATATTGTTAACTAAATAAAAATGGGTGTTTTTAAATATTTTTCTTAAGGTTAGGAAACAAAAAGAAGTCAGAAGGAGCCAAATCAGAACTGTAAGGTGGATGGCTAATGATTTCCCATTGAAACTCTTGCAAATTGCCCACTTTGATGAGGGGAATGAGCAGGAGCACTGTGGTGGAGAACAACTCTCTAGTGAGGCTTTCCTGGGCATTTTTCTGCCAAAGCTTTGGCCAACTTTCTCAAAACACTCTCATAATAAGCAGATGTCATTATTCTTTGGCCCTCCAGAAAGTCACCAAGCAAAATGCCTTGAGCATCCCAAAAATCTGTTGCCATTGTCTGGACTGCTTCCACCTCTTGGTAGCCATTGCTTTGATTGTGCTTTGTCTTCAGGATGGTACTGGTAAAGCCATGTTTCATCTCCTGTTGCAATTCTTTGAAGAAATGCAACAGGGATCTTAATCCCACTTGTTTAAAATTTCCATTGAAAGCTCTGCTCTTGTCTGCAGCTGATCTAGGAGCAATGGTTTCAGTACCCATTGAGTAGAAAGTTTGCTCAACTTTAATTTTTCAGTAAGAAGTGTATAAGCTGAACCAGTTGATATGTCTACGGCATTGGATAGTTTTTGTGCTATTGTCAGTCCTCTTCAATTAGGGAACAAACAAGATTAATTTTTGGCCAGCACAGTGACTCATGCCTGTAATCCTAGCATCTTGGGAGGCTGAGGCAGATGGATCGCTTGACACCAGGAAGTTGAGACCAGCCTGGGAAACATGGTGAAATCCCACCTCTACTAAAAATACAAAAAATTAGCCAGGCATGGTGGCATGCACCGGCAGTCCCAGCTACTTGGAGGCTGAGGTAGAAGGATCACCTGAGCTCGGGAAGTCGAGGGAGCAGTGAGCTGAGATCACATCATTGCACTCCAGCCTGGACAATACGAGTGAGACCCTGTCTCAAAAAAAAAAAAAGATTTTTTTCTTCAAAAATTGACATGGATGGTCTGCTGCTGTGGGCTCAATATATTCTTATTCCTTCTTAAGAAAAGTTATCCATTTGTAAACTGCTGATTTCTTTGGGGCATTGTCTCCATAAGCTTTTCCTAAGGTATCAATGATTTCATCATTCTTCCACCCAAGCTTCACCATAAATTTGATTTTCGTTCTTGCTTTGATTTTAGCAGAACTCATGTTGCTGTGATGGAGGCTCTTTTCAAACTCATATCTTATCCTTCTTAAAGCTTCAAACTAGATCCTGTTCAGACATGTTATAACAAGTTAGTACAAGTTAGTGAAAACATTTTGAAATCATGGTTAGTTTTTTCATAATATGCATTTTTCATGTCCATTTCGAAGACTCCTGGAATATATGAGGTTCCAATACAGGCAAAACTAATCTATGATATTAGAAGTCAGGAGAGTGGGGATGGAGGAGTGACTCCGAGGGAGCATGAAGACGCTGCAGGAGTGCTGGTAATTTTCTTTTCTTGATATGGGTACTGGTCATAAGAGGTATTTTCTCTTTATGAAAGTACTTTCCTGAATGTGTGTTAGACTTCAACAAAAATTTAACCAAAAAGGTATACACCTTATGACATGGCCTCAAAAAAAAAATGTAGTTCTGCAATATGAGCAGAATTACAAGAAATAATTGACAAGTCTGAAATCATAAGAGATTTTTAACATGCCTCTCTCAGAAATTAATAAAACAAGCAAACAAAAAATTAAGTGAGGAAATAGAAAATATGTAATCAATAAAATTAACAAGCCTTATCTAATTAAAATATAAAAATCATAACCCAATAATTCAAGAATAAATATTCTTTTCAAACTTATATAAACATTTACAAAAAATTGACTACATCCTATTCCTCCAAGCAAGTTTTAATAATTACCATAATCAGCATCACCCAGTCTGTATTCTGACAACGATGTAATGCAAGTGGTATCAAAAACAAAAGTGTCAGAAAAAAAACCACATACATTTGAAAATGTAAAAGCCCATGTCTAAATAATTCATGAGTCAAGGAACAAATCTCATGGAAATAAAATATTTAAAACTAAATGGCAATGTAAACACTACCTATCAAAACTTGGGGAATGCTGTTAAAGCAGTACTTAGGAGGACATTAATAGCTGTAAATGCATACATTAAAATGAAGTTTAAAAATTCATGAATTCAGAATTGAACTCAAAAGGTAAACACTGAGAGGTGCATTGGTCTGAGTCAAACGGAGCCTGTGCCTTATTCCATTGCAGTGGCACCAGAGAGAAAATGATGATGTTGGTACCAAGGGGATCTGGGGCAGCTTCACAAAAGGGTTCCATGCTCCAGTGTGGCGTTCATGAAAGCAGCAAAGGACCTCCGCGAGAGGACCCAGAGGGAGCTGAGTCATGCCTGCAGACCTCCTAGACTCTACCCTAGGAAGCACCACCTTCAGGCTGGAGAGCTGCACCACAGGCTAGCTCTTCATACAGACAGTGTGGAGTGATGGCTCCCCTGGATTTACAGTTACATCTTGCCCTAGGAACACCCAACAGGAGTGGCATTGCCAGTTCTGCAGTGAGACTGTACCTAGTGACCATCTGACTTGCCCCATGTGACGTCCCCTCTCACAATATCCCAGGACCACTGCAGCTCGAGATGAACAGGAAGAGAGCCCTAGACACCGGGTGGGATGTGGATGATGGGGATAACACCCTTCCTGTGCACTTGGGGAGACTGAACTGAACCAGGTGGAAGCTCTTTGAGTCAGGGTGATGTTAATGGCTCTGCTGTATATTTCCATACACAGACATGCATGTTTATAAGTACCTGTGAAAATGGTCTGAAAAGATACATGGTACCAGGTGGGGTGTGGTGGCTCACACCTGTAATCCCAGCCCTTTGGGAGGCCGAGGCGAGCGCATCATCTGAGGTTGGGAGTTCGAGACCAGCTGGCCAACATGGAGAAAACCCGTCTCTACTAAAAATACAAAAAATTAGCTGGGCTTGGTGGCGCATGCCTGTAATCCCAGCTACTCAGGAGGCTGAGACAGGAGGATCGCTTGAACCCGGGGGGCGGAGGTTGCAGTGAGCCGAGAGAGCGCGATTGCACTCCAGCCTGGGCGAGAGAGCGAAATTCCATCTCAAAAAAAAAAAAAAAAAAGATACATAGTACCCTAGTAAGAGTGGTTACCACTGGGGAGAGCTCTAGGATTGCAGGCAATGATCAAAGAGAGTTTCAGTTTATCAGTATTTAATTATCTTAGGACAAGAATGCATTCATATGTTACTCTTGTAATTTAATAAAATTTATTTTAGAAAGAAACTAGAAGTTAACATAAAATGTTACTACAGTATTTTTTGGATGAGGGAATTATAAATAATAAATGGTTTTTTCTATACACTTCTATATTTTTCAATTTCCTATAACAACACTAGCAATAGAACTTTCCATTAGGATGGAAATTTTCTATAGCTTTGCTGTCCAAATAAACAATTGCTGTTAGCAATGTGTCGAGTACTTAAAATGTGGCTAGTGGGATTGAGGAATGAGTTTTAAAATTTATTTCACCTTAATTAAAAGTAAAATGTAAATAACCACATGTGGCTAGTGGCTAGTATTGGACAGTGCTGTTCAATAAGGAGCACGTATTACTTTGGTGCCTTATTTCCAAGAGTTATTTTTCCATTTTTAAAAACTGAGGTATAATAAGGGCTGGGCATGGTGGCTCATGCCTGTAATCTCAGCACTTTGGTAGGCCGAGGCAGTTGGATCACCTGAGGTCAGGGGTTTGAGACCAGCCTGACTAACATGGCGAAAGCCCGTCTCTACTAAACATACAAAAATTAGCCGGGTGTGGTGGCAGGTGCCTGTAATCCCAGCTACTCAGGAGGCTGAGGCAGGAGAATGACTTGAACCAGGGAGCTGGAGGTTGCAGTGAGCCGAGATCACACCATTGCACTCCAGCCTGGGCGACAAGAATGAAATTCCATCTCACACACACACACACACACACACACAAACACATAAACTGAGGTATAACAAATTCAATAAAGTATACAACTCAAGTGTGTAGCTAATGGATTTCTACATATGCATACACCCATGTAGCCACCATCCAGATCAAGGTATAGAACATTTCTAGCATCTCAGAAGGCTCCCTTGAGCCCTCTCCTAATCCCAGTTAGTACCTTCCAACTTTTTCCACCAAAAATTAGTCTTGCCTGTATGTGAACTTCCTTTAAATTAAATCACTCATTCCATAATCTTTTGTGTCTTCCTTCTTTCAGTCACCGTGATGACATCCATGTTGTGTGTAGCTGCAGTTTGTTCTTCATTGCTCTGTAGTATTCCAGGGTATGAATATACTACAGGTTACTTCCTCCATTCTACTGTTGAATATTTAGGTTGTTTCCAATTTGGGGCTATTACAAATAAAACTGCTATGAACATCATTACACTTGCATCCACCAAAGGACTCTTCTGTCTTTTGATGGATGTAAACATTCATTTCTATTGGGTATATACCCAAGAGTAAGATTACCGAGTCAGACGTATGTGTATCTTTAATGTTCCCAGATTGCCAAATAATTCTCCAAAGTGGCTATACCCATTTACATTCCCAACAGCAACCAAAGACAATTCTAGTTGAAGCATGCATTACTTTTATTTTTATTTTTGTTTCTTTTCTTTCTTTCTTTTCTTTTTTTTTTTTTTTTTTGAGACAGAGTCTTTTTCTGTTCCCAGGTTGGAATGCAGTGACGTGATCTCGGCTCACTGCAATCTCCGACTCCTGGGTTCACGCAATTCTCCTGCCTCAACCTCCGGAGTAGCTAGGATTACAGGCGCATGTCACTACACCTGACTAATTTTTTTGTATTTTTAGTAGAGACAGGGTTTCGCCATGTTGGCCAAGCTGGTCTCAAACTCCTGATCACAAGTGACCTGCCCGCCTTGGCCTCCCAAAGTGCTGGGATTATAGGCATGAGCCACTGCGCCCAGCCTGCATTACTTTTATAATCAGAAAAAAAAAAATGCTATTTTGAGAAATAACAGAAACAGCAAGAGAAATCCTTTTTCTAGACAAACTCTGTAATCAGCAGCAAATTTAACCATATAGAAAATATATTATTCTATACTTCACTGGTTTGTAGAGGCTTCAGGAGGAGGTTTGGCTTGGCGACTAAGAGCTCTGGCATTGGAGTCAGATAACAAAAGGACAAACTTCAGCCCTGCAAATTGCCAGCTGTGTGATCTTCAACAAACTACTAACCCTCTGTGCTCTTTGGTTTCTTTGCCTGTAAATTAGAATAATAATATTACCTCAGAGGATCACTATAAGGAATGACAAAATAATGCTTGTAAGATCCACAGTATGTGCCTGAAATATAGTAAGAGTTCAATAAATGTTAGCTACTATTGGTATTATTAGTATTTACACTAACATTAGGTGATGACTATTAGCATTCTTAGTCTAGATGTGTGACAAGCCTAGATTATTAAGAAGCATTTGATAATTAATTCTCCATTCCCATTCTCTCCCCATTTCGACACTGATCAATTCTTATGAAGTTCCTCGGTAATTTATATAATCATAGAAATTTTTCTCTCAAATGGTTGGATGCCTTGAATGGCTTTTAGACTCAATTTAAGAAACAGTTTGTAAATGTTGCTGGGAGAAAATGCATTTAATTTGCCAAAACCAAATTAACTCCGAATACACAAGGGAATACATATAAGCAGTAAACAGTTGATAAAAATATAAACACTTTTTCTCTCCTTGTTCCATGTGGACTTAAACTTAATTATTAAACTTACATTCACATGTCCAAACAAAGCACACACAATTAGTGCAATTTTCAAAATCATACTGTCTTTAAATCACATAAATTACTTATTTAACCATGGAATGATACAAATGATACAAATCCAACTAATTTAACCCAACAAGTTGGTTTTGTTTTTGTGCCCATCATGGGGTTTTGGATGGCTTTTTAAAAAATCCATATCAAGTCTCATTAGGAATACTTGTCATATTTTGAACAAAATGTTAATATTGTAAAACATTTTAAAATTTAATCTATTCTATATGCCAGTCACAGTAGATCTTTCATTTTCAATATAATGTTATTCTCTATTGAGTCCTAAGGCAAAATCTTATCATTGAACAGATAGGTGTGAGTGGCTACATTTCAAATGCAATCAATTAATTGACACATTACAATTGAAATGGCTCCACTTGCTTCCTCCCAACTGCCAGCAGAATTTCTCTTGTCTATACCTTTATGTTGGTATAAAGTAAAGGTATTTGTTAGGTCAGACTTAGCAATTTATAGCCTCAACAAGGGGCCTTTCTTATGTCCTGGTACTAGGGCTTGGCTGTCTGCAGAGTACAGGCTTGGATTTCTGCAGAGAAAGATCCCCCAGTTTTCCTTGCTCTGTGCTTACATAGTCATGGTCCTTTCTTTGCAGGCGACGCCTCCTGTTGTGCAGACAGCAGGTCCCTTTTTCCCTATGGAGTGTCTCATAACTGGGGCTCTGTTAACAAATGTGGAGCAGGGTAGTCATAGCAAGATGCCACTCCTTTCCCTCTACCTACCAAAACGTATTCCCCTGAGATCCAGGAGGAAAAACTGAGATGACCACCAGGGAGTCACAGGCCATGTATGTACTGACAACGAATCTTTGGAGATGTTAGCTTTAGTTGTGGTTGTTATTTGGATGTCATGGGTGGAGGGCTGAATTCCAGACACAAGATCTGGGACCAGAGGACCCTACCCCAGCTGCTTCTTTCTCAAAGAAGCCCTGCCTTCCTTTGTTCTTTTATATTAATGGACTTTAATGATCTTCAAGATGGTTCTCATTTCAGCTGATCTTTAGGAAACATTTGGGGGGAGGAGGCACTCCTTTCAAATAACCTTTCTTTAGACAGGTTTCTGATCCGATTCAAGGCCACATCCTGGCCATCTGGTTTCTGTAGCTCAGAGAATTACTGCTCCTGATAAATTGCTCTGAGTTCTGAGGCTACTGCTGTCATATTGCATTCTCTGACCATTTTCCAGGTCTCTGAAGACACACACACACACACACACTCCTCAAGCCGTTAGACTCCATTCCCGTGTAGTATCCAAATAAGTTTTACAGCAAGACACACTGGAGAGAGTGAAGCTAGCACAGCACATGAAGCATACCGGAAAGGCTCAAAAAAGTTGCATTGAATGGAAAGCCTTGGAGCCAGGAAGAGAGGGTCAGAGGTGGAGATTACACTCCACACCTGGTAGGTTCTCCCAGAGAACTTGCCAGCGGCAATCAGGCCTGAGGGGTGGAACCCAGGCAGAGACACATTTTAAACTGCTAAACAACTGATTCCCTGGAAAGGGGGAGTGGAATGTGAGCTCCCCATCTCTGGATAAGTATAAGCCAAAGTTTTACAACCACCTGATGGGGACACTGTGAAAAAGAATTCAACCTCAAATTGGTAGTTGAATTGGAACAACTCAAAAAAGAACAGAGAGGAATGAGGGAGAGGAAATGAAAGGAAGACATTTTATTTTAATGTAATTAAATAAGTTAAATTAATTACATTTAAAAAGAGGTAGGAAGGAAGGCCAGAGGCTGAGGACCATTCTGTGCATTGGCCAAACCTTTGGACAGAAACTAGAGCGTTCCTGAGAGGGCTGGGATTTCAATGGGCAGTTGGCAGAGTGTCCCAGCACCCTGATCCTTGGCCTCCAACACCTATTCATTCCCTCCTGTGGATGGAGCCTCTGGGCCTGGCCATGCCCAGAAGGCACAAGGTCTAGCTGAGTAGTGTTTGCTCATCCATTAGGATGCGTGGCCCTGGACAAAGAGGGGCAGAGCTTTCAGCTCCTCTCCACCTGCCCTAGTGGCACTCAGGGGGCCCAAGAGGGTCTCGAGGAGGCCCCCAATTCTTAGGACGGGGAGGGAAAGGAAGGGGCCTGTCTTCCCACAAGAGACCCATGACCAGATGATTGAGTTGCACCAAAACTGCAGAGCACTCACTGGCCCAGCCAGGCCTGTTCCCAGAAGCAATCACGTGGCTGGATTCCTAAATAGGCCCTAGGAATTGGGCCAGTCCTTGCCCCCTGCTCACAGGTAGGATTTGCAGGTAGAACAAAACAGGCGTCTTCCTAAAAGATAATATTCTTGAGTTGTGTCCCAGGCAGTGGGGTGGACTGCAGTGTTGGGCTGTGACCAGGGGCAGGGCTCAGGCTGTGGCCCTCAGAAGGGAATTTTTCTTGAAAACAGCTTTGCTATGAGATCGGGCTGTTGACAGTTCCTGGTTGGCCCACAGCTACCCATGTCAGTTATCTCCACTAACATTTCCAAGAATCTTTGTAGGACAATTTCTCCACCTGCAAGCTCTTTCAAGTAGAACTCTTCTTTCCTTTAAGGCAATTAGCCCATTGCCTAAAGGTTTTACTGTCTTAAAGCTGGAACTGTCTTTCTGAGATCTAATTCCAAGGACTTCTCCACAGCTAAGTGAGATGCCTCACACCAGTATTAGGTGATTCTTTGTGTGGACAGAACAGAGCATTTTCATCTTGTGTTTAAAGCAATTTCTTGTCTTTGGCTCCTCACCACTTTCTATACCAGTCTCCCATTCACGTCCCTAGTAATGCCTATGCAAAAAAAAAAAAAAAAAAAAAAAAGAAAGAAAAGAAAAAGCTGACGGTGAAACCTACAGGTTTAAGGGCTTAAATCTCAGACTTTGTGTTAGGAGTAGCAGGAGTGTGCTGAGAGGGCAAGCAATAAAACAAATCATACCAAAAAGCCACATTGCTCTCTCCTAAGCCCCAACCCCACTCCACTCCTATGGCCAGTGGTCCAAACAGAAAATAACTGGAGAAGACGAGGAGGTCAAAGGATCAGGGAACTAAGCATTATGTGAATTCACCAGCAAGATGTACAGAACGCTTGTGTTTACATTGTTTTTATGGAACTAGCAGAATAAAACTGATCTATTTTAAAAATAAAAAAATAAAAAAGAAAACAGCTTTGCTGGTCTGGGAAGGGAACCTGGGCTCAGGCCCCAAGAAGTGTCACAGCCACCACCTATGCCAGAGGACAGACCTGAGGCTGTGGTAGAACCCTGAGCATTGGAACTTGGGCCTGTTGCCAACCTGGACTGGTCCAATTAGGAAGACCCCCAGAGACAGCAAAAGAGGACAAGAAATTGGAAGCAGGAAGAAGGGAGGGGAGAGATAGAATCTTTATCTGCTTCCCATTTCTGTTGCTTTCCTCCTCCACCTCTGTTCCCCGCCTCTTCCCATTTTAGGGGGATTCAGCTGAAACACACAGCAGCCCAACCCCTGTGTTTTAGGCTGGGCAGGAGCACAGCCTCCTTTCTTGATCCCCCTGTCTCTCCTGTTCCTCACCCAAGAAACCCCCTTTCTAGGACTACTAAATCAGTGTGTTTTCAACCCTGATTCCCCAGGTGCACCCCCTTAGCACACCCTGATGGTTGTCCATGCATCATTCACTGAGTGCTCCCCACCCACCCACACAACACACACACTTGGCTCCCAGGCCAAACGTGCCGGCTTGCTCTGGGCAATCAGCCTGGCCAGGTTCTCCCCTTTTCCTGCTTTACATCATTTACCCGCTCTGTACTTTGTGTTATTAGTGACTTCTCTTGTGCAAGCCACAGCAGTCTTGTCCCTATGAATCCCATCCTCTTCCCACCGGCTTCTCAGGGAACTCAAAGGCTGATGTGGAGACACAGAAACTGGGCAGTGTGACACCATATACAGCCACAACCCACTACACAGACAGTCTCAAGTGAAAGAAGGTGCCGCACACTCTTGAGTGCACACTCAGACTCCCTGTGTTTAGGGTCTGCAGACACCCGCCTTCCTTTCTTGCAACCTCCCCCTACTCACTTCCAGCCTGCCCTCGTTTTTTGTCACCCCACCCTGGAGTTGGAGACACTAAGAGCAGGGCTGGGTGCAAACACCTGGCAAAAAATCACAGGATGGTCAGACAAACAGGAAATCACTCAAAAGATCCCAACGGGAGGCTCTGGGGGGGGGCTCCTTCCTTCCGCGGTTTCCTCCTTCATCGTCCAGGCCTCCTCCCTCTGTCCCCTGACAAAAAGTCACCGAGCCCAGTTCAAATCGATTGTTTTATTGACTGTTTGCATACAGACGCGTTTAGAAAAGGGCACGGGCTCCGGGGGGCTACTCCGTCCCAGGCCCGCGCTTGTGCTGCGCTTCGCGGAGAGGGCTGACCCCGAGGACTGAAACTCCCCCCACCCCAACCCCGACGCTTTCTTTCAAAACAGAAAAAAGAACCTCGCCCCGAGTCGCCGCGCCGCGCCCCTCCCCTTCCCTCCCTCCCCGCCCATCCGCCCCCCCCCCCCCCCGCCCGCCCGCCCCCCTACACTACACGGTCACACTTTACAGGACACAGACTTTTCTCCTACGGGGCACGCTTGTCAGGGACTACACGCCGGGCAAACACGATTCCCGCCGAAGCAGGGGCGGGTGGGGCGGGTGGGGCGGGGCGACGCGAGGACCGAGACGCGAGGACGGAGGGGCTCGGCTCCATCCGGATCCCACCGCACAGTTGCACAGTCGCACAGTCACGAGCAGGCTTTGTGCGAACTAGGGCGCGAGCCCTCCAGAGAGCCGCGGCCGGGGAGGCCACAGTCAGCTTCCTCCGCCTCCGGCGCTTTCCAGCTAGGGTCTGGGTCGGGTGGAACCGCGGGAGCGGCGCTGTTGGGCGCACAGACCTCCGGAAAGCCCAACACACGGACAACGAAATTGGCCCGGGACCAAGTCCACGGGCTCAGCCGCCAAGGGACGCGCGGTCCTGCGGCGCTTTAAGTTAGGAGAGAGACGACAGAAAACGCATTCCCTCCCTACCCCCCGACACACACACCCGATTTTCCCAGAGGCTGGGAAGGGGGTGTTAGCACCAGACCCGAAATGTCGCTGTCTTTGAAAACAACGAAAACAGGAAAATCTGAGCGCGGAGCTGAAAGGCGCCCCAGGCACCGGGCTGGACTCCAACAGGCCAGAAGTGGGGTGGGGGTGGGAGGACAGAAGGAATTGGTTCCCTGCCGGCAGGAGGCTTTGGAACTAAAAACTAGGGGTTGCCACGAATCCCGGCTTCTGGGAGTAGGGATTGAAAGGGAGGAGGGGCCGGGCGCAGTGGCTCACGCCTGTAATCCCAGCATTTTGAGAGGCCGAGGCGGATGGATCACCTGAGGTCAAGAGATCCAGACCATCCTGGCCAACATGGTGAAACCCCGTCTCTACTAAAAATAGAAAAAATTAGCTGGTCGTGGTTGCGCGCGCCTGTAGTCCCAGCTACTCGGCAGGCTGAGGCAGGAGAATCGCTTGAACCCGGGGGGCGGAGGATGCAGTGAGCCGAGATCGCGCCACTGCACTCCAGCCTGGCGACAGACCGAGACTCCGTTTAAAAAAAAAAAGAAAGAAAGAAAGGGAGGAGGAGGGGTCGAGGTGGGACCCCACAGCACTCCACTGGCCCTGGCTGGCCCCGAAACCACCGCGTTACCGCGAGGTTTCCAAAGTCTTCGCTCGTTTCCTCTGGCTCCAGAGCCCACGGTGGGGCAGGCTGCGGGGTGGATTTCGCAGATAATCGCGATGGGAATGGAGGGACATAGATATCGCCCATCGTCTGCGGGTGGAGTCTTGCACGGGGTAAGATAAACACTGTGCTTGGCGGGGAAGGGGATTCAGCCCGCAGGGAGAATGGCAGCCGTGGGTAGCAGGGACTGGTGAAATCGGCCCACTCCCTAATAGAAGTCCCTGGTAGTCAAGGTTGGGGAGTAGTAAGGGGAGGAGTAGGTGAAGGTTGGGGACGGGGGACATAAGTCCTGCCAGCCCTAGACTGCTGCTCCCAGGCACCCTAGGTAGAGGTTGGGAATGGGCGGGCCGGACGGGCAGAGGTTCAGCCTGCCGTCTGCCTGTAGTTGCCATTAATCTCCTGGGCGATGTTGACCGCCTCGGCGCCCAGGGGCAGCCGATCGCTGTACTCTGAGCCCGCCTCGAACTCCTCTTGGTTGGCCTTGGACTGGGACTCCACCAGTGAGCAGGCCGCCAGGCTCTCCTCTCTCTGCAGGTCCCCACTTGGGTCTCCCTGCTCCGCGTCTTCATCAAGGCCCTCCCTCTGCGCGTCCTCTGGCTCCTCGCCGCCCGCCTCGCCGCCCGCCGGGTAGCTTTTCTCGGACTCGAGGTAGGAAGCACGCGGGTCGAAGTCTGCGGCGATGCGCTTCTCCATAGGGTCAGGGGCCTGAGGCCGCAGGATCAGACGGTAGGGCTTGCCCGGGTGTTTAGCCAGCAGATGGCAGCAGGCGGCGCCCAGAAGGGGCACTGTGGCCAGCACCAGGAGGAATACGCTCACTGCCACGATGACCAGCAGCGATGGGAGCTCCTTCTTGGTGGAAAACACCACTTGCACGTGGCAGGCTTCGCCCGCCAGCGCCAGGCACACGGAGTAGTTGGTACCCGGCCGCAGGCCGCGGAACCAGTAGGCGTTGACGCCTTCCTCTACGCGGGACCACTGCACTGCCGCGCCGCCCCCCGCTGGACACAGATAGAGTAGGCGCAGGGGTCGCCGCCCGGGTCGCCGGGCTCCGCCAGCGCCGCCGGGCCCAGGGCCCCAGCGCGCAGCCAGCGGCGTCAGCTGCACCCGCGCCTCGCGCTCCGCCACATCCAGCGCGATGACGCCCAGCTCGAAGACGTGCGGCTTGAGCTCTGCGCTCTGGTTGAACGCGTGGTTAGAAACGTACCGAGAGGGGTCCCCGTTGCCACAGCGCTGCTCCTCCGCCGGGTCCGCGAGGATCTGGTCTTCAGCCTCCTCTCCCTCACTTATGTCCTCCTCTGGTTCCGTCTCGGTCTCCCCGAGAATGCTGACCTTGGCCAGGCCTTGGCCTTTGATTTTGCCCTCGGGTTTGGAAGGCAGGACGCTGTTGCCCCGACCCTTGGCTGTGGACTTGCGCTCAGAGGTCGGGGCCTGCCCGTCGGGTTCTCCCCCGGCGCCAGGCGCGTGTTTTGGGGGCCCAGTTGCTGCCACCGCCACGCGTATTGACGTAGAGTTGGCGCCCAGCTCATTGTGTGCACGGCAAGTGTAGACGCCCGCCTCCTTGGCACTCAGGAGGGGCACCAACAGGGAGCCGTTTGCGAGGGCCAGGAAGCGCGGTGTGGCTGGGGGCGCGGGCCAAGCGGGTGCTGGAGTCGGCATTGGGGCTTGGGTCTGCGTCAGCAAATCCCCATCTCCTTCTCCCTCTCCTTCCTCCGCCCCAACCCCGTCGTCCTCCCGGCTCAGAACCGGTGGCTCTAAGACTACGGTGCCACCGGGGATCTGAAGTTGCCATTGCAGGCGAGGCGTGGGGTGGCCGTCCGCGATACAGTGTAACACGAACGCCAGTCCCGCGCGCAGTGGGGTGCCGGGTGCCTCAAGCGGTGGCTCGGCACTCAGATGCACGCTGGGCGGTGCACAGGGCAGGGCGGGCAGGCGGTACACCGGCACCCCCTGCAGCGCGGGAGGCGAGGCACAAGCAATGGAGTCGGGCTCGGGTAAAGACACCCGGGTGCTCGCGGCCCAGGCCTGCAGCCACACAAGGCCGCAGCCGCAGTGGAAGGGATTGTGATAGAGTTGCAGGTGTGACAGCGCGCTGAGCGCGTCGAAGGTGCCTGGCGCCAGCGTACGCAGCCGGTTGTTGTTGATGCGCAGGGAACGCAGGTCGGGTAGCGCACCGAGTGCGTCCCGGGGCAGAGAGCCTAGGCGGTTGTGGTTCATTTTGAGCAGCTGCAGCGCGCTCAGGTTGCGCAGGTCGCTCCACGGAAAACTGGATATGAAGTTGTGGCTCAGGTCGAGGTTCTTGAGCTGACTCAGCACGGCCAGTGCTCCTGGCTCCACGGTGCGCACCTCATTGTGCGCCAGCCACAGCGACGTGACCTGTGTGACGTCGGCGAAGGCCCCGCGCCGCAGCACCGTGATCTTGTTCGCGGACAGACTAAGCGTGGTCACGTTTGCAGGCAGTCCTTCCGGCACCTCACGCAACTCTTTGTAAGCGCAGTCCGCGAACTGGTGAGCGTACTTGTCCACGCAGGCGCACGGCTCCGGACATGCTCCGGCCACTCCTAGAAGTGCCCAGACCAACCACAGGGCCCGAAGGGGGAACATCGCGGCTCCTGAAGATGGAAGCCAGGGGAAGAAGAAAGAAGGTGACTCACTGAACCCTAGCTTACCTCCCCTATCAAGCTGTGCCTCCGCAAGCCCGTCTAGCACAAGTTCCAGGGCTCCGGTAACCTCCTCTATGGCCAGGAGCGTCTCTGAAGTGAAGGTCAATAAAAATCTCGAGGTTCAACGGATGCTGCCTCCCAGGGCCCTAATTTCCTTTTCCAGCGGCCCGGTACATCACTCTTTTTTCCCTTCCTACTCCTTCCTTCACGCTGGAGCTGGCCCCTCCGTGGGCTCCGCAGCTTGCCCGTCTCCAGCGGGCTCCTCACGTACCCTTCTCTGTGTTTCTAAGCCTTCGTTTAACCTGGTGAAATGGATCCTACCCAGGAAGGACATTTTTGTCCGTATGACTGGCTGTCCTCCCTGGAACCTTTGTCCCACGCACAGCACTCGCACACACGCCCATGCAGGCACACAACAATACAAACAGACGCGGGGCTTCATAATCAAACCGCCAACTTCTGCAGGGGTTTAGAGGACCTGATGCTGAATTAGGAGGCTCACAACACATTTCCTAAACTCACAAACACATATGCACCCAGACACGGACACAATAGACCCTGGAGACCTCATTGTTCTCTTAACTGAACCAGCATTTGTACAGTGTTTTCCACCACGGTACAAAGCGCTTTCCTGTCCATTGTGACAATTGACAGACACAGGACACAAGTCCTCACACGAAGTGAACCACCCACAAGAACACAGGCATGCGCCTGTGTGTGCATACAGCCCTCCACTGTGACCGAAATGCAGCAGAGAAGCAGCAATAGGAGGATCTGCACTGCACGACTTGAGATGTGGGATCTGGGGAAGCCCATCCCCATGCCCTTCTGCATCTAAGGCCAAAGTCACCTGCCTGGGGCTGCACCTCCTGTGAGGGGAGAAGAAGGGCTGCTCTGACAACCTTCCTTACGGGGAAGGAGGTCCTCCCCCATGTTTGGACCAGGTGTGTTGGGAGAGGGGTCACTAGAGCTTCCTCTCAGGTCCCTCAAGCGGCTCCCATTGGGCAGAGGCGTCCTCAGCCAACAGGTCATGGGGCTGCCACTAGCCAATGAAGCTGGAGAAGGTGAAAGATTCTGAGCCTTTCTCCACAGCTCTGCGGTGCCTAAGGACCCCCTCCCCGTAACACCTTAAAGCCCGGTCACACAAACGAACTTGCACAGACTCACTGCCCCCATTTGGAGCACCTGTCAGGTTTGGCAGAGCCCCTCCCACACCTTGTCTTTGGGAACCTGCTCCTTCACTCTGCCTTTGCTCTTCGGGGAGGGTCCCTTCCCTTCCTTCCCGGTTCCTGCCAGACAGCACCTCCCCCCCAGTCCCGCACCCCATCAGGTGCCCTAGGCTGGACCTAACCCCACCTGGGTCAAGGTTGTGGGGTGGCCCCCATTGCTTACCCAATACTCGCCGACTCTCAGTAAATGTCCTGGGGCTGAAACCCCTTCTCCAGACCCGGTGTGGCAGAGCAGGGAAGATAGCCCAAGGAAGATACACGTATGTGTTGTGGCTGTGGGGAAAACGGGGGGCGGGGGGCAAAGAAAGGGACAGGTAAGTTTGGGGACTCGGTGGCCCCAAAGTACCACTTCAGTTTTTCCTTTTGCGTCCGTTCCCCCCACCTCTCTGGCTGCAGGTTGGAGAAAGTCCTTGCGCGCTCCCGGGCCTGGCGGGGACGCGCATAGCCTCTCCCGCCTCCTGCTTGGTCTACTTTTGTTAAAGCCACGGAGACCCTACCCAAGGCCAAGACACGTCGGTCATAAGGGGCATCCCACGCCCACCGTCCGGGCTGGGCTCTTCGCAGCCTTCTGCACGCCCCCAACCCACGTACCCCCACATTTACACAGCCGCTGACATTGTTACTGTCCCTCATCACACCACCTCCTCCACCCCACGTTCAAACACATTCTCGCACACACAGTCCCTCACACCCTCCCCATAGTCCACCTTCACAGGTTACAATCATCCATGGTCAGGTAATAATCGCATCAGTGTGTTCAGCCCGTGCTACATTCACACGCGTTTTCACGGGCACACCTGCACCCGGGACACTTACCGTTCTCCTCTCGCACACGCATACACACATTCACGCGAACTCACCCTCACGCGCCTGTCCCGCCAGCGCCGGCGAGCTTCGCTGCTAATTGAATGCAAGCCGCTTTTACGCCCTGCAACACGTGAGACAAACCATCTTTGAGGAATTTGGGGGAAGGAAAGGCGCGCGGCTGAAGTGGGGGGGAAGGCGTGTCTTTGCCTTTAAACTCTTTTTGCAAATGCAGGCGGTGGCACCCACCGACCTCGAGCGGGACCCGCTGAGCTGCGCGCAGCCGAGCTCGCGCGGACCCTTCCCTCCCGCACCCCCCGCTGCTAGCCGCCTCCTCCCCGAAGCCACGTTCAACACGATGCATAATTGATAGTGTTAGCAGAGCGCCGCACCCTCCCTACCATTTTTGCCTGGATCTGGGCTGATATAAGCCCTAGTCTCCCCCGCCCCGCCGCCCCAACCCCCCCGCCCCGCCTGCTAGTCTAACCCGAGACCAGAACGCACAGCCCTGCAGGGCGTGCTGGGAAAGGACACCCCCCCTCCCCAGCCCACCGCAGCCCTGCCCAGCCTCTTAAGCCGGAACTCTTCACATCTGGTCTTTTGTGGCTAAACCAGCGCTTGAAGCCCACTGCCCGACGCGTTGGCCTGCGCGCACCGCGAAACAGGTGGAGCAGGGGGAAGCTCTCTCGAGCGCACCCAAGCACCTCACTCCAGAAGCACCTCACTCCAAGCACCTCTTGCCTGCTCCAGAAGAACGGGGCACGGAAGCTGCAGCAGACAGTAGCACAGACAAGGATGGTGGCAAAACGTCCGCTACTCTTGAGCATGGTGGGCTGGGGACTTCAGGCCCGAGCATTTCTCCCATCCCTGCCCCCCATATCTTCACAGCCTCTCAAGCAGACACACGGTCAACCCCACACGCACTATCCCCCAAGCCGCGGTGGCCCCTCACCGCCCCGCCGTCTCACACCCTCACACAACAGCCGGCTTCAGCAGACTCGCTGTTCCCGACTGTCGCTCCCTAGCTCTGATGAAACCCCGACATTTCTTCCAGCGACGAGGAGGCGGAGGCGCGGCGATGTCGAGGCATTTGGCTAAAACCCAGTTTCCGCCCCCCTGCGCTGCCCACGTTAGCCCTGGAGACAGCTACCGGCCAGAACCAGGAAAGGGGTTCAGGCTCCGGGAGACACGCAGAATCCCCACCCGTTCTGTAGCCACTGAGCTCTCTGGGCGCACCAAGCCCCACAGCCATCACCCCGGGCCATGGGGGTCTCTCATGGTGGGTCGATGGCGGGGGTTTGGGGCTTCTGTGGAGATCAATACCCCGATTTGAGTGTTGAGCATCTTAATGAGCTAGAGGAGGGGGTGGGGAAGAGAGACAGGCTAAGAGTGCAACGTCTAAAGAGACCACCCCGGCCCGGGGTTCCGAGGCTGCTTTGTAAATTAAACATGAACAGACTGGTGCGCTCACACTCCAAGCGTCCCTCCCTCTCTCCTACTCCTGCCGTCGCTAGAGGCGGCCCAGCGGGCTGGGACCATCGCATCTTGCTCAGCTGCAATTCAGAACACAGAACTTCACACCGCCTGCTCGGGCCTGGAGTCCCCCCCGCCGACCCATGGGGAGGGCGCAAGGCGCCTTTCAGGGAAGGTGTCTTCGAAAAGGGTCGAGGGGTGAGAGCACTGTGACCCGTCCCTGCCGGGGACCCTGTGGTGGGACAGCCAGGATTGGGTCCCTAGCCTGGGGTGAGTCCCTGAGGTTTCTAGGCCTTGCGGGGTCGGGGGAAGGAGGCAGACGGCGGGACCAGCACACCCTTCTTTGTCTGCCGAACGAGGTGGGGGTGGGGCGGGGAGCGGCGTCCTGGGCAGTTGTCCGGGTCTTGGGAACCCTGAGGGGGCGGTCTTGGGAGCCTGTGCCTGGGAAGGATCTTTGGAGGCAGGGGCCCAGCAGCGGGAGCTGAGCCCAGTCCGGGATGGCGTGTCCAGGGGACTTTTCGGGACTGAGTGAGGGGCGCCAGGCGGGGAGGCTCAAGGCCCTTGGGCCCTCTCCCGGTTTTTACCTATTTTCTTTCTTTTTTGCCTTCCGCAGGGAGGCAGAATCTGGGTAGTGGAAGGGAGAATGGGCTCGCTATCTGCCCAGAGCTTCCCTGGACTGCAGGAACCTGTCCTATAAGCAACCCCGAAACCTCGGGGCCCGAGGACCAGGGAAGACCCCCTTTCCTTGCTGTCTTGACAGGGTTGCAGAAGCCAAGGAGCTCGGCAGGGAGACGGGGCTCCTGGGGTGGTTAAGGACGCGGTGACCACCCCTGGGCGGGAGATGACTCCCGCAGGCCCGGAGGCTCTAGCTCACTCTACAGCAAATGCTTTTGTTCCCGGAGGCTGCCCTGGGGGAAAGACACCCCTTACCCCTGCCTTCGACCCTGGAGAGCCCAGTGCCCGCCCGGGCAGGGCTGGAGCCCGAGTCGCCCCAGGCAGAGTCCGCCGAGGCCTGGGGTGGGAGCCGCGACTTCTGGATCTGCCTCCGAGCTCGGCTAGAAGACTGCGCGCACCTCGTCCGGCGCCGCCCGGCGCGCAGAAGCGGGTCTAATGTTTATAACGTTAATAATGACAGTTAGGGAGGGCTGGGGAGCCGCGAACCAAGACCTCACCCCGCCGCCGCCCACGTCTTTGATCGTTAAAGAAACAGACAACTAATCAGGTGTGTGGAAGTAGGGGTGGGGGAGGGGAGGTTGACAAGGTTCCAAGCCGCGAGCGCAGAGGGTCCCAGATTCAGAATCCGCCGAATCCAGACTAAGGCTTCTAACCAGGCTGGGGCCGACCCCAGACAGACCCAGGAATGGAGACCTGGAGCCCCTGGCCGCTTTCTGCGGATCGACCCTTAACTTCAACGTCGCGAACCCGGAGCGTCGGGTGGGTGGGGAGGGTTGAAACCGGTTGGATCTGGGGACTTGCTCCAGCGACTCCGTCCGCGCTGTTCTAGGGTCCAAGCCTGGTCCGCGCGCGCCCCCTGCTGGAAGCCGCTTGCCGGGCGCAGAGGCGGGTCAATGGCGGAGGGTGCTAGCTGGGCGAGGAAGATGTGGCTGGAACCCTGCACCAAGGCGACCGCTGCCCACGGCTCTGCAGTCCCGCGGCGCGCTTAACCAAAGTCCCGAGGCTTTACTTCCCGTGCCCACCCAGTCTATGTCCCAGGTATCAGCAACCTCTGGTCCACTACACAACACAGGCGCGGTCCCTACTTCGCGCTATGTAGTTTCCAGTGCCCGGGGCGTCTCCTAATTCTTGAGCGACTAGTCCCTGGCACAAAAGCTTCCTATACACCTCTCCCACTCTCCCTTCTGAGTCTTAGGACTTTGTCAGGGGCCTATTAAAATAAATGTCTGAGATCTGAAAAAAAAATCTGTTGGCGCTAACAGGGGCAAAGAAAACTGCAAAACTGGAAGTAATCGATGTTTGATTGAATGTTTAGGACATGCAACATTGTGCAAACGATTCAGTTGCAACTGCACTCAGAGTTGTACATGCCCTTGTATTTTAATGTGGCACGCGGAGGATTTAATGGACTTCCCTAAAGGGAAGGGCCTCTGAGAATAAGAAAGCCGGGGCCCAGATGGGCATCAAACATCCCCAGCATAGCAGCCGGTTAAGGCTGCGGAGACCTTCCCCACGGCTGCCCTCCAGCCAGAAGCCCCTGAACACTCACTACTTCCCATCTTTCAGCTTCTGCGCGCACAGACACACACACACACACACACAACTGTTCTCTCCAGCCCCACACCCCCAAGAAGCTGCTTTCCTTTTCTAATTTCCAGTCGAAAGATCACTCCTCAGGGAAGCCAGGCCCTCTTTATACTCCCCCCTCCGGCCTTTCCTTGTACAGGCTCTATGTAGTCGTCAGGCGGGCAGGTCCTAGCATCAGACTCCATTATGTACTGACTGTGTGTCCTTAGCCAAGTTATTTAACCTCTCTGTGCCTCAAGATAAAAGGCATAAATAAGAGTACCAGCCAGGCGCGGTGGCTCACACCTGTAATCCCAGCACTTTGGGAGGCAAAGGCGGGCGGATCACAAGGTCAGGAGTTCGAGACCAGCCTGACCAACATGGTGAAACCTCGTCTCTGCTAAAAATACAAAAATTAGCCGGGTGTGGTGGTGCGTGCTTGTAATCCCAGCTACTCAGGAGGCTGAGGCAGCAGAATCGCTTGAACTCGGGAGGCAGAGGTTGCAGTGAGCCGAGATAGTGCCACTGCATTCCAGCCTGGGCGATGGAGTGAGACTCTGTCTCAAAAAAAAAAAAAAAAAAAAAAAAAAGAATACCTATGCTTTTGGGTCACCTTGAGGATTAAATGAATCAATGTATGCAAAGCACTTAGTACCTGGCACTTAGTGCTCAGTACTTGAGATACGTTTTTAATATAATAGCTGAATTAGCCATTATTATTGCCTTGCAGAGTTGGACACAAGTTTGATAAAATGTTCTGCTGCACACACCCCTACAGGCTTGTGTCCTGCCTCCCCCACAGGGGAGGACCTTGGCTCTGCCCCCAGACCTCTTCACCACCACCACCCCCTTTGCACACACACACACCATGGGTATACGTAGAAACCAGATTTACTATTATTATTTGTAAGGGTTTCTAGTTTCAGATACTTAGACTGATGCTTGTCAGCATGCCTGTTTGCGAAGAGAGACCTGCAACTGCAGACTTGGTGGAAGGTTTTTAATTAAAACTACATTCTGTTTAAGTATTTATTGGACTTTGTGACTTTAATTATTTTCTAGGGAAAAACAAAAAAATCCACACTTGCCTATGAGAAGACTGTTGATTTCAGAGGAAAGTAGCAACCTGTGGCAGTTTGCTGGAGGCAACTGAGACAAATTTTCTGAATGGTTCAAATGAAGCTC
This sequence comes from Pongo abelii, assembly GCF_028885655.2. Lineage (NCBI taxonomy): Eukaryota > Metazoa > Chordata > Mammalia > Primates > Hominidae > Pongo > Pongo abelii. Next base: position 77,364,915 of record NC_072001.2, on the reverse strand, counting down.
GACATTATTAATAATCTGGGATCCAGCCCATGACCCTCCTCCCAGCATTTTCATGAAATTAGCTTAACATACTGGCAAGGCCTTTTATTGCCATCAAAATTAACAACAGCTCTTCCAGTGGCAGCTCATGTAATTATCTGGGTCTGTGCTTGTCTCGCTGAATAAGAGGAACTCCTGCCTGGAAGAGGCAATACTCCTGCATTCAAAGGGGAACATGGCCGAGCAAGATGGCTCACGCCTGTAATCCCAGCACTTTGGGATGCCAAGGTAGAAGGAGTATTTGAGCCCAGGAGTTTAAGACCAGCTTGGGCAACATAGTCAGACCTCATCTCTACAGTTTTTTTTTTAATTAGTTGGGCGTGGTGGTGCACAACTGTGGTCCCAGCTACTCTGGAGGGAGACTGAGACCAGAGGATCGCTTGAGCCCAGGAGGTCGAGGCAGCCATAAGCCATGATCACACCACTGCACTCCAGCCTGGGCAACAGAGTGAGACTCTGTCTCAAAAACAAACAAACAACCAACCCACCAAAAAACAAGTAAGGGGGGTGGGGTGCAAAATGCTTGGCAATCCCACCCCAATTCAGGCAGGACTGGTTTCCCCAAGAGATTTTCTGAGGCAGCCAGCTCCTCCGTGGCAGGACTTGCCATGGTAAAGGGTAGGGCCGGGTGAGGCAGGGGACTGGGGGCTGGGGATGATGTGTAATATTTCCATCGGCAAATAACAAGATTCCCACCCCCAAGGATGGAAAGTATTAAGTGTATCGTCTCACAAAGCAGGAAGCAAGGCTGGCTTCCCGGCTGTTGATTCAGCGGCTCAGTGACATCAGCAGTCACAATTTCTTTCATCTCTCCCCTCTGCCACCCTTAATAGGGCTTCCAGCCCAAGGACTGGGTCCCTTGGTGCCTTGGTGTCACTGAAGGGCTTCCGGAGCCACCAAGGAAACATACCTATTGTGTTTTGTTTTCTTTTTAGATGGAGTCTCACTCTTGTTACTCAGGCTGAAATGCGGTGGCACAATTTTGGCTCACTGCAAGCTCCACCTGCTGGCTTCAAGGGATTCTCCTGCCTCGGCCTCCCGAGTCGCTTGGATTACAGGTGCATGCCACCACACCTGGCTAGTTTTTGTATTTTTAGTAGATATGGGGTTTCACCATGTTGGCTAGGCTGGTCTCAAACTCTTGACCTCAAGTGATCCTTCCGCCTCAGCCTCCCAAAGTGCTGAAAATTACAGGTGTAAGCCACCGTGCCCAGCCACAAACGTAATGTTAACAGACTAGTGGGTTAGAAAGACAGGCTTCTCTTTTCTGAAGCCACAGCCTCTCCCTTGGGTCTTGACACCTATTGGCATAGGTCTTTTTTTATCTCTGAACCAGTCACTGGTGAAGGGGATGAAATTGATTGGTTCAGAATAATTATCTGGCCCTGATATGGCTATAGAGGAGTCAATCTCAAGGCTCACTACAAGCAAGAAATCCCTTTTAAATAGAAGGATTGGGGAATTGCATGTTCAGAGTAGCCTAATATTGTATCAAAATGAATTGAAATGAGAATGACCAGGATTATAATGGACCATACTAGATACTTCCTTATCTGGAGTTTAGACCAATCTATATCCACAGTCTGAGATCACAGTCAGGGTCAGGGCAGTGTGTGTGACCAGCTTAAGGAAACTCTGGTAGGCATACAAACCAGAGGATTCTTTGCTTTCACAGAATTCTTGGATCGATTGATTTATTTTTATATTTATTTATTTATTTATTTATTTGGGCTGAGGATCAAACTGTGTTGTCCAGCTGGCCTCAAATCCTGGGCTCAAGTGATCCTCCTGCCTCATCCTCCCAAGTAGCTGCGCCTAGAGGCACACATCGCACCCAGCTCTTTCACGGAATTCTTGAAAGGATAAAAATCTGTTCTTGGAAATGCCTGTGCTGGGATCCAAAGCTATTTTGGGAGCAGTGGAAGCTTCAGTCTTTAGTCGGATATTTATGAACAGGAGATGTTTATGAACTCAAAGATGTCCCTATATGACTTCACATCCTGAACATGTCTCCCAGTCCCATGGCAGAGAAGAGAGGCACTTTTACTGTTGAGGTGGAAAACAGGAGGAATATTTCTACCTCGGTCTTAGGAAAAATGTGGGGCAGTGCAAAGTGGGGCAGACCACACTGGGCTTTGAGCTCCACAACCTGAAAGCTCACTCCAGCTTCACAAACTCTCTAAGTGGTCTTAAGCAACTCCTTGCCCTCTCTCCTTCTAGGTTTCCACCCATGCAATGGTAGGGGAATGGGCTAGATGTGTCTTGAGGCCCTTGGGTGCTGTGGCCTTAGGAGAAGCCAGTTTGCAGGTTGAGTTGGGGCTTCTGGGCCGCAGGCTGCCATCTGACAGGGCTTCCTGCAGGAAGACACCCTCCTTGGGGGCCTGGGGTTGTGTCTTCCCCTCTTCCTCATGGCCCTTGGCAATTTCTGTGTCTCCCCTCCCATCACACTGCAACCCGCCTCATCTCTTGAGGCCTGCTTGGGTCCCAGGAGCTAGCCCCTCCCCCAAACTGCTGTGCACTGCTCTGTGAGCAGAGGGAGTCTTCATGCTTCAAAACACTTACCAAAGGCTCTTTCCATAGCAAGATTCAGGGGCGGTTGGGGCACTGTTATTTGAGGTTAAAATCTGATCACTGAATATTTCGGGAGCCTGGCACATCGACCAGGAAAGAACAAGGCTGCCACCCCTCCCTGCTCTGCAACCCTCAGTCCTCCACTCCCTGGGGCCATCACAGGACACAGAAAGGCCACAATAAACACACATTCAGAGACCCCCCCCCCCCCAGCCCACCACCTCCTGTGGCCTCCTGCAGACCGCAGGAGGGCTGGGCCCAGAGTCTCCTCCTCCTCCTCCATCCCCCAGACTCAAAGCTCCTGGGGCTGGGGGGGCTGCCCAGGGCCTTCCCCTCCACTGTCCCCATCAAAGCCCAGAACAGCACAGGGAGGGCACTCGATGGGCTGAAATAAAACTGACTTTTCCCTCAGAGACATTTAGTTTCTTGCTGTCAATAGACTGTTTTCATTTGCTCTTGAAAGTGGCTTCCCAGAAGCAGAGCTGAGACAATGTTTTGTGTGCAGGTGGTTGTTTAAAAAACTGCCCAAGCAAAAAACAACCAGAAGAGAGAAGGGGAAATAGGAAAGGAAGAGGAAGAAGCTAAGCAAAGTTGTGATCTCAGGCACAGTCTCAGCGTTGGACTGATCCCAGGAAGCTCCAGAGTGAAAATGAATCCTGTTTGTCCCAATGAGAGGAAGGGAAACTCACTTCCACAGATGCACAGCAGTCAGACATTGGCCAAGGGCTGCCCCTGGGGGATGGGACTCCCAAGCACTTCCCCCTCTCCGTGCCTGTAGGCAATCAGCTCTAGTAGCCTGGAAAGACTCTGTGAAGTCTGCACCCACCTTAGGGAGATGCAATGACAGCCTTCAAGGATCATAGAGTCACCCAGCATCAGAATTTGGGGCCTGGAGGTCCTCTATCCCTTTCACTTTACTGGGAGGGAGACAGAGGCCAAAAGGGAGGTCACAGAGCAGGTGGGAATGGGAAATGTCCCCAGCCTATCTGGGCAGTCTGGGTCAAGGACGTGCCAAGCCTGGTGGCTGTGGGTGAGCTTGCTGATTAGGAGGCCCTTGAGGCTCTTGGGCAGGTGTGACCTCGACAGTGGCAAGGGCAGCTGTCTCTGGGGTGGATGGGACAGGCGCCCCCACTTCAGGTCTCCTGCGTTAGTCCCCCGTACTCCCACTCCGTTGCCCACAGGCACTAGAACAGAATCCCATCCACGTGTGGGAGAAACTGAAGTTGTACCCTCGAGTTATCTATAATAGGATACTGACCCCAAATCAGGCCCCATAGAGAGGGCATCTCATCAGGCAGCTGGCTGGGGCAGAGACCTGGAGGGAGGAGAACCCTCCCTGAGGTGGATCCTGGCATGTTGCAGAGATACCTGGAATTCTGTACCCAGGCAAGGCCAGTTCAAATGGCCACGTCTGGGGGAAGCCAGGCACAATTCAGTGTAAGGGGGTCTAGAGTGGTAGATCAGGGGTTAGGGGACTGTAACTACTCTTCACTGACTTCCTGTGAGACTTTGGAAGTCTTTCTCCCTTCTGGGCCTCAGTTTCCCCTCCTGTGCTGTGGGGCTCAATGTCCCTCCTGCCTGCCTCATCTTGGGGTTGGATCTGTCACATTCTCACTCCTCAGGCCTGTCCCTACCAAATCCAAGCTGAGGAAGGGCACCTCAGTGCAGCGCCTCCCAGGAAAAGATTGCTCAGGTGTCGTCCTCTTCTGTGTCCTCTTCAAAGTGCCCCAAATAGACTTTCCCGGGGAAGCCAGAGGAATCAGGCTATGAAGAGTGACCCTGTGCAGTGCAGCATCTGTGAATCCTGCAGCCCCATCTTCCTGCGTCCTTATCTCCAGACCCAGCTGGGAACTTGATGTATTTATTTGCCTCTCCCAGGGCCCCACTGTGTCCAACCCACATATCTGCCGGCTGTCTGGTAGCCCCGTGCAGGCAAGGAGGGAGGGGATTGCTATAAATCCCTCCAGCCTGCAGCCGGCAGGGTGACCCTGTCAGGTAGAGGAGATAATCAAGGTGGCTTGGAGAGATGGGGACAAAGGCACCAGGAGAAGCAGCTTGGGATAGTCACCTAGATAATAAATGGGCTGGAATCAGGGGACAGGAGAGTGAGAGAGGAAGGGGAAGGGAAGAGGGATAGGGTGCGCAGGGGAGGAGAGAAAAAGGGAGAGAACAGAGGAAAGGAGAACAGAGGAGAGGAGAGGAAGGGCAGGAAGGGAAGAAGCAGACAGTGCTTCCTAGTGCATTCTGGGAGTCAGCACAATGCCTTCTGGTCTAGGGTGTTGGGTGTATAGAGTTATTTTTTAGTGTGTTGCCAATCGCTAAATTTAGTACTTTCTATATGTTGTCTCATTCAATCCTCACAATTTGTGAAGTATGCATTATCACCCCCATTTGCATATGAGATCACAAAGAGTAAGCAGGTTGTCCAAGGTCACACAGCAAAGCTGGGATTTAAAGCCAGGTCCCTCCAAAGCCTATCTTTTAACTTCCACACACACAGTTCCCTGTTCCCAAGCCAACTCTATGAGTGCACCACCATAAGCCCAGCTACACCCACCCTCACCCACCCTCTGCCTCCCCATGGGTTGGTCTGACTTTTTTTTTTTTTTTTTTTTGAGATGGAATCTCTCTCTATTGCCCAGGCTGGTTTGCAGTGGTTCAATCTCAACTCACTGCAACCTCCACCTCCCGGGTTCAAGCGATCCTCCCACCTCAGACTCCAGAGTAGCTTGGGATTACAGGCACACGCCATCACACCTGGCTAATTTTTGTACTTTTAGTAGAGATGGAGCTTCACCATGTTGGCCAGGCTGTTCTCAAACTCCTGACCTCAGGTAGGCAGTTTCCCCATCTGTCTTCATCCTACTGCCTGGCATCCCATCCAAACTGTTTTTAGAGTTATGTCTTGATAAAATAAAAATCATGGTGGGAGTCATTTACACCCTAGTGAGAGTCATCTAAGATTCCCTTATCTTCTCAGACCTTTTAGCTGAAGTTGGTTATGAGAGAGGATGGGGAGGGGGAAAAAGGTTGGGGCGAGTACTCTTGAAGCTTGCACTGTTTCTTACTGACGCCCTAGCACAGTGTGAATATGTCAATCTAAATGGAGAGCTCTATGCATGTTCCTCTCTATTCCCTTTGTCACCAATACCAATTCCCAAGGCAGAGCCCCGGGAGGGCTGGCCTGAAGGACCTGGAGGTAATAGAAAATGCTTGGCTTTGGGTTTCAGGTCAAGCTCTGCCAGTGACTTGCTGTGTGAGATGAGACAAGTCAGTTCACCTCTCTGCACTTCAGTGACCTCATGTATAAAAGGCTGGTCTGCACTAGATTATTAATTTTCTTTAGGTTTTGCAATTATTTTTTGTTTTAACATTATATTCAATTATTCCCTCATCTTTATTAAAGTATAATTGACAAATAAAAATTGTGTATACTTCCAGTGTTCAATGTGATATATGCATACGTTGTGAAATGATTAAATCAAGTTAATTAACATTTTAATCACCTCACATACTTTTATTATTATTATTTTTGTGGTAAGAACATTTAAGATCTATTTGCTTAGAATAGTGTTTACTAGAGGTGAGGAAGGGTAAGGGGGAGGGGGTAGCCAAGGGTTGGCTAATAGGTTAACAGATACAAGAGTACATGGCTGAGTGCAGTAGCTCACACCCGTAATCCTAGCAGTTTGGGAGGATCACTTGAGCCCAGGAGTTTGAGACCAGGCTGGGCAACATAGGGAGATCCAATTTCTACAAAAAATTTAAAAATTAGCCAGGCATGGTGGTGCACGCCTGTGGTCCCAGCTACTTGGGCGGCTGAGGTAGAAGGATCACTTGGGCCCAAGAGGTCAAGGGTACAGTGAATTGTGATTGCACCACTGCATTCCAGCCTTGGGGACAGAGTAAGACCCTGTCTGGGGAAAAAAAAGAGTACAGCTAGATAGAAGGAATCGTTCTAGTGTCTTCAGCACTATTGGGTGACTATAATTAAGGTCAATTTATTATATATTTTTAAATAGCTAGAAGAGTAGATTTTGAATGCCCCCAGAACAAAGAAATGATAAATGTTTGAGGTGGTGGAGATGCTAATTATGATTTGATCATTACACATTGTACACATGTATAAAAATACTATACTGTATCCCATAAATATATACAATTATGTGTTGATTAAAAATAATAAAAGCAGGCCAGGTGCAGTGGCTCAGACCGGTAATCCGAGCACTTTGGGAGGCTGAGGTGGATGCATCACGAGGTCAAGAGATCGAGACCATCCTGGCTAACACGGTGAAACCCCATCTCTACAAAAACTACAAAAAATTAGCCAGGCATGGTGGCACGCACTTGTAGTCCCAGCTACTCGGGAGGCTGAGGCAGGAGAATCGCTTGAACCTGGGAGGCAGAGGTTACAGTGAGCTGAGATTATGCCACTGCACTCCAGCCTGGGCGACAGAGCAAGACTCCCATCTCAAAATAAATAAATAAATAAATAAATAAATAATAAAAGCAAAAAATTTACTCTTAGCAATTTTCAAGTATGCATTATTAACTATAGTCATCATGCTATACAACAGATCTCCAGAACTTACATTATATTTAATGCTGATCAAAGTACTAGATACACAGAGGTAATAACAAAATGGTACCTGGAGCAAGAAATCCTCAGTAAAACAAGAAAAGAAGAAAAAAAGAACAAAATGGTAATGAAAGGCTTATATCAAAAAGCATTTCCTTTCTTGCCTTTGAGTCCTAATTCCCATAGGTCATCACTTTAAACTCATTTTGGGACTTCCCCTGGTATGTTATCATTATATTTCTAAAGAATGCTTATGTTGCTATTTCTTGATTTGTTTTCTTCAGTATCTGTCAATTCCTGGCATAGCTCAGTATAGGGCTTACCTTCCTATGAGGTCTTAATTTCCTTGCCTCCATTTCACCAATTTGACTGGATCACAATCGTATGAAATCAAAAGCATTTACATTCTTGTAGCCATCTAAATATTGTCCCTAACCCAAGTCCCGCATTGAAATTGTTTCATTTCTTTCCTTTTTTCCCCTGGAGTTAATAATTGCTTCAGGGCCGGGCTCGGTGCCTCACGCCTGTAATCCCAGAACTTTGGGAGACCGAGGCGGGCGGATCATGAGGTCAGGAGATCGAGACCATCCTGGCTAACACAGTGAAACCCCGTCTCTACTAAAAATACAAAAAATTAGCCGGGCTTGGTGGTGGGCACCTGTAGTCCCAGCTATTCGGGAGGCTGAGGCAGGAGAATGGCATGAACCTGGGAAGCGGAGCTTGCAGTGAGCTGAGATCACACCACTGCACTCCAGCCTGGGCGACAGAGTGAGACTCTGTCTCAATAATAATAATAATAATAATAACAATTGCTTCAGATTTTTCCCCTTCATTTGCTTATTTTTCTTTTCACCAATTACCTACCCATTTTTTCAGATGCTCCAACCAATGTGTCAAATGCCTAGTGATAATTATCCAAAAACTAAGATACACTGGATACTCTGTCAGCCCCATTATTTTCGAGGAAATTCCCGCCTAATAAATTTTGGTCAGACTGGTTGTCTGCTCTCAAACCCTGTCTCCTGATAAGGTGTTATCAATGACAATGCATGCCTGAAACTTCATTAGCAATTTTAATTTCACCCCAGTCCTGTGGTCCTGTGATCTTGCCCTGCCTCCATTTGCCTTGTGATATTCTATTACCTTGTGAAACACGTGAGCTCTGTGACCCACACCCTATTCGTACACTCCCTCCCCTTTTGAAAATCACTAATAAAAACTTGCTGGTTTTACGGCTCGGGGGGCATCACAGAACCTGCCAACATGTGATGTCTCCCCCGGACACCCAGCTTTAAAATGTCTCTCTTTCGTACCCTTTCCCTGTATTTCTCAGACTGGCCGACACTTAGGGAAAATAGAAAAGAACCTACGTGAAATATCAGGGGTGAATTTTGCCTGATATCTGGCTGAATTTCCCCCAATAGTTCGTTATATGCCAGCAGACACTAGCAAGAAGGGCACCTGAATCTTTGAGAGACTCAGTGGCACTATCCTTGGTAGGCCAGGATCGTCAAGAGGAGATGCTGCCATGAGACCAGGCTTCGTGGTGTCAGTGGGAATGGTGGAAGGTGAGAACAGCAGATGCCAGGTGGTGGCACTTCACCATCATCAACAAGGTGGATGTAATTAACTTAATTGGTAGGAAGGCTAGAGTGATAACCAGGATGCCTTGACCTCCAGGGATCTGTTGTATTGGCTAAAAACTGATGGCATTCCTGGGGAGAGTTATATAGGCAGTTGACTAGGGTATTCTGGGTTTTTTTGAGACAGGATCTTACTCTGTAGCCCAGTCTGGAGTGCAGTGGCACAATCATAGCCCTCTGCAGCCTCAACCTCCTGGGCTCAAGCAATGTTTCCACCTCAGCCTCCCAAGTAGCTGGGATTACAGGCATGTACCACCATGCCTGGCTATTTTTTTTTAATTTTTAGTGAAGACGAGGTCTTGCTGTGTTGCCTAGACTGGACTCTAATTCCTGAGCTCAAGCAAACCTCCTGCCACGACCTCCCAAATTGTTGGGATTACAGGTGTGAGCCCTAAGATATTTCCTGATTTGTGTATTCAGGAAACAACAACAAGATCTGGCTGCAGAAGGCTGCAACAAAAAATTGCAATTTCCTACCCAGTTTTCAGACTGAGACAATTGAGACCTATAGCTCATGGATTGTAGGGGAGGCTGGGTATTCTTGGAAAAAGATCCTGCAACATTACCACATGATATTCATTAATTATTACCTCAATCCTTCTCCAAAGGGATCTGGGGTCATTGACGAAAGTAACTGTAGCTGATGAAAAGGGAATACCCAGACTGTTTGAGGGCCATTCATATAGGATTAGAGCTGACCGTGCCACCATAAGATCCACAATGCCACCATGTCCCCTCCCCAGTAAGACTGAGGACATGTGAAGTCTAGGTAATAAATGGATCCCTGGATGAAGAGGCTGCAGCCCCATCTGGTTGTCATTTCTCTGTCCCTAAATATGCAATTGATATGAGTATGCTTAGAAGCTAACAGAGCTCTCACTTTACTCCCTGACCTGTGGGTATGAGCCGCTATAGTAGGAAGAGCCTGGGGGAAGTTTCTGAAACTCCCTCTTCCCACTTCCAGGAGCAATGCAGTATTCCAGGTGGAATCACAGAGATTTATCACCTCCCTCAACTGTGACCGCCGCCTTATAATGATAGTATTCTTACATTTCCCCACCTGTCCCTTGTGCCATTCTCGTCATCATTTTACTTCCACGTTATAAACCCCACAATGTTATTACTTTTGCCTCATTTATTTCTAGACATCAAAAAATGAGAGAATAGGATCTTTTCTATTTATCCATGTATTTATTATGTCAGTGGTCTTCATTCCTTTGTGTAGATCCAAATTTCTATCCAGTGTCCTTTTTCTTCTGACCAAAGAACTGCTTTTAACGCTTCTCAGAGTGCAGGCCTGCTCGTGATTATCCTGGCTTTTGTTTGTGTGAAAAAGTCTTTATTTTGCCTTCATTAAATTTTTTGAAAATTTTTCCTTTTTTTTTTTTTTTTTTTTTTGTAGAGATGAGGCCTCATTATGTTGCCCAGGCTGGTCTTGAACTCCTGGCCTCAAGCAATCCTGCCTCAGCCTCCCAAAGTGCTGGCATGATTACAGGCGTAAGCCACCACACCTGTCCTTATGGAGTATTTTAACTGCTTTTAATCCCATATCTGCAGAGTTAACTTTTTCATCTCTAGTAATTCTTTTTTGTTTTATTTTGAGACAAGGTCTCACTATGTGCCCAGGCTAGAGTGCAGTGGCACAATCACAGCTCACTGCAACCTTGACCTCCTGGATTCAGGTGATCCTCCTGCCTCAGCCTCCTGAGTAGCTGGGACTACAGGTGCATGCCACCATGCCTGGCTAATTTTTGAATTATTTATAGAGATAGGTCTCCCTATGTTGCCCAGACTGGTCTTGAACTCCTGGGCTCAAGCAATCCTTGCGTCTCAGCCTCCCAAAGTGCTGGGATTACCTGTGTGAGCCACTGCACCCAGCCTGTGGGGTTTTTTTTTTTTTTTTTTTTCGATATATCTTCTATTTCTCTCTTCTCATCATGTTCAGATTTTTCTAGCCTTCTTGAACATATGGAGCATATTTATAATATGTTAATGTCCTTGTCTGCAAATTACATCATCTCTGTCATTTCTGGGCCTATTTCCATTGATTTATTTCTCTCCTGGTTATAGGCCCTATTTTGCCTGTTATTTTATTTATTTATTTATTTATTTATTTGAGACAGGGTCTTACTCTGTCACCCAGGCTGGAGTGCAGTGGTGTGATCTCACCTCACTGCAATCTCCATCTCCCGGATTCAAGTGATTCTCATGTCTCAGCCTGCCAAGTAGCTGGGACTATAGTTGCGTACCACCGTGCCTGGCTAATTTTTGTATTTTTAGTAGAGACAGGATTTAGCCATATTGGCCAGGCTGGCCTTGAACTCCTGGCCTCATGCAATCTGCCCACCTCAGCCTCCCAAAGTGCTGGGATTACAGGCAGGAGTCACTGTGCCTGGCCATTGCCTGGCAATGTTTTATTCACTGGTAGACATTGTGTTTTTGTGTTGTGACTGCTGGATTTTGTTTTCCTTTAAATAGTGTGGGACTCTGTTCCAGCACTAGTTACTTGAAATAAGTTGGATCTATCAAGGTTTGCTTTCAATCTTTGTTAGGACAGTTTCAGAGAAGCCTTTACTCCAGTGCTCATTTAGCCCCACTATTAAGGCAATACTTTTCTAAAGCTTCTTTTCCATTTCCTAAGTATTATGAGGTGTTTTCATTCTGACTAATGAGAATATGAATTCTCTCTAGCCTGTTGTGAGCTCCGGGGATTCTTCTGTCTGCTTTCTGGCAGTTCTTTCCCTGGGTAGTTTCTTCTCACATATGTCCTTATCAGCCCTTTGCCAAAGGCTTGAGGGCATCTTCCATAGCTCTCCAAAGTTCACGCGCTCTCTTCTGCCACCTCCTCCCTGGTACTCTACCTCACAAATTCTACCAGCCTTGAAGATCTTCCCAAGCTCTGATCTCTGTCTCCTCAATCCACCAAGACCACTGAACTTTGGATTTCCCTCCCTGCGTTGGAGCCTGTAATTGCTTCCGGCAGTAAACCGAGGACACTGTAGGGTTCACCTTCTTTTAGGGATCATAGTTCTGCTCCACCTGTTCTCCAATGTCTAAAAACTATTGTTTTATATTTTGTTCCATTTTTCTAGTTGTTCAAGGTGGGAGGCAAATCTGGTCCCTGTTAGCAATCATGGCCACATGTAGAGGTTGCAGGATGTTCTTTATATCTGTGTCTTTTTTTTTTTTTTTTTTTTGAGACAGGATCTCACTCTGTCACCCCAAGTGGCGCCATCTCGGCTCACTGCCACCTCCACTTCGTGGCCTCAAGCGATCCTCCCTCCTCAGCTTCCCAAAGTGCTGGGATTACAGGTGTGAGCCACTGTACGCGGCCTAAAATTGTATCTTTCTTATTATCAGTGAAGTTAAACATTTTTCCTGTGTGTCAGTGGCATTTGCGTTTCTTTTTCTTTGAACTTTCATATATATTTTTCCATTTTTCTTAGAACTGTTGGTCTTTGTCTTCTCTACTTTTAGAATAGAATGAATATGATATTAATCATACTTCAAATTGTGGCCATGGTGGAGTACCTGTGTTGATGATAGTCTCCCAGCAGAAACAACTACAAAGCTGGACAAAGTACATGAAGAAATTGTCTTCAGCCATTGGGCAATAGGCAGTTCCAGGTACAATCTGAGAGAAGGGAATCACATGAAGTGACTGCTGTGTTTTTCTGGTGGGGAAAGTTTCTAAACCCTCAATGACAGCATGAGGAAGCAGAGTTCAGGCAAAGAGGATCAGTCTTGTTTGGTGGAGGAAACGGAGACTGCTGCTCAGGGCTGCTAAAATGTGTGTGGCAGAGTATCAGAAAGGATGGAGTTGCAGAGAAGGAGCCCCAGAAATCTTATAGAGGTTGCTGCAGGTCCTTGGCCAAATCTCAAACTCTGAATGTGTGGATTGAGACTCTGCAAGGCCCAGCACAGAACAGCCGATGGGGAGCTGAAAGCTAAACAGTGATTTCAGTGGTCACAGAGTGCTGGAAACACATCTGAATTCTGGCTCAGCCAGCATCTTCACTCTTGGAATCTCAGGTCTTGATGAATATCCCAGACATTCCCAGGAGGGCCTAGAAGGCCATGCCTTGGGATTAAGGAAGATTCCCTGGGAATAAGGGCAAAACTGAAAAACAGCTCACCCTAACAAAACCTAAAATGTAGCCTTGACACACATGATCAAGTTAACCCATCAGTAATTTAATTCCCTGCAAAACAAAACTCAACACTAGAGTAGGATAACATAATCCACATCTCTACAGTGAAGGTTCACAACGTCCAACAGCTCAAGAAATACTAGATGTGTGAAAAAGCAAGAAAATACATCCTAAAATTAAGAGAAAACCAGTCAATACGAACAGACCCACCGTGCATGGTGGCTCATGCCTGTAATCCTAGCACTTTGGGAGGCCAAGGCAGGTAGATCACTTGAGCTCAAGACTTTGAGACCAGCCTGGGAGACATGGCAAAACCCCATCTCTACTAAAATTTCAAAAACTGAGTTGGGTGTAGGGGTGTGCAGGGGCCCATAACCCCCAGGCTGTGGACTGTACCCGTCGGTGACCTGGTAGGAACCAGGCTGCGCAGCAGGAGGTGAGTGGTGAGCAGCGAGCATTACTGCCTGAGCTCTGCCCGCCCCGTCAGATCAGCAGGCATTAGATTCTCATAGGAGCATGAACCCTAATGTGAACTGCACATGCGAGGGATCTAGGTTTCACACTCTTTATGAGACTCTAATGCCTGATGATCTGAAGAGGAACAGTTTCATGCCATAACCACCGCCCCTGACCCCGTCTGTGGAAAAATTGTCTTCTGCGAAACCAGTCAGGACTGCTGGTGGCACGTGCCTGTGGTCCCAGCTACTTGGAAGGCTGAGGTGGAAGGATGGCTTGAGCCTGGGGGGTGCAGGTTGCAGTGAGCTGAGATCATGCCACTGCACTCCAGCCTGGACAACAGAGTGAGATCTTGTCTCAAAAAAAAAAAAAAAAAAAAGGGCTGGGCAGGGTGGCTCACACCTGTAATCTGAGCACTTTAGGAGGCTGAGGCGGGTGGATCACCTGAGGTCAGGAATTCAAGACCAGCCTGGCCAACATGGTGAAACCCCATCTCTACTAAAAATACAAAAATTAGCTGGGTGTGGTAACATGCACCTATAGTTCCATCTGCTCAGGAGGCTGAGGTAGGAGAATTGCTTGAACCTGGGAGGCGGAGGTTGCAGTGAGCTGAGATGGCACCATTGCACGCCAGCCTGGGATACAAGAGCAAAACTCCATTTAAAAAAAAAAAAAAAAAAAAAAAGCAGACCCATAAATGGCTCACACGTTGGAATTAGCAGGCAAGAGCTTTAAAGTAACTACATACATACGTTAAAGAATTTAGAGAAATATCAACGCTTGGTGAAGATGGTTAAAAGAAAATTTAGAGAAATGATTTTTAGTATAAGTATGTCCTAAATATGCATGGTACATACTTACTAAATAACTATTTGTTATCAGAAATCTAAATTTAACTGGGCTTCCTATATTTTATCTGGCATCTCTACTCCAAAGCCAAGCAGGACATAGTCCAGAGTCTTATCTTCCAGCAGGTGACCTAGCCTAGGACACGGCCTGGCCAGGGGCAATTGTGCATTGAATGGGTTATAGATGCCAGTCATTCAATGTGTCAAAGGTTTTTCCAGACCTGCATACAATCAATATTATTTTTATTTAATATTTTTGTCTAAAGCAACTTTAAAAATTTTAACCTTTTATTTGGAAATATAGATTCAGAGGAAATTTCAAAGATGGTACAGAGAGGTTTCATGTACTCTTCACTCAGTTTCCTCCAAAGGTTCTATTTTGTATTAGTGTAGAACAATATCTAACAATGTCACACGTCTAGGTCTATGCCATTTTATCACATATGTAGACTCCTTTAACCACCGCTACAATCAAGATACAGAACTGTTCCACCACCACAAAAATCCCCCTCCTGCTATTCCTCTGTACTTATTCCAGGCTCTTCCCCTGCACTATTCCTACTCCTGGCAACCACTAATCTGCTGTCTTTATAATCTTCTCACTTCAAGAACATTATAAAATGGAAATATTAGCCAGGCATGGTGGCACGGGCTTGTAGTTCCAGCTACGTGGAGGCTGAGGCAGGAGAATCGCTTGAACCTGGGAGGTGGAGGCTACAGGGCAAGACTCTGTCTCAATGAATGAATGAATGAATGAATGAATAGAGGCCTGGCATGGTGGCTCACACCCATAATCCCAGCACTTTGGGAGGCCGAGGCGGGTGGATCAGTTGAGGCCAGGAGTTTGAGACCAGCCTGGCCAACATGGCAAGCCCTGTCTCTACTAAAAATACAAAAATTAGCCAGGCATGATGGTGCACGCCTGTACTCCCAGCTACTCGGGAGGCTGAGGCACAAGAATCACTTGAACCCGGGAGGTGGAGGCTGCAGTGAGCCGAGATCATGCCACTGCACTCCAGTAGGGCCAGAGTGAGACTTTGCCTCAAAAACAAAACAAAAACCAAACAAAAAAAGAACATTATATAAATGGAATCACCCAGTATGTGGCCTTTTGAGATTGGCTTTGTTTTTCTACTCAGCAAATGCCCTTTGAGATACATCCAAGTTGTGCATGCTCCTTTTTATTGTTTTTCTGTGTTTTTTTTTGTTTGTTTTTTTGAGATGGAGTCTCCCTGTCACCCAGGCTGGAGTGCAGTGGCGCGATCTCGGCTCACTGCAACCTCCACCTACTGGGTTCAAGTGATTCTCCTGCCTCAGCCTCCTGAGTAGCTGTGATTATAGGCACCCACCAACACACCTGGCTTTTGTTTTTTGTTTTTGTGTTTTTTTTGAAACAATGTTTTCCTCTCGTTGCCCAGGCTGGAGTGCAATGGCACGATCTCGATCTCGGCTTACTGCAACCTCTGCCTCCTGGATTCAAGTGATTCTCCTGCCTCAGCCTCCCAAGCAGCTGGGATTACAGGTGCCCGCCACCATGCCTAGCTAATTTTTTTGTATTTTTAGTAGAGATGGGGTATCGGCATGTTGGCCAGGCTGGTCTCGAACTCCTGACCTCAGGTGATCTGCCTACCTCAGGCTCCTAAAGTGCTGGGATTACAGGTGAGAGACACCATGCCCAGCTTTTTTTTTTTTTTTTTTTTTTAAGTAGAGATAGGGTTTCACCATGTTGGCCAGGCTGGTCTCGAACTCCTGACCTCAAGTGATCTGCTCACCTTGGCCTCCCAAAGTGCTGGGATTACAGGCGTGAGCCACTGTGCCTGGCCCCCTTTTTACTGTTGAATAGTATTTCATAGAATGGATATGTCAGCTTGCTTAACCATTCACCTATTGGGGGATATTTGGTTCTTTCCAGTTTGAGGCTATTACAAATAAATCTGCCATGAACAATCATGTATGAGTTTTTGTGCAGACAGCAGTTTTATTTTCTGGTACAAATGCCCAGAAGCAATTTCTAGGTCATATATTGAGGTGTATGTTTAATTAAAGAAGCTGCCAAACTATTTTCTAGAGTGTCTGTACCATTTTATATTCCCACCAGCAATGTATGAGAGAGTTAGTTTTGTCTGTATCCTCGCCATTATTTGATATTACCACTATGTTTGATTTGAGCTGTTCTAATAGATATGTAGTGATATCTTACGTGGTTTTAATTTGCATTTCCCCAGTGGTTATTGTTGAAGATTTATTCATGTGCTTTAAGTCAACTCATTTTTAAAACCTAAATAAATGTATTTAAAAAGGAAAGTTTGCTTTAGGAGGCCAAGGCAGGTGAATTGCTCGAGCTAAGGAGTTCAAGACCAGCCTGAGCAACATGGTGAAACTCTGTCTCTACAAAAAATAAAAAAACATCCGGGCGTGGTGGCGTGCGTCTATGGTTTCAGCTACTTGGGAAGTGAGGCAGGAGGATTGCTTGAGCCTGGGAGGTTGAAGCTGCCGTGAGCTGTGATTGCACGATTATACTCCAGCCTGGGAGACAGAGCAAAACCCTGCGTTAAATAAATAAATGAATAAAAGGAAATTTGTGATTAGTGGTTCTCAAAGTGTGGTCCCTGGGCCAGCAGCATCAGCATCACCATCACCTAAGAACTTGTTAGAAATGCAGATTCTCAGGCACCACCTCAGACCTCCTGAATCAGAAGCTCTGAGACATGGGTTCAGTGATCTGTGGTTTAACAAGCCCTCCTGATGAGAATCGGTCTCATTTACTACCAATAGAAGGTAATGGTAAAAATAAATGCATCTGCTTATCGCCTAAAATCCTCTTGTGGGCCCCAGGTTTGCACACCACACTTTTGGGCAGGAGCACCACTCACGGAGGCTATGACAAGAATGCTCCTGCCCCTGGGGTTGTGCAGCGACAGCTCACACGGCTCCACGTGGCAGTTCTGAGTTTGGGAAGCGCTGATGTAGTCCTACTACAGCCCTTCCTGCCTTTCACTGGACTGAGAAAATCCAGGCTCTGAGGAGGGCGAGACTTGTCCAAAGTCACCCAGCAACATGGTCAGTCTCCTTTCCCAGGGCCCTCACAGTGCCTGGCCTGTTTAAAGCCTGCCTCTATTCACTGCTGAGTGAAAAATCCAGCTCCAAAACAGAATATGGGGAAGGATACTATCTTGTGCAACTTATGTTTATAGCTGCATATATGTGGGAAAAAAAGTCAGAAAATACTGTTGAAGCAGTTACTTAGGGAGAGAAGGGGTTTGCTGGTCTGTTGTGTTTTTAACTTTTCTATATTTCATAATTTTTATCACAATAATGTTTAGTTACATAATCAAAAGGTATTAAATGTTAAAAATAGACATGAAGCCTGATCCAGCCACGGCCTATCGTTGGCAGACTCAGGAAGCCTTCCAGATAGAGCAGCCCCACACCTGCCCCAGGTCACACCCTGGGCCTGGGCACATGCTAGGTCCTCTGTCTGGACACCCTCACCCCGTGGTGGCCTCCACTTCCATACCCACCAGCACCTCCTGTGGGCGAGGCCCTCCATTGTATCCAGCCCTGGGCACCCCCTAGCCCTGAGGGCACCTCATAGTCTGAGAGTCCACCTGCCTGTCTCTAAAGAGAGGAAAGCTCCTTGGGACATGTGTTCCACTTGACCCATCACCCCTGGCCTGGTACAGAAAGGTGGACAGTGGGTATTTGGTGAATAAATGAATGGATGATTGGAATGAATCCCCAAAATGGCAATTTCCTGAGGCCCTTCTCCAGCTGGCCCAGGTGGAACCAGTTCCACTTTTCACAGGAAAGCCAGGTGTGAGGAGTGGGGCAGGTGTGTGTGAGGGGCCAGGTTCTCGAGGGCTGCATGGACACGGGGCTTTGGCAGGTCTGGGGGCGGCAGTGCTGCTGTGGGAGCCTCAGGGAGGGCTCATCCCTGGAATCCCCCAGGGTATCCTGGTGACCCCAGCTGCTGTGTGGCGTGAGAAGGCCTGGCTGGTGGAGACACACAGGGACTTGTTTGGATTGGCCACCTGGTCCAGTCCAAGGAGCTGCGCCTCTGGCCCCTTGGGGAAAAGCTCACTTTTGATGTGTGACAACAGCTGCAGGCAAGCGGAGGGAGAGGTGTGCTGGGCCTCGGCCTTAGAAGCCAGAAGCCCTACCTTGGTCTAGGTGGGAAAGGGATGCGGTCTTGGTTAACTCTAGGGTCCTGGGTTATGGTCAGAACCCTCCCTTATGGACTCAGTGACTTGGGCTGACCCCGCCCCTCCCTGAGCCTCATCAGTGAAACCTGGACTGGGCCAGGGCTGTCGACACCTCCCAGCTCCAACCTCTGGCTTTCCCCTAAGAGGGCAGGAGATCAGACAGAGGTGACCCGGGCCGGAAGGAGGGGCGTTCACCTGTGGGCCTCTGACTTCTCTGCCCAGGTGTACCTGGAGAGCCTGGTCTATACCCGGTGCTCTGCTACACCCCACGGCCTGGCCACGACCTCCCTGCCTCCAGAGCAGCCCTGGCCCAGGGAAGAAGCTGGTCTCTGCATCGAATGATAGGTAGAAAATGAAAGTGGGGACGATAGCTCTGGAAAGGAGTCAAGGAGGAGGTGCCTTCCCAAGGACGTGGAGGGTTTTTCCAGAATGGAACTTGACTGGTGTGGGCAAACATCAGGAGGTGGGAAGGGTGGCTCCCTCTGTGGGAGCTGGGACAATTTGCCTGGGCCAAATCGTGGTAAGCTGTGGGTAGGGCAGGCAGAGCTGGGGTGCCCAGAGCCTGGGGTCCCTGTCCTTGCAGAGGACTGGAATGCAAAACAAGTGTCCCCTGCCCTCTGGCTGGCGGACATCCTCTACTTCCAAGCCCAGACACACGCCATGTGCCACAAGCCCCTGAGGCTCTTCAGAGGACCAATGTACAGCCACACCCACACTGGGCCAGCCTGCTGGGCCCACCTGCACCCTGGTCAGAGCCCATGACTGAGGGGACTCTCTGGGGACAATGGGGCAGTCTCATGCTGCCCTCTTACAGGTGGATCAGTCCCTGGGATCTGGTGTTGGGCTGGGGTGGACTGAGACTGTTCTTTGCTGGGATGCCTGGTGGACAGCAGGTGGAGCAACTTCTCCTTGGCTTTCCTGGACCCCAGGACACAGCTGAACACTGCACTTTACCCTGGATGCCTTTGGATTCTCAGGGGACCCTGGGAAGGAAGAGGGGCTGCCCCTGCCGGAGGCCAGGGCCCTGGGCCATGCTTGCTCCCCCCAGTCCCTCCAGCAGGCACCTCCTCTCCAGATTGACATCATCTGATTCCTGAAGGCCTGGGATACTGACCAGAGCCCCAACACCCTCACCAAGGTCTGTTCTTATATCAGAGCAACTAGTACGAGTTCGGAGCTGAAGGGGGCGGAGAGAGAACACAGGGCTCTGTAAGAGTTCTCGGCTCCCTGCTGTGGTGGGCCCCGTAGAAGGCCCCCCAGAAATCTGCAGCTGCTGTAAGTCACTGAGAGGAAGCTGCAGCAGACATGTGTTTCCCAGCCTGGTAGATGCAGAGGGGTGTCCGGGCCCCCGAATGGGAGGCCCAAATGTGGCCTTGGATGTGGCAGTGCAGGAATTCTAGCCAGCTCTGGGGCCCTGGGCAAGTCATTTAACCTCTCAGAACCCCATTCCTGGTCACCATGGGGCTCTTGTGTGGATGTAAAGAACCCCCCTGGCCACTTATATCCCATCAGTGGAAGCCTAGCATGGGTGGAGACCCCCAAGACTGAACTCAGTGGTGGGTTCCAGCCTGCCCAGCTCTCTTACGTAGAGCCCAGAGCCAACAGGATGGGCTTCTTGGAGAAGCAGGCACTCCTGTGGGCTGGAGAGCATGAGCAGGGGTCCCTTTGGGGAGGTGGAAGAGGCTGCGGTCAGTGAAGGCTATAATGAGGCAGAGCTTGGGCAAAAAAGGCATGATGATCAGGGGATCTGAGACCCAACAGAGACTGGACTGAGGACACTGTGGCCACCTCCAGGTGCCACTCAGGTAGTAGAAGCTGAGCTAGGGCTGGGCCCCCTTGTCCTGAGTAAGGCCTCAGCAGTCTTGGAAGCTGTACCCAAGGTGGCTTCATGTAAGGGTGCATCTGAGCACTTTTTTTTGAGACGGGGTCTTGCTCTGTCATCCAGGCTGCAATTCAGTGGCATGATCATAGCTCACTGCAGCCTCAAACTCCTGGGCTCAAGCGATCCTCCCACCTCAGCCTCACAAAGTATTGTAATTATAGGCCTGAGCTACGGAGCCTGGTTTAAAATCTTAATAAATATCTCCCCCTGGTCTGCTTCCCTGGCTGACACACATGCTGGCATCTTGTGCCTAGACAGACATGTTTCTGGACTTGGTTCCATTTGTTCTGATGGGCTCTTCTCTCTCAATGACCGCACGTTATAGTATGTGGCCATTCTTACACATTTCTGTATAGAACTGAGGGTTAATATATTAATGTCAAAGTTCTACTGGTTTTTGAGGCTGGGTGGAATGTTTGGGTTAATTTAGGAGCGGGCATCTTGACAATATAGGCTTTTCCTCCAGGAATGGTGATTCTGGGATGCAGGCTTTGCACATTCTGGTTTATTGCTTGGCTCACTGCCACAGAGGGATGGCACTGCTCCACGTGCCATGCCCAAGAGATGTCCCACCTTATCTTTCTAAATCAAGCTGAATGTTCTCAGCGGACAGGATATCCTATCAGTGCTGCGGGGACTCACACCTTCCAAACTGAGATGAAGTGAGGCAGAGACCATGGAGCAGATCCGTGCTGACTGCATTCACTCTTCCTGACCTGCACTGCTGCTGGCCGGGGCTGTGTCTGAGCTGTCAGAGGGCATTGATTTGGGGACGGGGCGGGGGGCGGTGCTGGAGAGATGCCCCTCACCTCCCTCAGCTCCTCCTGTCCACCCAACACTTGGCCACCAAGGCCCCTGACTTCCAGGCCCCAGTCACCACTAATGGGGTGCTGCATGGGAACAAAGTATAGGCCCAGAACCTGGAGTTCGGGGTCACTCCTCCTTCCATTCGAAGCCTCTGCCCCCACCAGGTGATTCCACCCTCATTCCTCCATGGGCCAAATATCCTAAACAAAGGCCTGGACATAGGGTCTTTATCTGAGTACCCAGAAAACACACACGGAAATGCTTTGCATGCCCCCTGTGGCCTGCCAGAGGTAAGAGCCTGCCCGTCAAAATGCACAGTCCAGGTTCTTGCAGGGAGGTGAGGAGGGGAGGAAGAAAAAATCCATCTCATTCTTTCAGCAGGAACCTAAACTTGGGAAAGCCAGACACAGTACATTTCTTAATCCTGATACTTTTATACCTGGTTACAGCTGGGTCACATGCACAACTGTTTCCAACATCGTTCAACAGGCCACATAACATCCTGTAACTTCTTTTTTTAATTTTTATTTTGTAAGGCCAGGGGCAGTGGCTCATGCCTGTAATCTCAACACTTTCGGAGGCTGAGGCAGGAAGACTGATCGAGGCCAGGAGTTTGAGAACAGCCTGGGCAACATAGCAAGACCCCATATGCAACAGAGAAAAAAAATTTTTTTTGAGTACAGTGGCATGATCACAGTTCACCACAGCCTCCAACTCCCGGGCTCAAGCGATACTCCCACCTCAGCAGCTGGGACTCTCAGAGCGCACAACCACATCTGGCTGATGTTTTAATTTTTAGTAGAGATGCGGTCTCACTATGTTGCCCAGGCTGGTCTTGAACTCCTGGCCTCAAGAGATCCTCCCACTGCGACCTCACAATGCACTGGGGTTACAGGCATGAGCCACCATGCAGCCCCTGCAAAATCTAACTGTTCTTCTTTTGGACCTCCTAGCTAGACTGTCATTGGCAAATACTAGTTTATTATCTTCCCATATTTATGTTAATGGATTTCCCATGTTTTATTTGTCTAGACTAGGGTTTCTCAACAACAGCACTGTTGACATTTTGGGCTGGATAATTCTTTGTTATGGAGCTGTTTGTGCCTCGCAGGATGTTTAGCAGCATCCCCAGCCTCTGCCTGCTACATGCCAGTAGCACTCCTCAGTGTGACAGCCAAAATGATTTCAGATATTGTCAAATATCCCCAGGGAGGCAAAATCACCTCCAGTTGAGAATTGCCGACCTAAAAACCTCTGGAACAATGTTAGATCATGGTAATGATAGCACACACTGCTCCTGACCTTAATGGAAATACCTCTAGCATCAAAGTACAGTAGTACCTGTATACTACTGTCTGGGCTGTTATTAGTACCCTGTACTTGTCCATTCTCACTCTGCTAAGAAGAAATACCCAAGACTGGGTAATTTATAAAGAAAAGAGGTTTAAATTGACTCACAGTTCTGCATGGCTGGGGAGGCCTCAGGAAACTTACAATTATGGCAGAAGACACCTCTTCACAGGGCAGCAGGAGAGAGGAGAGCCGAGCAAAGGAGAAAGCCTGTAATAAAACCATCAGATCTCGTGAGAACTCACTCACTATCACGAGAACGGCATGGGAGAAACCGCCCCCATGATTCAATTATCTCCACC
Source organism: Pongo abelii (assembly GCF_028885655.2). Lineage (NCBI taxonomy): Eukaryota > Metazoa > Chordata > Mammalia > Primates > Hominidae > Pongo > Pongo abelii. Next base: position 77,342,085 of record NC_072001.2, on the reverse strand, counting down.
TGGTGCCACCCTTGACACGTGGGGATTATTGCAATTCGAGGTGAGATTTGGATGGGGACACAGAGCCAAACCATATTATATCCTTTATATTAGCATACTGTATCAAAGTATAATTTTCTTTCTATTTTTTTCTTTGGGACAGAGTCTCACTCTGGCTCTGGCTGGAGTGCAGTGGCACGATATCAGCTCATGGCAACCTTGGCTCACTGCAGCCTCAGCCTCCCGGGTTCAAGCAATGCTTGTGCCTCAGCCTCCCAAGTAGCTGGAACTACAGGTGTGTGCCACCATGCCCAGCTAATTTTGATTTTGTTTTTAGTACACATGGGGTTCGACATGTTGGCCAGGCTGGTGTCAAACTCCTGGCCTCAAGTGATCCCGCCACTTCGGCCTCCAGAAGTGCTGGGCTTACAGGCGTGGGCCACTGTACCCAGCCTGAAGTATAATTTTTCACAATGTGAAAAGCTTGACTTTCATACAAATAATGAAGGAATACGTATAAGATATTTTCTTTAATTTACAAGGGAGTCAGCAACACGGTGAAGCTAGTTCAAGGAGCGTTTTGAGATACAGTGTCTGCAGTGCTCCAGGAAGGGCATTCCAAAATGCATTCTGAGATAGAGACAAAATTTGTTAATATCCTAAAGGGAGGCCGGGCATGGTGGCTCAGGCCTGTAATCCCAGCACTTTGGGAGGCTGAGGTGGGCAGATCACCTGAGGTCAGGAGTTCAACACCAGCCTGGCCAACATGGTGAAACGCTGTTTCTACTAAAAATACAAAAGTTAGTCAGGCGCGGCGGTGGGTGCTTGTAGTCCCAGCTACTCAGGAGGCTGAGGCAGGAGAATTGCTTGAACCTGGGAGGTGGAGGCTGTAGTGAGCCGAGATCATGCCACTGCACTCCAGCCTGGACAACAGAGCAAGATTCTGACTCAAAAAAAAAAAAATCCTATTGGGAAATAAAACTGTCATCTTTGGGAGTTATCTTTTCTACTGGACAGAAATCTGTAAGTTAACATATATACATATTCTCACATATATTCATAACATATTCTCTAGTATATTTCCCTACATTAGTGGTTTTCAAACCATGGTCTCAAATTGGAAGCATCAGCATCATCTGGGAACACAGACATACAATGCTCAGGCCCCACCTCAGTCCCATTGAGTTAGAAACTCTGGTGTGGGGCCCAGCAGCCCGTTTCACAAGTCTTGCAGGTGATTAGGATGCACTCTAATGTTTGAGAACCACTCTTCTAAATAGTCAATCTTTAATAGTAAAACAAGTATCTATGAAACAATGCTCCAGTATGACATTAAAAGGGCACAACACCCACCTTTTAACTTTATTTCTGAATTTGAATATTTTGTCTGTCTGATGTTAAATTTGCTGTTTTGTTTTTCAAATACTCTTAAGGCAGGACAGTTTTCATCTGTTCCTAATTTTCTTTTTAAATAAAAAATGGTTTTCCAAATCAATTTTTCTCTTCTTCAACCTACTGACAGGATGAAATAAAAGTTGAACCATTCCTACATCTTTTTTTTTTGAGACGGCGTCTCACCCTGTTGCTCAAGCTGACTGAAATGCAGTGGTGTAATCTTGGCTCACTGCAACCTCGACCTCCCAGGTTCAAGTGATTCTTGTGACTCAGCCTCCCGAGTAGCTGGGATTACAGGCACCCAGCACCATGCTCAGCTAATTTTTATTTATTTATTTATTTATTTATTTATTTATTTATAGTAGAGACAGGTTTTGCCATGTTGGCCACACTGGTCTCCAACTCCTGACCTCAGGTGATCTGCCTGCCTCGGCCTCCCAAAGTGCTAGGATTACAGGCATGAGCCACTGCACCCAGCATTTTTTTTTCTTTTTTTCTTTTTTCCTTTTTTTTTTTTTTTTTGAGATGGTCTCATTCTGTCGCTCAGGCTGGATGGAGTACAGTGGCGCCATCATGGCTCACTGCAGCCTCCACCTTCCATGCTCAAGAGATCCTCCCATCTCAGCCTCTTAGGTAGCTGGGATGACACGTGTGCACCAGCACAAGCAGCTAATTTTTTGTAGAGACTGGGGTCTCCCTATGTTGCCCAAGCTGGTCTAGAACTCCTGGGCTCAAGCAATCCACCGGCCTTGGCCTCCCAAAGTGCTATGATTACATGTCTCATGTTGCTTTCAACAGGATAGTGCTTATGATCTGCAAAAGAACTCTTCAGAAATGAGTTCAACTTTACCATGAATTGAGACACTTCCTATTTCTATTCTATAGAGCAGTTTGTCATGAGCTCTGTCTTTTGAAAACTTGAAAGCCTGCAAGAATAAAACCAGCTGCACCTGGTGCATGGGATAGGCATGGAATTGAGGAGAGAGCTCAAACTATGATCAGCCCTCTGTATCCTCGGGTTCTGGATCTTTGGATTTAACCAACTGTGCATCAAAAATATTTGGAAAAAGTAAAACAAGAAAAAACACAAAAATTTAAAAATACTTTATATCAGCTATTTACAAAGCATTTATGTTGTATTAGGTATTATAGCAATCTAGAGATGATTTAAAGTAGTATACGGAAGGATGTGCATAGGTTATATGCAAATACTATGCCATATTATATCAGGAACTTTAGCATCTGTGAATTTTGGTATCTCTGGGGTCCTGGAACCAATATCTTGAGGTTACTAAGGGACGACTGTATTCAATTTCTTCTTTGGTTATTAGTTTATTCTTTAATGTATTTTTGTTGTTGTTTTGTCTTTTTATTTTTGCCTCTTCAAGTCAACATCGGAAACTTAGTTGTTCTAGACTACCCATTAGCTCAAAGCTACCAGTAATCAGACTACCACTGCAATCTAAGCAACTGATTTTTTTCCCCATCAGATTGGCAAAAATTAAGATAAGCATCTATTGATGTTGAAGCTGTAGGGAGTTTTCCTGAGCATGTTAATTATGACAGCCCTTTTTGCTAGGCTAGACGATTCATCAAAATGAAATAAAATACCCATGCACTTGAAGAAGTTACCTGGTTATTTCCTTATCTGGGTGCTGGTTATGTGAGGTCTACAGTTGATGAAAACTTATTAAGCTTTATATTTCTAATAGGTACAATTTTCTGTATATGCAGTATATTTGAAAAGTTTTTAAAATGTCTTTTGCCACAGCCCACAGCTGTGTATAATGCTATTCGCTTAACAGTGGAAAACATAGCAATGACCTGAATCTCCCTGGCTCCCGGGATCCTACCCTCGTAAGTTAATGAAAATAAAAGTAAATGAAATAACTTCCGCTGTCTTTCGTAATGCCTTAAATCGGTCCTCAGTTAAACTTGCGGTTGGCGCTTGTTTTTTTCCAGGGAAGGATTCTGGGAGAGGAAGGAGGAGACGCCAGCATTTAGACGCCAGCATTTCGCCCCCGGCACCTCCAGCGGGCAGCGGTCCGCTCCCAGCCTCACTCGAGCAGGTCCCGCCCCGCAAGGGGCGGTTAGTCCAAGTCACGTGATCGGCGACTCAGCTGACCGGGCGGGACCGGAAAAAGAAATTCCCGGGCCCTGGTTTCCTCGCGCGATGATAAGGAACCAGGGGTGAAGCGGGCATGAGCTGCTTGAGCGGGAATGAGGGGACGCCAGTGGCTCCGGAAATGGGGGGAGGTTGTCTGCACTGGCCGCTCCGCAAACACAGCGTGTGCAGGAATGAGGGCAGCAGGTCTGGTAGAGAAAAGTCCACCGCCATCCCACTCCTGAGTGGGGCGGGTAAGACAGCGCAGGCCTGCTGGCTGAGTCCCCATGCTTCCCTGGCGGAAGGAAGGGCCCCTGACTCCCGGGGCAGGAACTAGGGCTTGTCTGGAGCTGGGAGTCCTTTCAGGTCTTCCCTAGCTCCAAGAGGACCTCCCAAGGACACCCTCTTCCCCAGCTCTACCGTGGGACTTGGACAAGAACTTGCTTAGAATCAAGCTCACTCTTACACACTGTTAGGAAGCCACTCTGCTCTTTACAGATCCAGAAAGTAGTAGTTTTGGGGCTGAGACTTATCCATCCATCCGTACGTTCAAAGTGCCTAGTCTATACCATGAAGTGTGCTAGGCACTGGGTGGACTTGAGCTGCCGAGGGAAGGGGAAATCAGAGGCTTGAATTGGCAGTCATAGTTAAGGCTCCAGGGGCAGAGACCTAACTGCGCCTTGTGTGTAGTGCTAAGGGTGCTTCCTGAGGATGCCATCAACCTTAAAGGCGATCAACCTTAAAAAACTTCAGCAGGAGTTGGCTGGCTGAAGTACAGTTTGTGTACCAGGGGTTGGGAGGCAAGGGTGGGAGGCGTGTGTCTTCAGACAGGGAACAGCATGTGCAGAGACTTCAGGTGAGAGAGAGCATGGCTCCCCAGGAATGAATGCATTTCCCATAGCTGGGAGAGTATCATCTGGAGGTTAGGGAAGGATGAGGCTGGACAAGACCAAATCTTCCTGACTCTTGGATCACCACGATCAAGATAACGAACATATCCATCGGCCCCCAAAATTTCCTCGTGTTAGGGGCTATTTTAGGAAGTAGGATCAAGAAGGGCCGGCCTGCCAAGGTGCAGTTGCTCACACCTGTAATCCCAGCACTTTGAGAGGCCAAAGTGTGCAGCTGTCCTGAGGTCAGGAGTTCGAGATCAGCATGGCCAACATGGTGAAACCCTGTCTGTACTAAAAATACAAAAAAGCTGGGTGTGGTGACGCATGCCTGTAGTCCCAGCTACTTGGGAGGCTGAGGCAGGAGAATCGCTTGAACCCGGGAGGTGGAGGTTGCAGTGAGCCAAGATTGCGTCATTGCACTCCAGCCCGGGCAACAGAGCGAGACTCCGTCTTTAAAAAAAAAAAAAAAGGGCTGGTCTGATGAGGTGTCACTTGAGCAGAGAGTGGAATGAAATAAAGGACAGCAAGCCACATAGAGAGTGCAGTGGGAGCAAGGCTGGTGTCCCTGAGCAGCAGCAGGGAAGCTGGAGTGGCTGGAGTTGTGTGGGTATGGGGAAGAAGGGAGAGAGTTCACTCGTCTCTGTGAGGCCCAGGACTTTGTTTTATCCCCTGCTGTACCCCCAGCACTTAGAGTGGGAGCTAGCACAGAGAAGGCACTCAATTGATGTTTGCTGAGCAGATGAATGCCTGGAGTAGACCTCAGAGCAGGGTTTGGTGGCAGGGTGGGTCAGGTAGAGTTTACTCAACAGCCTGGTGATAGGGGAGAACAGGTGGCCAGAGGGTATCCATCTATGTCGGGGACCAGGGGTCCCTGCTGGGCAGCAATGTGGGAGACACACGGATCCTGGCCATACCTCAGCCTTCCTTCCAGCCTGATTACCTGCCTCCCTCCCTTGCAGAGGTTCCGGTTCTGTGGTGATCTGGACTGTCCCGACTGGGTGCTGGCAGAGATCAGCACGCTGGCCAAAATGGTCGAGTGCACAGGGTCTACACTGGGTGGAGGAGGGGTGCTGGGTCTGGAAATTGTGGGTGTAGAGGATGGTGAGGTTTCTCTGGGGCTAGGGCCTCAGTGCTCTCAGCCTGTGCTACCATACTTTGTGACCTTGATCAGTGGCTGGCTTGCTCTGAGCCAGTCCCCAGGAAGAAGGGGTGAGGTTTGCCAGCCTGGCTGGTGTAAGGACTTCCCTCGAAGTCCTCTGTGAAGTTGCGGCTGCTCTGCAGCCAGGTACTAAAGTAGCTGCTGGGACAGAGGATTGATGTGACTACAAGACCCAGCACCCCATTGTCCCATGACCTTATGACTCCCAGTGCCCTGAAACTCTGCACTAGGCCCAGGGAGACGGGTGACCCAACCTTGCAACCTCTCTGGGCACCTCCCTTCCTTCTTTCCAGCCTGTCTGTTCCTTATTGCAGGATCCAGGCTAGGGGTGAGGGGCTTGTGAGCAGGGGCCTGGCACCCCCTGAAGGTCTCCTTTCCCCATAGTATAAGATGATCCTGAAACTCATGGCTGATGCCAAGTTTGATGAGCACCCTGCTGAGTTCACAGGCCCCAGGCAACCCTGGGACCTCGGCCTGGTGCCTGGTACAGACCCCCTCCCACCCCCCCCACATCCCAGCAGCATCCTTAACCTGCCTTCCTTAGTGGAGGAGCATGAGGGAAAGAAAGACATTGACAGTCCCACCTTCCTGTCCTCTGCCAGCTCCTGGTGGAGCAGTAGCAGTGCCTGTGGCTCCAGGAGGCCTGGGGACTTTGAGCTGAAGTTAATAGGGCAACAGGGAGGTGGCTGGGCCCACAGTGACACCCCCTGTCCCACACACGGGTCCCTCAGAGTCAGGCGATGTGAAGGCCACAGTGGCAGTGCTGAGTTTCATCCTCTCCAGTGCGTCCAAGCGCAGTGTCGATGGCGAATCCTTGTCCAGTGAACTGCAGCAGCTGGGGCTGCCCAAAGGTATGGGTTGTGGGTGGGCAGCTGGGCAGCCTGTGGGCCAAGGGCTGCTAGAGAAGGGGACAGGCCCTGTGACCCTGAGGTGTACCCTGCCCTATCTGGGCCAGAAACCCAAGCCCAGCCCCCACCTGCTACCTCCAGAGCTACTCCATTCTACCCCCAGAGCACGCGGCCAGCCTATGCCGCTGTTATGAGGAGAAGCAAAGCCCCTTGCAGAAGTACTTGCAGGTCTGCAGCCTACACAGTAAGTATGAGGCCAGCCAGGGTCTGGGCTCAGTCTAGAAGGTGCACGCAGCACACAAAGTGCACGGAGAGTCCAGAGAGACGACTTAACCACAGTCACATACCAAGCAGCCACAGAGCTGGGACCTGGCCCTGGGTCTCCTGACTCCACAGGCTCTGTGATATGTCTGTACAGGATCAGACCTTGCCCTTTCCTCCTGGCTGACCCTTCCTTAGTCCCCCATGCCCCATGTGTGAGCACCCAGCTCACTCTCGTTCCTCCCTCTCCAAAGCGTGGTCCTTGGCTGCACGAGTGGCAGAAGGGGCAGCAGAGACTGTGTTCCCCTCAGCTGCACCTAAGTCCTCTGTGTGGTCTAGCTGTGTGTCCTGGGGGAGGCTCTTGGCCACCATTTCCCCCTCTGTGAACAAGACTGATACCTGTGGCATGGAGGGTGGGAGGCCGGTGTGAGCGCCAAGCACTTGGAGCAGGGCTCTGAGTGAGCATGGACGCGGGAGCAGGGGTGTTCCTCGACTTTATGCACCTTGGGGATGAGAGTGGGGCTCCCTGCGTGGGTTGACAAGGCATTGCTTTCCCCGACCCCACCTCTGTCCCAGCCCTGCAAGTCCAGTCCTTGGGGGTCTAGGAGGGAAGAAGCCCCTGGCTGTGTGACCTTGGGCTGGTGCCTGGCCCTCTCTGGCTCTGAGTTTCTGGGAAAGTCAGCACCCAAGGCATGCCCTCCAGGTTAGCACCTTGACAAGAAGGGCAGGGACACTGGGATCAGGCCCGCCCCCGGGCCCCAAATCCCGCGGCCCCAGCTGGAGGATGAGGAGATGCTGGGCTTGGGTGGAGGACTCACCTCAGCTTGGCTAAAAGGCTCAAGGCATCAAAGGCTCAGCCTGCCCCTCAGGAAGGAGCCCGGGCCCAGCCAGACACTCAAAAGGACAAGGGCAACTATGATGAGCAGGAGGCCCAGGATAAGGAGAGCCACAGCATAGCTGGAGATGAAGGCGTCCAGCGGGCTGGAGACTTTGGGGCTAGGAGTGCCTAGAGCAGAGCAAGAAGGCTATGACCAGGCGGGCCCTTGCCTCCCAGACTTCTAAGAAGGCAGAATCTGTGCCCAGTAGGTGCTGCGGGACCAGAGAGCTGGGGCTGGGAGCACCTTGGAGGGCTCCATGAGCAGGGGAGGCAGACTTCCGATCAGGGCATGTGGAGGTGGCAGATGGACAGAGGGAGGGGGCCTGCAGAGGGAGGGAGGTACTGACCGAGGTCTAGGATGACCGTATCCACCAACAGGCCTTCTGCCTCCCCTAGGGTGTGCAGACACTGGTGCACACAGTCCCATGTGAGGGCCCGGGTGGTGCCACCCTGAAGGTGGCACCCATTCTGGCGGTCAGTGGGTCTGGCCTGGTGGGAGAATCATCACAGACTTCAGGGGGCTGTGCAGCCTTGCGGGACTAGGGGAGGTCATCTCTTCTAGCCTTCTGCTCTCAATCCCAGAATGCTGGTCTGAGCCCTGGGTCACCCAGGGCCACCCTGGACCCACCGGAATTCCCCCACCACCACTTGATCAAAGTTCTGCAGAGGTCTGAGGACGAGGGTCAGCTGGGTTCAGGAGAGGATGAAGAGGGTCACAGCTCTACCAGAGTCTTGTCCAGTCATCCCCCATCTTCCCGAGGCCTCTTTCCCGACCCCCGACTTCATCCCGCCACTTCACCCATCTCGTCAGCTGCCCCTGAAGTGCCCAGAACTCAGGGCTGGTTTTGTCCTCCAAGGCCTTGGTGTATAGAGATGAATGATTTTGCATTGCGATCTGTCATCTGCAAGGTACAGAGTTTTAAAACAGCTAGAAGGCAATGAAGGGCTAGAATCATTAGTCAGAAGGGTGTGCTCTAATCAAAACAATGCAGTCTTCCATTGGAGACATCCAATAATGTTTTTTTCTTATTCCAAATTTTCTTACAGTGGTCTGTCTCTCTGAGCTGTGGGGCAGAGGAAGAGGGACTTAAGAAGTATTGGAGATGTCAGGGCAGGCTTCCTCGAGGAAGAGAAGACAAGGAAGGAGAGGAGAGGGACTAGCAGAGATCACTAGTTGTCCCCAAGTAATCCTCTTGTTTATTAAAATAATTAATTGGGAGCGTGACTGAGGTGGCTATAGTACTCTGAATTCTTTCTTTTATTATAAAAAAAAAATTGAAACAGGGTCTCGCTCTGTTGCCCAGGCTGGTCTTGAACTCCTGGCCTCAAGTGATCCTCCTGCCTCAGCTTTCCAAAATGCTAGGATTACAGGTATGAGCCACCATGCCTGGCCATACCCTAGGTTCTTTTGTAAGCAAACTGAAACCCCACTCATCATGAACAGCCATATCCTAGGAAACAAAATTTTACAAAATCAGAAACTGCCAACTAACCTCTATCTAGGGACTTCACCAATCAGAAACCACCAAGTAACCTCTAACTAGGGACTTCACCAACCAGAAACTACCAACTAACCTCTCACTAGGGACTTCACCAATCAGAAAACACCAACTGTCCTCTAGGGATTTTACCAATCATAAACCACCAACTAACCTCTAACTAGGGACTTCACCAATCAGAAATCACCTGCTAATCACTAACTAGGGACTTCACCAATCAGAAACCACCAACTGACTTCTAAGGACATTAAGGCCACTGCTCCGCTTTAACCAATCAAATGTTTTCTTTGCCTTGCTTTTGTGTGCACCTTATACAAGCTTTCCCCTTGAGCTCCAAACCACTCGCTGTCTGGCACTGCCTGATTCTTGAATCACTGTCTGCTCAAACTCCTAAAATTCTAAGTGCTTAGATTTATCTTTCTTTCTTTCTTTCTTTTTTTTTTTTTTTTTTTTTTTGAGACGGAATTTCGCTCTTGTCCCCCAGGCTGGAGTGCAATGGCACGATCTTGGCTCACTGCAACCTCCGCCTCCCGGATTCAAGTGATTCTCCTGTCTCAGCCTCCCAAGTAGCTGAGATTACATGCATGTGCCACCATGCCCAGCTAATTTTTATATTTTCAGTAGAGGCGGGGTTTCTCCATGTTGGCCAGGCTGGTCTCGAACTCCTGACCTCAAAGCGATCTGCCTGCCTCAGCCTCCCAAAGTTCTGGGATTATAGGCATGAGCCACCGCGCCTGGCCAGGTTTATCTTTTAACACATCCTAAATTAGTAACAGTGTTCCTGCTTTTTAACTGCGCACATGGTGCTCCAGAATAAAGACTATATTCCCCAGCCTCCCTTGTAGGTGGGTGTGCCTGTGTGATGCAGTTCTGGCCAATAGGATAAAGTGTCATGAGGCTGTAAGTGCACTAGACATCCTTGTTAAGTCACCTTACCAATTGTGAACTGCCACCTTCAGACTTGTGTTGGTGTGAGACAGAAATAAACTTCTCTCATTTGAGCCACTATTATTTGGGGCTTTCTGTTCTTCCCTGTCCTCGCCTGATTTATACATCCATGCAGGGCAGAAGTCATGCCTGACGCACATCCCTGCCCCACCTTGGCAGCACCCAACTCAGCCGACACAAGTAGGACTCAGTCAGTGGAGGCGGAGGGCAGTCAGTGGGCAGGCATTCCCTTCCAGTCAGCCTACCCTTCCAAGCCTTTTTGGCCTTTCATAATTTTCTTTTCTTTACCTTTCTCCGTGTCTGGAGTGAACACCCTTCACTCTAGATGAGGGGACCCCTCATTCTTCCCAGGCTCATTCCTACCTCCATGCTTTTGCTTCTGACTCAAGGAGCAGACAGTATGAATAGACTTAACCAAGGAAAAAAATGGGAAAACTGTGCAATTTTTACCTTTAATAAAAACTGGCTACAAAAAACCCCCCAAAATCTGTTTGAAGGCATCAAAGAGTTAACACAATAGTGAAGAATGTCTAGACTAAGACACAGGAAGAGACAGCAATCCAGACAGGTAACTCAGCACTCGGAGCTACTTTTCACATGTGGATGTTTCCCACCTCTAAAAAGGTGGCTGAGAAGCTGGGCAGTACACGTTGAACAGCCTCTAGGTGCAACGGGGACAAAAGTTCGAGTCCAGGGACTGCCAAAGCCTGGGGCAGGGTATTGTGTGTAGCTCTCATAAACCCACAGACCATAAGGTGGGGACAATCAAAGGCTGTACCTTGAGAGTTAGGGTATTCTGAAAGTAAACTAAACCTCACAGAGACTGCAGTCCAGCTTTGAGTCTCAATTCCCCCAATTTTTTATGTTTATTTTATTATTATTATTTTTGAGACAGTCTCACTCTATTGCCCAGGCTGGAGTGTAGTGACACAATCTCAGCTCACTGCAACCTTCACCTCCCAAGTTCAAGTGATTCTCTTGCCTCAGCCTCCCAAGTAGCTGGGATTACAGGCACCTTTCACCATGCCCATCTAATTTTTTTGTATTTTTAGTAGAGATGAGGTTTCACCATATTGGCCAGGCTGGTCTCGAACTCCTGACCTCAGGTGATCCACCTGCCTTGGCCTCTCAAAGTGCTGAGATTACAGGTGTGAGCCACCGCACCTGGCCTCAATCCCCAAAATTGAATTTAAAATTTTTGGATTGCTAGTGCATTCAGGTATGTGGAATGGGAAAACAGAATTGTCTCTGGAGGAAGACAACATTATTGTAATCCTCAAAACATTACAAACTGATTTTAAAAAAATGTTTGGCACACAACTAAGGTAGCTAGACTCAGTAGGACACAACACAACATGAACCAAGAACTATCAGAAAGAAGCAACGATAGAAACATACTCGGAGATTCCAGATATTGGAATCAGACACAGGCTACAAAATAACTATACTTAATATGTTCAAGGAAGTAAAATATAAGATGCAAGAGTTTAGAAAACTACAAAAAAAAATAGCACCACAGGTATTTAAAAAGTAAATTCTAAATTGAAAAGTACAATAGCATTAACTTGGGGCGCAGTGGCTCATGCCTATAATCCCAATACTTTGGGAGGCCGAGGCAGGGGTACTGCTTGAGGCCCAGGAATTTGAGACCAGCCTGGGCAACATAGCGAGACCCATCTCTACAAAAGTCAAAGACTTAGTCAGGTGTGGTGGTCTGTGCCTATAGGTCTGGCTACTCAGGAGGGTGAGGCGGGAGGATCACCTAAGCCCAGAAGTTTGAGGTTACATTGAGCTATGATCGCACCACTACACTCCATCCTGGGTGGTAGAAGAAGACTCTCTCTTAGAAAAAGAAAGAAAGACAAAATACAATAACTAAAATTAATAATTCCATTCATGGTTTCCAGAGCCAATTAGACACAGTTGAGAGAGAATTAGTGAACTGGAAGATATTAAAAACAATGGCTGGCCAGGCACGGTGGCTCATGCCTGTAATCCCAGCACTTTGGGAGACAGAGGCAGGCAGATCACCTGAGGTCAGGAGTTCAAGACCAGCCTGGCCAACATGGTGAAACCCCATCTCTACTAAAAATACAAAAATTAGCCAGGAGTGGTGGCAGTAGCCTGTACTCACAGCTACTCAGGAGGCTGAGGCAGGAGAATCGCTCAAACCCAGGAGGTGGAGGTTGCAGTGAGCCGAGATTGTGCCACTGCACTCCAGCCTGGGCGACAGTGAAACTCCATCTCAATAAAATAAAATAAAATAAAATAAAATAAAATAAAATGGCAAAAACTGCAATTACTTTTTCACCAACCTAGTAATTCAGAAGAAAATATTCAGAATGAAACATGAAGAGACAAAAAAAAGAAAATAAAACACACAGAAGAGAAAGTAAGTGATACAGAGGATACACTAGGGATCCTCTATAGGTATATTTTCATAATTTAAAAATATTCTGTCATTTTTAAAAAAAATAGTGCTACGATTACAGGCGTGAGCCATCATACCTGGCCCAAATATCTTTATTTTGTCTTTTTATCTGACAATATTTTCGCTAAGAATGGAACTTGAGGCTGGCAGTTATTTTCTTTGGGTACAGTGAAGGTATCATTCCACGGTCTTCTGGTTCCTGAGGTTTCTGTTGAGAAATTGACTGTCAGCCTAATTATTGCTCGTTTGAAGGCAACCTGAATTTTTTCTCAGATACTTCTGGGGTGGGGGGTGAGGGACAAAAAAGGGATCATACACTCCCAGAGTGCTGGATTACAGGGTCTCACTTTGCCACCCAGGCTGGAATGTAGTGGTGCGATCTTGGCTCACTGCAGCCTGGACTTCCTGGGCTCAAGCAATGCTTCCACCTTAGCCCTTCAAATAGCTGGGACTACAGGTGCACACCACCACATATTTGACTAGGCCAAATATACCTTTAATCAGCATCCCAGAAAAAAAGGAAAGAGAGGCCAGGCACAGTGGTTCACACAATCCCAGCACTTTGGGAGGCCAAAGCAGGCAGATTGCCTGAGCCCAAGAGTTCAATACTAGCCTGGGCAACATGGTGTAACCCCGACTCTACAAAAAATACAAAAATTAGCCAGGTGTGGTAGTGCATGCCTGTGGTTCCAGCTACTAGAGAGGCTGATCTGGGAGCATCTCTTGGGCCTGGGAGCTCTAGGCTGCAGTGAGCACTCCAGCCTGGGCAACAGAGCAAGACCCTGTCTCAAAATAAATAAATAAATAAAATAAAGGAATGGAAAGAGATAATGAGGCAGAAGCAATATTTTTTAAAAATAATGACAGAGAATACTTTTTAAATTATGAAAAACAATAGTTCACAGATTTAAGAAGCCTCATGAACCCCAAGCAGGACAAATAAAAATAATAGTACAACTAGACACATTATGGTAAAATTGCAGAAAACCAAAGGCAAAAACTTTTTTTAATCTTAAAAGTATCTGAGCCAGGCATGGTGGCTCATGCCTGTAATGCCAGCACTTTGAGAGGCTGAGGTGGGTGGTTTGCTTGAGCTCAGGAGTTAAAGGCTGGCCTAGGCAACATGGTGAAACCCTGTCTCTACAAAAAATACAAAAAATTAGTCAGGTATGGTGGTGTATGCCTGGAGTCCCAGCTACTTGAAATGCTGAGGTCGAAGGATTGCTTCAGCCCAGGAGGTCTGGGCTGCAGTGAGCTGAGATTGCACCACTGCACTTCAGCCTGGATGACAGAGTGAGACCCTGTAATCCAGCACTTTGGGAGTGTATGACCCCTTTTTTTGGTCTCCTACCAAAAAAAAGTATCTGAGAAAAAATTCAGATTGCCTTCAAAGGAGCAACAATTAGGCTGATAGTCAACAGAAACCTCAGGAACCAGAAGACCATGCAATGACACCTTCCTTCACTGTACCAAAAGAAAATAACTGCCAGCCTCAAGTTCCATTCTTACTGAAAATATCTGTTAGATAAGAGGACAAAATAAAGATATTTGGGCTAGGTGTGGTGGCTCATGCCTGTAATCCCAGCACTTTGGGAGGCTGAGGTGGGTGAATCACCTGATGTCAGGAGTTCGAGACCGGCCTGACCAATATGGTGAAACCCTATCTCTACTAAAAATACAAAAATTAGCCAGCCATGGTGGCATGTGGTTGTAGTCCCAGCTACTCAGGAGGCTGAGGCAGGGGAATCACTTGAACCTGGGAGGTGGATGTTGCAGTGAGCTGAGATCATGCCACTGTACTCCAGCCTGGGTGACAGAGCGAGACTCCATCTCAAAAATGATAATAAAAATAAAATAAAAATGTTTAAAAAATTTAAAAAGTAGCCCTAGAGAGTGGACTTTTAGGACAGGATTCTGGAACTCACTAATCAGGTGGCAACAGGATCCATTGCTGCTGGCAAGTAGGGTAGTGATGTGCTGGTGTGCTATAGCAATACCATCACTAGGAAACTCACCTACTGTGGATTGGGATATGGTGCAGGTGGAAGGGCAGGCATTGCTGATGCAGTAGCACTAGAACGAAGTTCTCCAAATCTGGTTCCTGGATCATCAGCAGCAGCACTGCTGCATGCTTGAGACCTGGTGTTGGAGACCTGCCTGGGCAACATAGGTAGACCCTGTCCACAAAATATTTAAAAATTAGCTAGGTGTGGTGGCACATGCCTGTGGTTCCAGCTACTCAGGAGGCTGAGGTGGGAGGATTGCTTGAGCCCAGGAGGTTGAGGCTGCAGCAAGCCATGATCACGCCACTACACTCCAGCCGGGGTAACAGAGCAAGACCTCATGTCAAAAAAAAAAAAAAGAAGAAGACAAAGAAAGGGCTGGGCACAGTGGCTCACACCTGTAACCCAACAATTTGGGAGGCCAGGGTGGGTGGATCTCTTGAGTTCAGGAGTTTGAGACCAGACTGAGCAACATGGCAAAACCCCATCTTTATCAAAAATACAAAAAGTTAGGCAGGCATGGTGTTGTGCACCTGTGGTCCCAGCTATTCAAGAGGCTGAGGTGGGAGGATTGCTTGAGCCTGGGAGGTGGAGGTTGCAGTCAGTTGAGAACATGCCACTGCACTCCAGCCTGGGTGACAGAGTGAGATTCCATCTCAAAATAAAGAAAAGAAAAGAAATGAAACTAAATGAAATGAAATGAAAAGAAAAGAAAAGGGATCCTGATATCTGATATGGAGAAACTTAAGTGGATACATCTGAGAACTTTGAACCTCCAGTTTCCACTAAATGCTCTGGTCTAAAAGAAGTAGCCTCCTTTCCTTGCTAAGAGAAGGGCAGCTGCCCCTTGCCCGGAGACTGGGCAAAGAGCCTCCAACAAGGCCTTACAGCAGGATGAGGTGTGTCATCATTGCTGCCCAACATTGACACCAGGCCATGGTCATTCCTCATCATGGCCCAAGGTCACAAGCACAGTCTGCTCTGGGAGAATGATTTTTTTTTTTTGCCAAAAATGTTGCAGGAGCTGCGGAGTGTGTACTGGCAGAATCGGGAGAGGAGGTGAAGGAGTGGACATAAGGGTGTTACATCAGGAGGAGACTAAAGGCTGTATACACAAGAATACACTAACATGGGAGCATTCTCAGAATTTAATGGCTTGGCAAGGACACCTGGGGCTCCAACACACTGCTGGAGTGGCTCCTTGAAATGTGGATGGAACAGTTGCTGCAGTGACTTAGGTGGAGATTATAGAACTGCATTCGCAAAGCATCAAAGAAGCCGGAAAGTACAGGGAGGTAGGAATGTTGGAATGGTTCGTTATATGCCAGCAGATTCAGAATCCAAGGGCTTGACTATGTGCCCTTGGAGGGTTCACAGGAACTCCCCTCTCTAGGCAAACAAGGAAGGCACCTGAATCTTTGAGAGACTCAGTGGCACTATCCTTGGTAGGCCAGGATTGACAAGAGGAGATGCTGCCATGAGACCAGGCTTTGTGGTGTCAGTGGGAATGGTGGAAGGTGAGAACAGCGGATGCCAGGTGGTGGCACTTCACCATCATCAACAAGGTGGATGTAATTAACTTAATTGGTAGGAAGGCTAGAGTGATAGCCAGGATGCCTTGACCTCCAGGGAGCTGTTGTGTTAGCTAAAAACTGATGGCATTCATGCATACTGCTGCACTCCAGCCTGGGCAACACAGTGAGACACTGTCTCAAAAACAAAACAAAACAAAAAAAGTGTTGCTATAATGGCACCAATTGTATATGCAGTTCCTGAAATTCTGACTTCCACTAATATTATTTGTGTAATTAAAAAAAACTCCATACTTAAAAGCAACACACCAATAGAGGCAAGCAAACCATGTTTTGCACAAAACAACTATCAATGGTGATGGCATGTGGATCTCCATTTTCAGAACCCTGAGATTCTCAGTACCCTAAGGGCATTCTGCAGACAAGGTAACTATCAGAATCACATGGAGAAGACCAGAGCCTGGAAGGAAACCTGAGAATTTTTTACTTCAACCTTCTTCATTTACACAGAGACAAAACTGAAATTCAGAGAGTTCTGGTTTCTTGAGGCACACCACTAGTCAATAAACACACAGAGCCAGAAGCTAGATCTAGCTCAGTGTTCTTTTCTTTTAAAGGTTTAAAAATTGCTCTCTGCTAGTAAAGCTTACAACCTGACAATAACATAATATATACACACAAATACAGTTATTTCCAAAATAGATCTCGGGGTTGTGGGGGCAGACCCTGCATTTTCACAATTTATAATTTAAGAATTGCAAAATCTGTCTCCAGATCATAACAGGATGTCATTAACCAGTCGCCATAGTGGGTTGGACGTCTAGGTTGTTTCCAACTATTTGCTTTTATAATTATCCATTATAATGGTGAAAAATTGGAAACAACCTAAATGTCCAACAATACAGGCATTAATTCTCTAAAAAGTGAATATCAAATAGCCATAAAAAAGACATTAAAGACCCAGAAGTGTTGCTAATTGAGCAAAAATACATTAAAGACCATTTCAGTTCAGATGCAGTGGCTCACACCTGTAATCCCAGCACTTTGGGAGGCTAAGGCGGGCAGATCACTTGAGGTCAGGAGTTTGAGACAAGCCTGGCCAACATGGCGAAACCACATTGTAAGGTACGTGGATGTGCTTTGGTCAAGGAATAGGCTGAGGTGGATATCCAGGCCTGCGTGACTCGGGAGTTTGGCGTGCAAACACACGCCTCCATTTGTAATATAACCTGTTTGTGTAAGTTCATACTTGGCTTTATGCCACTATTGTCTGTAAAATGTGTAACTGCCCTGTTGACGTTGTGCATAAGAGACATGGCTCTTGGGGGCTTGGCTGGTCTGGGCTCAACATGGCTCAACATGGGGGGCGCACTGGCACCCAGAGAAAGAGAGAGCGCGCCAAAGCTGTCCATCTTGCGGACGGATGGGAGGGAGCCAGGACACAGCTGGGCTTGCTCATGCCCAGAGAAAGAGTTAAGCTGCTGACCCTGAAGGTGAGGAAGAGCCGGCTGCGCAGCTGTGTGTGGGGGCAGCTGGCTCAAGCCGCCAAGACAGGGTGAACGGTAAGCTGCTAAGCAGAGGGCTAGTGTAAGAAAGCTGTTAATGAGAGCTGCTGCTGAATAAAACTATCTTTCACCTGCCTACGGCCCCATTGAGTGTTCTTTCCGCTCACCCACCCACTTTCCTCAGACTTCAGCATGGGCTGGACCTGGACCCCGGGATCTGACACACATCTCTACCAAAAATACAAAAATTAGCTGGTGTGGTGTCACATGCCTGTAATTCCAGCTCCTAGGGTGGCTGAGGCACGATGATCGCTTGAACCCAGAAGGCAGAGGTTG
This sequence comes from Pongo abelii, assembly GCF_028885655.2. Classification (NCBI taxonomy): domain Eukaryota; kingdom Metazoa; phylum Chordata; class Mammalia; order Primates; family Hominidae; genus Pongo; species Pongo abelii. The sequence goes on along the minus strand of NC_072001.2, from coordinate 77,324,315 downwards.
CAGTGAGTCAAGATCGCACCACTGCACTCCAGCCTGTGCAACAAAGCATGACCCTGTCTGAAAAATTGAAAAAGTTAAAGACTGTTTGTACAGTATAAACTCTTTCAAAATATATACTCAAGCATAGAAAAGTCTAGAAATGTCATCAATGGTGATTTCAGGAAAGAATTCTAAGGTGACTTTTTTGGTTATCTGCATTTTTTTTATTTTTTTGACATAGGGTCAACTCTGTCACCCAGACTGGAGTGCAGTGACGTGATCAGAGCTAACTAACTGCAGTCTCGACCTCCCAGGCTTAAGCGATCCTCCCACCTCAGTCTCCTGAGTAGCTGGGACTACAGGCGCACGCTACCACACCTGGCTAATTTTTGTGTTATTGTATTTTTTGCAAAGATGGAGTTTTGCCATGTTGCCCAAGCTGGTCTTACGTGATCCGCCCACCTCAGCCTCCCAGTGTGCTGGGATTACAAGTGTGAGCCATGTATGCTGGGCCTATGTCTTCTTTTCTATAATGATCATGACCATGGATTTCATGTACCAACATTTTTCTAACAGTAATATTTACAAAGCATACTACGAAAAATGTTCAGAGAAAAAGAATACAAAATTGTAACAATCATATATAACTAGTTTTTTTTTTAAAGGCAAGAAAGAAAGTAGATTGTCCAGGAAGATAGTTACTTCCACTTTGTATTTCTCTGGTGAACTCATTAAAAGTTCCAGGAGTAGAATCATGGGTCAAAGTACCCCGGCTTTAACTTCCGGTTCAGAGACTCCTAACAACTGACATTGTCACCAGCAAGGTCTTCGACTATCTGAGCAACTCTCACCTCAAAGCAATTCTCATCTGACATTAGCTGCTCAGCTTTCTGCTGATACATTGACTCCAGGAGGCTCCTTGAGTTCTGTGTGTTCAGCTGGCCTCCGGTGGACCCATTATTATTTTCTGCCAGGTAAAGGTCAGTCACCTGCACACAGATCTCATCACTCACGATATGCTGCAGCTGGAATCAAACAAAGGCAAGCCTTTAGTGAACACAGAAAACATTTCTCCATTATACAGTCAATGTTCCTTTGACTGATTTAGTCAATCAACTCAAAAAAGGTTTTGGTTTTTTTTGGCTGGCAATTTTAGAAAATTAATCACACTGTGTCATTTTCTTGGAGAAAAATCAAGCCAAGATTTTCAACCATATCAGTGGTCCATTGTAAAACTTTCATACCTATTTAAAATAAAAACCATAGAGAACTCAGGTTAATGTACTGTTTATCTAAAATTCTAAGGATCTTTAAATAATTTTCCATGGGTCATACTTCTATTACATTTTAAAATCATTTAGAATTTGTTTTCACACATATTCTCTCTCATTTGATCCTCACAACTGCCCTTGGAAGCAGGTTGGAGAGAGAGTTAGGTCCGGTTAGGAGACAAATTTACACAATGCATAAGAAAGCTCACTGTGAGCTGGGGTGAAGAAGGGAGCCTTGGAGAATCACGAATGCAGTATCTATGTCTATATTCCCAGCCCAACTACAAAGCCTGAAATTCATTAGGTATTTAATAAATAGCTGCTGAATTATTGCCTCGGGGTGCTCAGCTGAAGAAGCAGGATTGGGACTAACAGTCAAGCTTCCTGACTCCTAGCCCAATACTTTTCCAAACACACCACCTATTTTTCTATATCTGATAAAAAGTATAGTGCTTAAGTTGTACATAATGTTAACTCACTTTCAATACAGGCCAATCATGATCGATTATCAGTAGCTTTTGTGACAATCTTAGGAAACTAGAAAGTTAAACCTTTCAGAGTTCCCATTCTCATGTCATATGCTATTTCTATTTTGAAATAAACATCCTTCCAATTGAAACTTTATCCATCAAAATGACAGAGAAGTGAAAAATAGATACAAGAATAAAACAAAACATTAATTTCAACATCGATTTGTCTATTTTGCTTTAAAATTGTCATAACCACAAAGCCTTTCTATTTTTAGGAAGATACATTCTTTTTGAAGTGTTAGAAACCATGATAACTATTTATTCTTAACTTTAAGTCCTAAAGGACCAGTATGTGTATTAGTAGATAACTGGACACAGTGCAAGATCAGAAGGGTGACTGAGTGTGGCAGAAAGGGCAGTATCTCCAGCAACTGCAGATGGATAAATGACAATGAGTCCAGATAATGGATTATGATACAACCATTCAAATAATGCTTATGAGTACTTGATAACATGAAGAAAATCTTAAGATATAGTGTTTGAGAGAGAAAAAAAGAAAGGTGGAAAAAAATAGATGGAAAGCATGACTTAAATCATGCACACAGATGCTGCCACTTTATACTTTTTTTTTTTTCGAGACAGGGTCCCACTCTGTTGCCCAGGCTGGAGTGCAGTGACATCATGATGTCGGCTCACTGCAGCCTCTACTTCCTGGGCTCAAGCAATATGCCCACTTCAGCCTCCTAAGTACCTGGGACTATAGGCATGTGCCACCATGCCCAGCTAATTTTTTGTATTATTAGTAGAGATAGGGTTTTACCATGTTGCCCAGTCTGGTCTCAAACTCCTGAGCTCAAGTGATCTGCCTGCCTCAGCCTCCTAAAGTGCTGGGATTGCAGGTATGAGCCACTGCCCCTACTTTATACTTTCTTGTTGAAGTAGACTGTATTACTGATTCCCACCCACACCCTCTTTTTGGATATCCGGCCCCTCCTCGAGTCTCTGGAAAGGCAGCACTACAAATCCAGGGACAACTAGGGAACTCCCACCCCCATTGCCAGGCAGATCAGATTCTCTATCCTGCTCATTGGAAATGACATACAGAGTGTTTGATAGATTTTTTGCAGAGGAGCATCTGTATGGAAAGGTCCAGTAACACTGGGACCAGGGATACTGCCAGGGTAAACCAAAGTCTCAGAGGTTGGAGGAGGCTGGAGCATGTGCCATATGTTCATCTGCAGAGCAAACCACAAGCATGGAGCAGAAGTCCAGAGTGAAGGCACGCAGGAGAGAAAAATCACCTCCCAGCCCAGTCCTTCCATGGTGTGGTTGTATTTTGAGTTCTGTACTTAGATGTCTGTGAGGTTGCCTATTGTATTCTTAATACAAATCCCACTTAAGCCAGCCTAGAATAGGTTAAGATAAATGTAATGACTTGACTTGGCTGGAGTGCAGTGGCGTGATCATTGCTCACTGTAGCCTCAACTTCCTAGGCTCAGGTGATCCACTTCAGCCTCCCAAGTAGCTGGAACTACAGGCATGAGCCACCATGCCCAGCTAATTTTTTGTATTTTTCTCATAAAAATATTGTTCAGAAGAAATCTTATATATAATACATTGAAAATCACTGATTGCTTTTTCTTCATCTTCTTTTCTGTGAATGTGTAGGTGTTTGAGTCTCTTGTATTTCTTCTTTTACACAGGATACAGGCTGTTTGAAAACCATTTCATTATCTTCATCATCATCATTCATTTCAGCCACTTCAGATTTTTGTCTCTTTAAAAATGTTGATGTACAAACCGGTGTGGGGTCCTAGGTATCCGCAGTCTTTTCAGGAGTGTCAGAAGTACCTAAAACCTTTTTCTTCTTCTTACATAAACCCTGACCTTTTGTAGATGTCTGATGATTTGTTTTTGAAATGCTTTCCATTTTCTGTAAAATCAAAGAAGGAAAATCATAATCAATTCCTTTTTAAGCTAATTTCTTCCCGAGTAATCCTTTCTTTTTAAATCACTCCTCCATCCGTAACTCTTTTGTAAGTGCCAATTCTGATTATACATTTCACTGATGGATATGACTGCTGCTTAAATGGAATATTCCAGTCTTGAAAGAGTTCTTTTTGTACTTTTTCAGGTGGCATAAAATGACTCTCCAAGAGTCTTTCACCAAACATGTAGTTGTTCATTGTTTCAGCAACTATCTTGGCAACATCCTCAGACTTAAACTCCACAAACACATAGCCTTTGCTATTTCCAGTCCTTTTCTTTCTGGATAGTCTGAACCTTGTAACAGTGCCACACTGGGAGAAATAGGAAAGGATCTAGGTTTCATTCAGTAGGTTATGTAGGTGGCGCACATAGGCTACTCCAGGAGAAAGTTGTTCTTTTTTTTTTTTGAGACAGAGTTTCACTCTTGTTGCCCAGGCTGGAGTGCAACGGCAAGATCTCAACTCACCTCAACCTCTGCCTTCTGGGTTCAAGTGATTCTCCTGCCTCAGCCTCCTGAGTAGCTGAGATTACAGGCATGTGCCACCACACCCTGCTAATTTTTGTATTTTTAGGAGAGACGGGTTTTCTCCATGTTGGTCAGGCTGGTCTCTAACTCTCAACCTCAGGTGATCTGCTTGCCTCAGCCTCTCAAAGTGCTGGGATTACAGGCATGAGCCACTGCGACCGGCCAGTTGTTCTTGTTTTTTTCATCGGGTTATGCACGTGCAAACCTGTGCCACCTCCTTCTGAAACTCAGCATCTACCTGCGGGTTCAGTGACAGGACAGGCCCAGCCAGGCTGGAAAAGGCCGCCATGCCAAAAGCGGCTAACACTAACTCCATGCAGCACTTGTGGAAATGCCTAGTTTTTTATATTTTTAATATAAGCAGGGTTTTGCCGTGTGGCCCACGCTGGTCTAGAATTCCTGGACTCAAGTGATCTGCCAGCCCTGGTCTCCCAAAGTGCTAGGATTATAGGCATGAGCCACCACACCCAGGCTTGACTTTGAAACATATGTTGTACATCCAGACAGCAGTGAACTCTGGGGGAACACCAAAGATGAGGAGAATGAGAGAAGAGATACCTCCAATTAAAGGAGTTAAGAAGAGATGCTTGAACTTATGTTTCAAAAAGTCACTGCAGGTTGGGCACAGTGGCTCACATCTGTAGACACAGCAATTTGGGAGGCTGAAGTGGGTGAACGGCTTGAGCCTAGAAATTTGAGACCACACTGGGCAACATGGCAAAACCCCATCTGTACAAAAAATACAATAATTAGCCAGGCACAGTGGTGCCTGTGGTCCCAGCTACTCGGGAGGCTGAGGTGGGAGGTCGAGGCTGCAGTGAGCTGAGATCCACCACTCCACTGCAGCCTGGGTGACAGAGTAACACCCTGTTCAAAAAAAAAAGTCACTGTTTTGGGGTTTTCTGGGTGAAACCTGTTTCCATAAAAAAAAAAAAGGGTCGAGACAGTATGCATTACTGATTCAAAATCATAACCAGATGCTTAGAGTAAATCATTGTATCTATTGTTTCAAAAACCAACCTCAGGGTTATTATAAGTTAATTTTATTGGGTTTTTCTTTAAGCCTGGCTGATTCACTCAGGTCTGTCACTTCCAAGCCCATGTTTTACTACTTTGTAACCCTATTTGGAAGGAAAACTGCAGCTCACATTATGACCCATCCTGAGATGAAAAGTTTCACACATATTCACCACACATACCCCCCACCACAGCATGATGACACAGCGACGCAACCTTAGGCAAATGGTACCACTGCCAGCAAATGCATTTTTTTCTTTATTTAAAATTTTTTTCTGTATTTCTTCTAACAGCAGCAAATGCATTTAACATTTTGTTGAGATTCTCAACAGCTGCCATTTGGTTTGTATAGCAAATTGTTTACAAAGTAACTTTTTTCCATTTTTGATATTTTGATGAAAATTATGTTCTTCAGTTTTAAAGCTCTGTCTCTCTCCCAAAGAAAGATTAATAACTAACTACCAAGTAATGATTATTTAGGAAAATAACAAAAGCAAAAACAGCTGTAAACACTTCTGGAACATGGGTAAGGGTCTAAAGTCAAGACCTTCTGGGCCCAATGGAGGTGCTAGGCTTGCCTGGGGACACCATCAGCACTTCCCCATCCACAACATCCTCAACAGCTGGGAGCCATGCGCAGACTCTGGGGGGCTTCCTGTTCCACAAACTCCCCTCTCTTTTTCCTCTCCACCCTTGCTGTTGGGCCGCCCCTCCAAATCTGCCTAACGAAGGCAGCAGGATCTTTAATACTGTTCAGCTTTGTCAACAGAGACAGGATACTCTAGAAAGTTGAGAGATTCCCTGGTCCAGTCTGGGGGAGGAAAAAATATGCAATGTAGCATAGATGGTTTTACTTGTCCACTCAGACACATGCTCATACTTATTAGATGGATGTATCAGATGCTTCAAAAGTCCTGATGTGTAGTAACACAAAAGTTGCTTGTAAAAAGGAAGTTGCAAAATGGCAAAAATTTCTGCAGCAGTTCAGGCTCCTGATGACAAAGCTGGTTCTGATAAGTAGTTCTTTTGACATTCACAGCAGCTTTTGCTGTAAGTCCTGTGTTCCAAGGGTTTCATTTAGACCATAGGAAGTTGAAAGCAAAGTTTAAATGTTCTCTACTGACAAAATGTGGTATATCCATCAATGGACTTCTACTCAGTAATGAAAGGAACAAACTACCAAAACCTGTTATATGTCATGGACCAACCTCAAAAACATTAGCTAAGTAAAAAAGCCAGACATGAGACCACATATTGTATAATTCCATTGATTTGAAATGTCCAAAAAAGGCAAGTTGATAGAGACAGAAATGGTCTGATTTACCTCAAGAGGTAGGGATTCCAGTTCTCTAGGGTACAGGTGATACATCCATGAGAAAAAATAAGGAAAAGAAAAGAAATTTATATGTAAATAAATGAAAATAATACTTCTCCCTGATTATAAAGTGAATTGCATTCTTTTAGTAATAATTTGGAAGACAAAATATGAAGAAAAGTCTTTAATTTTGCCACTGAAAGCATTCTGGTTTGTTGCTTTTTACACTTTTTTATGCATATGAACATTTTAAAAAGTAGAATCGTAATATATAGTCTTTTGTCA